>NC_137608.1:45293807-45573807 GCF_963280865.1 Gymnoscopelus braueri | reverse complement strand
TACAAAAACATACGAGTGCAGATAAATGCCAAACCAAGACGATGTGTGCCACATAAGATACGGTCTGCTGGTCAGCAAATTGTTGGCTTAGGAATGCGACACAAACAAAAAATATACATGAATTCAAGTCTCCATGGGGTGACTAATCGATAGAATGTTTTTTGGGGTGAACTATCCCTTTAACCACAACAACAATTCAAAAGTATATTGGAAAATAATAATGCCTCTATGAAATGCCCAAAATACTCAAGTAGCAATACTACGGTACAAAATAATACTCTGTTACAAGTAAAAGGCCTGCATTCAAATATATACTTATTACTTACAGTACCAAAGTAAAAGTTCTCAAAATGTGTCAAATAGCCGATCTGAGCTCCAAGCTGTGCATGTGAGCTTGCAGATCGGCTATTTTCGAAGTATAAAATACGACTTAAATGGTTTACTTTTGTATTGATGATCTAAATCTGCAAAGTAACTATAGTAACTACCGCTGTCAAGTACTGTAACTGTAGTGGAATAAAAAGTATAATATTTACACTACTTGAGAAAATGTAGTTAGTTATTTTCCACCACTGTTAAACACCGTAAACCAGGACTAAAGTTCCAAAGCCCTGTAAGTCTGAGTGTTACTCACCAAAAATATTCTATTTTGTGAGCTTTTGTGAATAAGCTTGCCTCCCTTGATCCACTGTAGAGTGTCTATTACAGCATGTTTTATTTGCCTAAATTCCGCGTACATTTAGATAGAAACGAGTCATAATAGACCAACTCTGGCGAAAAGGGAACATTTTATTATCGCTGGATTGTACAACCTTCTTGTAAGACAGAGAAATCATTTTTAAACGGGCCCAAAGGATAATGGCCTTCCCTGAACCTGACAGAACGTGGCTTTTCAATAAGAATACTCTTGGCATTTCTACAATTTAGAGGGCTGTTTTTGTGGAAGATTTCAACAGACAGAAATTGCCCTTTTATAAGGTCATGAATTACTTGCTTTTAGCTACTATAACACTGGACATCCCTCCATTTTAGTATTCCTTACACACATCTCTGATCTCAGTGCAGTGTTTGACACGGTTGGTCACACCATACTCTATAGAGCAATGGGCAGTGGTGAAAGAAAAGTACTTAATAAAAAGTAAAAGTATCAATACTGCAATGCAGAAGTACTCCGTTACAAGTAAAAGTCCGGAATTCAAAATTGACTTGAGTAAAAGTACAAAAGTATTGGCATCAAAATGTACTTAAAAGTACCAAAAGTAAAAGTACTAAAACGTTTGAAAATAGCAGATCTACAAGCTCACAACGCGTCGCGATGCGACGCGTTGTGAGCTTGTAGATCGGCTATTTTCAAATAGCCATACGTATAAAATAGGGCTAAAGTGGTTAATGTATGTTTTATAATGTAATAATTTATATCTGCAAAGTAACTAGTAACTACAGTTTTCAAATCATTGTAGAGGAGCAAAAGTACAGTATTTGCCTCTGAGATGTAGCAGTAGAGTGTAGAGTAGAAGTAAAAGTACTGAAAATTGGAAATACTCAAGTAAAAAATACCTCAGAATTGTACTTAAGTACAGTCCTTGAGTAAATGTACTTTACACCACTGGCTGTGTTCCAGTGAGAGCTCCGGTGCTCCGAGCTGATCAGAGCGGGAGCTCAGAGATATAGGGAGGAGAAGCACAGACAGACGCTCGATGCTTGTTTGTAAACAATTTATACATTTTAAAGGAGAGAAGTTGCAGGCCATGTAGTTGCTCAGTATTTATTAATTTCACACACTACAACTGCTAGTTTTAAAACTGTTGTTATCAGTACTCACTGCTTCCATACTGTAGTCGGTTTCCGTGGTGTCCTGTGTGACGCCTATAGTCCACACCTACTCCAGAGCACAGCACACTTTGACACTTCGCATTTGCTGTCAGTAAAGTTAAAAGTTAAATTATTAAAGACGCCAGCGACTCCAACCATGGACTGTTTCAGCCGCTTACTGTATTATAGCCTCAAGGCTCGGCACACACAGCAGGTTCTGGAAAAGCTTCTTCAGCAACAGGCAACCAGGCTTATACGAACAACATCCACTAATGGCCTGTTTGTTGCCTGTCTGCCTCAGAAGAAGCAGCTGCAGCATACACAATCATACACGAAAAACAGGAAAACAACCACAGACACTATACGCACATTTATTAACCCATTCAGACCGGGGACGCATCTCTGTCATTTGAAGATTTCTTTGGGCTATTCAAAAAAAGCAGATCTACAAGCTCGGAGCTACGAGCCTGTAGATCTGCTATTTTTTGAAAAATCTTGTTTTTTTTTTGCAAATCTTTGAATATATATATATATTTTTAAAGTGAACATTTGTAACTCAAATCTTTGCTTCTGAGGATTTATTTTTTTTAAACCTATGTTTTTTTTGTGGTTCTCAAACTTTTTCATGCCAAGGACCCCCCAAAATGATATGTATTTGGCTGCGGACCCCCATCTAAAAAATATGTTGTTCCAGGGACCCCCCCCCAGAAGCAAAGATTCAGTCACAAATGTTCGCTTTAAAAAAATATATATTCAAAGATTTGCGCACATTTTCAGGATTTCTCAAAAAATTGCAGATCTACAAGCGCCATAGCACGGCACTCTATGAGCTTGTATATCTGCTATTTTTTTTAGTAGCCATAAGAAATCTGAAAATGACACAAACATGCGTTCCCGGTCTTAATGGGTTAAGGCAGACTAACCTTACACAACCCACAGACTATATCGTATTATTTGAACACATCCCAACAAACACACAGCCACCTGACACGCTATCCCGATGAGTCAACAGAAATATCATCTCTGTGTACAAAATACTGGATCAAAAGCTCTTTGATAAATCTATAACAAATCAAAACAAAACAAAACAAAATCCCAGAGAATCTATTGTATTGCAGTCCCTTCGGAGAGTGTTACATAATTGTATTTCTTATTGTTTCCGTAGCTTCAGTATAACTTGCGGTACTAAATGAAAATCTTCACTTAATTTTTTTGCTCGAGGGAATTTTCCTCAATGTTTCCATTCCATCCATTCCCCCTGGGTAATTAACTCTTTCACTGCCAGACTTATTTCTGGCTGCGTGCACCCACTTGCCAGCGATGTTTCGATTTCCTTACCTTTTGAAGTAGTCACAGGATATTTACCTCCAGTATGATCGATCCCCTGATGGTTGCTAATCACAGAGGGTTTTCACTGTGCTTCCGCGAAAAAAGAAAAAAAAATCATCGCTATACGCCTTTGAAAATAGCATGTCTCGGCCAAAAATACATAGTAAAAAAATAAAAGCTTTACAGATTGGTCAGAGTGAAGTTTTAACCCATTCATACCCGGAAAAAAATCTGTGTCATTTTAAGATTTATTTGGCTGTTATTATTAAAGTTTGTGCAAATCTTTTAAATATATATATATATTTTTTTTTTAAGCAAACATTTTTTACTCAAATCTTTGCTTCTGGAGATTCTACAAATGTCTTCTAGCTTCTTTTTTTTAATGTATGTTTCTATATCAGTGGTTCTCAAACTTTTTCATGTCAAGGACCCCCAAAATTATGTGTATTTGGCCGCGGACCCCCATATCAAAACATGTTGTAATAGGGACCCCCAGAAGCAAAGATTTGAGTCAAAAAAATGTTCCCTTTAAAATTATATGTATTCAAAGATTTGCACACATTTTCACGATTTTTCAAAAATAGCAGCTCTACAAGCTCGAGTGCCACGCTATGAGCTTATAGATCTGCTATTTTTGAATAGCCAAAGAAATCTTAAAATTACATAGACGCGTTCCCGGTGGTCTTAATGGGTTAATCATAAAAAAAAGTCCAGGATTGCAGCTTTAATGTGAGCGAGCCCAAACGCAGTCACCTTTTGGTTTAATGACTTGCATAAGTACTGTTTGTTTTATGGGACAAACATCCCCGCCGCTAATGACTTTGCTGCTAATGCTTTCTCATTTTGTAAATGTGTTCAATAGCTACCCCTCCGAGAGCTTGTTCAGCTATGTGACCCGCTGTACCGAAACCATCAGAAATATTCATATTAATTCGTCAAATAAAGTATGTCAATTGAAATGAACTGCATTGGAGGAAAAATGGCTCAAAGTCTATCATGGAGAACTTGTTCATGTCAAGGACCCCCAAATTGACACTTATTAGACCCGCGGACCCCCATTTGAAAAGATATGCCAAGGACCCTATAAGAGAAGATTTTTACGGCTCCTCTAGCAGTGATTCTCAACCATTTTAATTTCAAGGACCCCCAGCTTGGCATGCATTAGGCTACGGACCCCCATTTAATGACATTTCGATCTCTGGGACCCCAATTTATATTGTAAAATCAACGCTGATTTAACTCTGAGAGTGTACAAATGGAACCAAATGGACCCATAAGGGTCCATTTGGATCCTAACTATCCATCATTTACCTGGGGACCCCCTGGAACTCCCTCAAGGACCCCTGGGGGTCCCCGGACCCCACTTTGAGAACCAATGGAATAGCACATCGAAAGCGTCTCACAATGTTCACATCTAACATTCTCTACTTGCTCCTTCCAGGTATCTATCGATTGTCTTTGTGCTACAAGCTCATAAGCCCACCCACAACTCTTGCCATTAAGTCCTGTCTTCATGTAGGAACGACAGGGAGAAATATATGTCTGAGAGCTAGCTGGTAAACTCACTATAGCTTGATACTTTTTAGACTGTTCTCTGTCAGAGTGTACAGTCTACATTTTCAATCATAAAACTATATTGCTTGCCCCCCCCCCCCCCCCCCCAAAAAAAAAAGCTATGAGGGAAGCTAACTTGGTTTTGTTGTTTGACCAGTATGCACCGGCACGATTCCATGATGTTTGCCATTATGTGATGTTGTGATGTCTCAGTAATGTCAGTGCTTGGTTGCAGTCATGGGATCCAAATAGGGGTGTATGTAATATTCAGTGGTGTAAAGTAACTAACTACATTTACTCAAGTACTGTACTTTTGAGGTCTTTTTACTTTACTGGAGAATTTTTTATTTTGACTTCTACCCCACTACATCTCAGTGGCAAATATTGTACTCTTTACTCGACTACAATTATTTGAAAACTTTAGTTACTAATTACTTTGAAGATATCAATTATCACATTATAGAACATAAATTTACCACTTTAGCCCTATTTTATACCTAGGCTATTTGAAAATTGCAGATCTACAAGCTCACAACGCGTCGCGATGCGACGCGTTGTGAGCTTGTAGATCTGCTATTTTCAAACATTTTAGTATTTTTTACTTTTGTTACTTTAAGTATATTTTGAAGCCAATACTTTTATACTTTTACTCAAGTAACATTTTGAACACAGGCCTTTCACTAGCTATACAGGGAAGACAAAGGTAAGTTGTATCTGCAAAGACCCCATTATAATGACATCATACATCTCAGCAGGGTGTGTGGGGGCTCTACAATATCTACAATCTCACAATGTTCTGAGCTTGTAGATTGGCTATTTTTGCTATTTGTCATGCAAAAAAAGACATAGCTGTAGCTCAGTGGTTCTCAAAAGTAGGGTACGGGGACCCCCAGTGGTCCTTGAAGGGATCCCAACTTGGGGTCCCCAGCTAAATGAGTTAACCACAGTAGCATGTATCAGTTTGACCACTTTAAGCCATTTTTAGGCTATCTAAAAAAAAGAAAAGAAAAATCTTGAAATGTTGGAATCATTTTGAATTTTCTTTAACACAAAGCTTCTCTTCTGGGGGTCCCTAGAACAAAATCTCTCCAAATGGGGGTCCGTGGCCTAATACTGTACATCAGGGTTCTTCAACGTTTTCAGGCCAAGGACCCCCTAGCTGAGAGAGAGATGAAGCAGGGACCCCCTCTATATTGTATAAAATTGGGTTTCAGATTACTTTTTTTTTTTACTTGGTCTGCACTTTTTTACCTCTACACCTATACCTCTTTGCCAAAAACGCCTCGCTTGTAGATAAGGATAAGATCTGCTATTTTTGGCTAAAGTTCTCCTCAGAAAAGGACCCCCTAGGGGTCCCGGACCCCCTGTTGAAGACCCCTGCTGTACATAATCAAGTTGGGGATCCTTGACATGCAAACGTTTTAGAACCACTGACTGATAGTGTTTCAGTGATGAAGAAACAGTCCCCCCTCTTTTCTTTTTCTTTCTTCACAAATGTAACCCTGCATGTCAGCTACTGTATTCCACATGGAAGATGGTGGTAATTCTCTGCATGGAACATAATTCAGGTTGCACCTGTAATGCACCTGCTGCCTGCCTCCTGGAAGTGGGCTAAAGATGCAATCCAGGATTTATTTGACCTGGGTAAATCTTCTTGCGTATACACTTGTTTTTAAGAGTAGGTGTTTGCCAAGGACCAAAATGTACGGCAAATATAAAAAAGAAATCAACATGATAAAATGTATATGCAGCAGCTGGTAAAGTTGTGGAAAAAGTACTGAAATGTTTTACTTAAGTAAAAGTATCAATACGGTAATGTAAAAGTACTTCGTTACAAGTAAAAGTCCAGAATTCAAAATGTACTTGAGTAAAAGTACAAAAGTATTGGTATCAAAATGTACTTAAAAGAGAAGCTCAAAATTAGAACTCTTGGAGACCTTCACCCTCTCCTAAGATATATAGTAAAATCCCATCAAAGACATGATTACAAAAACACAATTGGACAAGTCTATAAAAATTTTCAGGAAAACAAAATTGAAGATCTAGATCATATAAAGGACAAATGGGATAAAGAACTGAAAATAACCATACAAGGAAGTGAGTGGAATCAGAGTTTTAAAGACATTTTTAATCATATAAGATCGCCTTTTTGGCAGGAATACGCCTGGAAGATGAATATAAGGTATTTCCAAACGCCTCTATCGATATCCAAGTACACATTAAACTCTAGTTGTTGGAGGGGATGTGGGGAGAATGGGGCGGACCATACCCATATTTTCCTTACATGCCCCAAAATACAACACTTTTGGTCCAAAGTTTTACAAATCATAGAACAAATATTAGGAAGAGCTGTTAATTTAGAAAATCACAATATACTTTTGGGAACACGTCCAAAAAGTCTACAGAGGGAAGAACTATATCTCTTTTGGATTTTGAGAATTACAGCCCTCAAACAAATAACTAGATGTTGGAAAGGTCTGGAACTACCTAGTGTAGTCAGATGGATGGAAAAAGTGGAAGATATTTATTTCATGGAGAAGGTGACGTATAAAATTAATGGAAAGGACAGGTTGTTTGAAAAGAGATGGGCTCTCTATCTTACAAATAAACATGATTTGATTATTTAACCTTAATGACTAAAATTATTATTATTTCTTTGGAATATTTCTATTTATTTTAACCACCCAAGTATTCAGAACTAAAAATGAAACAAAAGAAAATGGAAGATATTTTACCAAAATGACACAACAAAGCCTAACTCCCCCACCTCACCCCCCCCCCCCCTTTTTTTTATTTTGTGTTTTATTTCTTTATTGTTTCATTTCTTGGTGTCAAGTTTGTTGCTTATGCCTCCTTATAAAGGAGGTTTACGAGGATGCATGGATGAAATAATGATTTCTATTGAAATGTTTTCATATAGTTTATCCTTTTTATTTACTTTATGTATGTACTGTAGGTGAAAGGGTTTTACATGCAAAAAAAAAAAGAAAAAGAAAAAAGAATGGGTCGAAATGTCTGTTGATAACAGAGACATAAAACATGTGAAATGTATTATTACTATTATGGAAGTAAACTGAATGATTTATTGTTAACATGTTTGGACTCAATAAAGTATTAAAAAAAAAAAAAAATGTACTTAAAGTACCAAAAGTGAAAGTACTAAAATGTTTGAAAATAGCAGATCTACAAGCTCACAACGCGTCGCATTGCGACGCGTTGTGAGCTTGTAGATCGGCTATTTTCAAATGGCCTAGGTATAAAATAGGGCTAAAGTGTAATGTGTGTTTTATAATATCATAATTCATATCAGCAAAGGAACTAGTAACTAAAGCTTTCAAATAATTGTAGTGGAGTAAAAGTACAATATTTGCCTCTTAGATGTAGTGGAGTAGAAGTAAAAGCATTGGAAATTGGAAATACTCAAGTAAAGTACAAATACCTCAAAATTGGACTTAAGTACAGTACTTGAGTAAATTTACGTAGTTACTGTACTTTTCAGCACTGGTATGCAGTATATGCGGTTATTTAACCACATTATTTAATCCATTTTCTGGGCATACACTATTCACTATCATAACAGAAACATTCAGCAAAAACAGCAGATCTACATGCTTGTAGATCAGCAAAGAGATTTGGTGTAGAAGGAGAAAAGGAAGGGACCAAGTATAGACACTTGGTGGACCCCGGTCAACGGTTTAATTGGTCACGGTACGTTTCGTTTTTGTTTAGGTAAGTCGGTCGGTCTGCCCAACACTTTACTCCCAGAAACTACTGGCAGCATTGTCTGGGAATTTGCTGTGCAGCCTCATCCTCCCTGGGGGATAAACCCAATAGTGCAGTAACCCAATAATAGGCAGACAATAGACAGACCCTCTAGCACTCTCCGTGTATGAGATGTGCTGTACAAATTTGCCTTGCCTTGTACCGAACTCAGCCTGCCATTTAGCACCAGTTGTATTCTGTAACAATACCGTGTCAAACTCACAATCCTTTCAATTGAACTGCCTTTAAACTGCCCTAAAACTAGAGACCAAATTATTGGCATATACAGTAGTGTGTGCCAAGTGGTTCATTGTGGTATACATTGTGCTTTTTTCATATTTAACAATGTACTTTGTATTTAGGGCAATTTGTTTGTTGGAGGCTATTAGTGGTGCACCTTCTCTTACTTGTGTGTTAACTGTGGCTGTATTCTCATTGCCAAGATTCACAGCAACGTTTGAGTGTGTATGACTCCGTTCAGACTGGCTTCCCAAATCAGATTGTTGACATGCCCAGATTTGTTTTCTCAAGTTTGAACAGCAAGAACTCTACTGGAAACAAGAGTTTTGCTGATCAGATTTGAACCACATTCCCAGGGCAGGTGGGTTGAAATGCGATTCAAATCTGATGTGTCTGTCTGAACATTGATGCCATTTATACGTCGTCTTACACCAGTGTCGCTCGCTGCCGTCCATTGTTAAAGTAATACTAGGTAACGTTTTCAACAAAACTAAAGTTAAATTGTATATCTTTTGCGAGTGGCAAAAGTTTCACAACACCCACTCCGTGAATTTCACCCCCGGAAGCCTTTTATTTATATATTTTCTATTGAAAGTGGACTGGGGGGACATTCCCGGGGAAATGACGTTCCTGGCCAACGTCATGACGTCGTGGCCGACGTCCCCAGGAACTACCGCAACGGTTTCCTGTTTGGCCAGGAACTACCGCGCTATAACAAAAAGGAACCTCACGCTGATGTTAAGATAATGTAGGATTGGAAGATCGAAAAAGAACAGAAAAAGAAAGCACAGCTCATGGTAACTAATGCTCCACTGGCTAAGAGAAACGATCCGTAGATAGTATAAAACAATTAAAAGATCGCTTTTTGAAACGCTTCCGGCTTCCGGTGAAAACGAATGGAATTCTGGGTAATCGAGGATTACGGAAATTGTATGCAGTGACGGTAGTGACCAGCAGAGGTTGCTAAAAATCGTTATTTGGGATTCTGCATTGTATAACTTTAATGTTGGCAGCTAATTTAGATTTAGTCTTACTCTTTTGTACAAAAATGCTTATTCGCTTTAGTCACATTTTAGTCATTTCTATCCTTGATTGTTTTAGTCTATTTTTTTTTAGTCGATGAAAACTCAAAAAAGGTGTTAGTCAGTTAGTAATCTTTTTTTTTTTTTTTTATCACTAAGCTCGGGTCTGCACATATTTTGTACTTATCGGCATTAACGCACGCACCTTTCCCTGTCAAAACAAATTGACCGTGGATTGTAACAGACCCACTCTTTCTCACGTCTAATCGGAGGCAGACTTACATGGGACCAAAGCTTGCGTATGTCATTAGAATGCTTTCATGAAAAAATCAATTATAATAGTGCCTTATAATAGTGCCAAACCTCAAATAAAAATATTTATGTGCCGAACATTTGCCATCACACAGAACATAAAAAAATATGTAAACGATGTATTGCTTGGATGCAAAGGCCTACAAGACGTGATGCAAATGCAACCGATTTTATTCATTTTCAGTCGAGGCATTTAGAGCTGAATTATTAGGTCCCTCTGCGTGTTTGCCGTTTCTGCAAGTGTGGCCACAGTTTCGCCTATTGGGCTTTCATGCAAACTCCAATATCACGCTATTCATTTATAGTATTGACCACATCACATGAAGGCAGTGTATCCATCTGATGAGGATACAGTATGGATGTAATCGTGCTGTGTTGATTACTCCATTTCCAATAGGCTCTATGCACAGCAGCCATATTATCACTTCCTTCACAGCTGTTACCAATGATACTAATGAAGGCTCTGTTCCATTTAGTGTAGTTCTCAGACGTTTTTTTAATTTCCACGACCCCCATAACTCTGAGAGTGTACAAATGGAACCAAATGGACCCTTACGGGTCTCACCGTCGATACGGAAGACATAGACGTGCCGCGCACAGCAAACAACCCAACAACACAGTCCGTACGTCACAGACATACCTTGGGGAACGTAACGTTTTCATACAGAGCTCTATGACTGTCTGAAAACTACATTTGCCGCATTTGTTTCACTCAAACATGGGTCAATATAATGACACAGCAAAGACATAAAACACAAGGTTCCTATCCTGAGAGAAAGAAAGACAGAAAGAAAGAAAGAATGAATAATGGCTATGGTGAATTGGCCTACATAGACAGAGGTGGTGTTGCCAGACTTGCCACCAAGCCAGTCATGAACTAATATCAGCCACCCTGTCACTGACGGATCACAACCTTCAACACCAGCCACAACACAGCCGACATACTGTGGATCCACAATCAGTCTTCATCGATAGCTGTTATGTCAAAGCCCAGAACTTCTAGCTTGCCTTGAACTTAAAAAAAAAATAGCAAACTCACACATAGGATAATTCAAGTGACCAAGAGCCACACACACACATACTGCTCCCCGTTATAACTCGCTACCTTCAACGACAGACACAACACAACATACAAATTGTAGATTCACACCAGCATTCAATTCCAGAGCCAGAAACAGTTGCTGAACATGTTGGGCCATTGGGTCGCAAATTGACAGCAATAGTACAACAACTTGAATCACATTAGTATACGCACAGCATACAACACAAGCAAGCAGCAGCAGCACAAAAAAAGTTCCTACCTTGAGACGTCTTCTACTTGACTTCATCAGTTGTGCAAAGTGATGGCCTGCAGGGTCAAACTTTGGAACCCATGGATAGAGGGATAGAGCCACCCTCTCTCAAGTTCATCCCTGGACGAGCCCTCCAGCAGAGTCTCCATGCAGTCATGTCGATCCTCCATACATCTCTGGTTAGCTTCACCATACTTTCCTCCCCCTGCTGGGAGCCCTCGGTGTCAATGGCAGTGACCGACCAGTCCCATTCTCCCGGCTGCCATCTTCTCACTCACCCTTGGTAGCCCCCATACAGATGCGTGTTGGTAACATGTTCACCCTGGTTGATATTTTGTACTGCACCTAGTAGCATTCTGGTGTGGCCAGGGACTTCTGTATAAAGCAGGCTTCAGGGTCCAGCATTTACGGCTGTATAGGAGAACGGACTCTACAGGACTGAGAAGAAGCTGAGCTTGATATGGTGGGGGGGTTGGACTTCCACACACTGGCCATGCCGTTCAGAGCGCAGAACTGAGCATCTCTTGTGCCGCCTTGTTGCATTGCATGGGTGGCAGGACTTGAGTCTGTTTAGAGGCAACGCTGTCGTAGTGGTGTCATGCAGGATATAGCCAGTCATGTTGCTGGGCTTTCTTTGCAAGTGCAAGAGTAGCAGCCTCTCGTTGACTGACATGTAGTACACAGGGGCGGGTTTCAAGCAACCAGTTATGATCCGGAAAGCGTTGTTAATGGCAGCATCAACGTTTTTGACATGTGGGCTTCTACGCCAGGCTGGGGCACAGTATTGGGCTGCAGCAAAGACCAGGGCTTGCGTGGAGATTCGTAGTATCTGCTCTTGAACCTGTGTACATGGCTCCTATAGGGTCCGGAGTTGGTTGTGAGTAACACCATAAGCCTTGAGTGTCAGAAAGAAAGAAAGAAATTGAAATTACCAAGAGTCACATACAGTACATGTATAATGTACCCTGTCACAATAACCCACTATAACAGTAAACATAACACAACATACGCCTAGTATTATGTATTTTGTATCCTATACTGTATCCTGTCACAACATACACGGTATTCCAGAGCCAGGTACTGTACAGTCACTAACATGATTCACTCCCAGACAGTATATGGGGCCGTGGCAAAGTTAAGTTTTATTTTTAGATATTTGAGAAATATTCCACCACAGAGCTACTCAACTTCAACAAAGTACTGAACTTTATTTGTAATTTGTATTTTGAATTGCTTCTAAACCAAATGATACTGACACTCAACAAACTGCATTGTGGGGAATGCATGTGAGCACACCCTTTAGATTTCTCATTAAATATTGGTAATATTTTAAATGAATAAAGTAATTTAGCATTTTATGTTTGTATTACTATAAATTGTGTAATCATACTGCCATATAATAGAACTGCACTTGATTAAAAAAATTATAGTGCCTAGATTGAGCAGAGCATTTGTTATATACAGTAGACATTATGTAGTATAGATAGTAGATACACGTAGGTATATGACTTGTCCTTCAATTGTCAAGTGATTAGGGTTGTAAAATCATGCTTCTTCCAGCTCAGAAACATCGCAGACCTTGAAAAATTCATTCATGCTTTCATTTCATCAAACAAATACATAAATAAATAGTATAATAGCAGTAAACATGTTTCTCTTCCCTAGACATGATTTATTTTATCTGGTGGCATGTTTAAACATGCAAACATTATAAGAGCTATAGAAATAGGTTGCAATAGTTGCTCCAATATCACTTTAAATGAAACAAGCATCGGTAAACATTTAAGTATGAGGTTAAGGACATTTGATGTTGTGACACCCCAACAAAACATTTTGTATGTATTTATTTAGGCAATAAAAGTATAAAGGACCCATGCATTGCACCCATCACCTTCAGGCGCCTTAATGGTCTGTTATTTTCAGTTTCAAACACTCACTCACTCACTCACCTGAAAACAGTTGGAAAGAAAACGACCAACTTTGTAACAATGAGTCTTTCAACTGTCACAGATATGACTCAACACTGACAACTCCACACAACTTCCATGAGGTGGAATGTTACATTGCAAGTTGTTTATTTGACTATTTTACTTCCAAACATAACTGAGCTTGTAATGGAGAGCTCTCTGTCTGTTTACAGCCAGTGTGTGTGGGGGAAGGGGGCGGGGCCATAGGAGGATTTTAAAGAGCCCGCGTAAAGCCTGCTTAGGGAGTGTCTACCAATAACCTGCATTCACAGAGTGTCTACTTTCTAGGCCTCTAGGGAGTATCTGACAATAACACATCATTTTTCTGTCTCAAGTGGCTGTGTGTGTGTGTGTGTGTGTGTGTGTGTGTGTGTGTGTGTGTGTGTGTGTGTGTGTGTGTGTGTGTGTGTGTGTGTGTGTTTTTGTTTTAAGACCATATTGCCATTTAGATGAATGAATAACAACTAAGAGAAAGATTTTGTTTGATTTTTTTTTCCTAAGTCTATTTTTTATGTGTTGATGAAATTAACACTGCTGGTGTTGCTTTGTCGTCAATAGGCAATCTATCAGCTTTTTTTTGGCAAGTGACACTGTCGTCTAGCATGAGTAAGCTAAGCATTACTCACACCTGTACATCATTATAGAATTACCACATCAACCAATCCAATCCGATCACTTGCAAATTACAGTGTAGGCAGTCAGTCCGAAAGATCTTATTTGAGAAACAAATCGAATTTGCCTGGAGTCTGAATATAGCCTATATGGAGAACAAATTGCTGGAGATTTTGGAAATAATAATGATGATTAAGAAGGCTGGATTAAAGTTCTCAGCGCCACGACATATTTCAATCATTTGGATTCCACAGAAGCCAGCATGTCTTATATAGTCCGTGAGCCAGGGGGGTTGGTCATTACCATCTGAGGTGATTAATGCTCATAGTGATTTTTGTCAAGGTATGCATGTCTAGAGTTAGAAAATATGTGATAGCCTTGCACCAATGGTAGCTTTATGGGTGCTATCATGCATTTTATGTTATAACACTAGGCAAAAATTACATGGGTCAATATATGAAAACATACTATTAACCCCCCCCCAAAAAATATACAAAAGGTTTTTCAATTGATTCTGGTACGTCTAGGCATGCTTAAGAACATACAAAAAAATCTAGGAAATTATATTTCTCGTAAAGCCATCATTTTCAAGATGGCGTCCAATATGACTGCCAGGAGCTTAAATGGCTTTATGATACTGTTCAACCTAGAAAGGTGGTTTTGGTGTCTAAAACTAGGTCTTAGGGTTCAAGAAATATGGCTGAATCAGTGAAATTACCATCAGTTAATTTTGTATTGCCAAATCAAAGATGGTGTCCATCCCATGGTGATGTTCCATTGTACTAAATTATGTTAAAAACAACAAAATATTGCAGTTGTGTGAGGGAATCTGTGAACTTCGTGAACGTGATTCATATGGGGACCTGGGGGGGGGGGGCATTCATAGGTGTAGAATCTATTTCTAATGTTATATTTTGACTTGCTGGTCAGTCGTTGGCCTATGTGCTAAAGGTCAGGTCAAGGTCTCTCTCACACCTTATCGTCCAACCAGGTGTCCAAGCAGGCAGCAGATATGGTCACTGGTTGACATGTACAGCAGGCCCTATTCACCTCACAATTGACACGTTTGTTGACACCTTGCAGGTATATAAGCATCTTATATTCTTCAGCTGCATTGCAAAACTGATGCAAGGTTCAGCACTGGAAGTGGAAATGCATGTGGTTGCAGAACATGACAGGCAAGTTCAGTGGTCAGTCCTGAGTGTATCAGCAGCACTCTGAAGTGGTTTCTATCAACTTGGCCAAAGAAATTTGAACAGATACAGCAGTAGCCTACCTGGACACTGCACATCTCCATCCTACTGGCTGACAGTGGGTAGACAACTTCTTCCTACACTTCACATCCACCAGTTTGAATGCGCAGGGAGACACATTGACATTAACTTCACCTTTTCTCTCATGAAGCACATGACTGAAGCACTTCTTCCATGCTGGCCATGTGCAGTGTGCTTGATATCTAACCCAGTGCCTGCTGAAGATGCATGTGCTCCATGCCATAGCATAGAGGCTAAGCTAGACCTTGTCTGTCGGCACCATGATGGATTCTGGATCACTGTATCTGCTGACCAGTCTGGGGAGCAGACTGCCATAACGATCAGGAAAGATGCTGTCATGATGCATGTGAGTGGAGTGGACTGAAGCCTTCCCCAAAATGTGCAGAAACAGAGGGAGAGTTGAAGCACTGGTGTGTCTTGGTCATAAAATATTGGGGTGTAGGATTCCTCACACACAGAAAGATCATCTCTTCAATCCCATCCTTGGCTAATTTGCCCCCATGCTGTTGTGAATAGTAATGTCCTTTATAAGCATTAGATGTCATCATGAAGAGTAAGAACATTAAGCAGAAGCCGTTGAGCATGTTGTACACCTTCAGTGCTGACGATAGATACTGCATTTAGTCATGATGAGGCAGACATCACCATGAGTTCCTATATCCCTGATGCAGCCATCTCTGGAAAGGGTGTGATACACATGCTCAGTGATTACACTGATGTTCTTGTCCTGTTGTATGCTGTGTATTGGGGTGTATCAGGTGGACCTACAGTGTAAAGTATAGATGGAGCATTGGGATGGGACAGTCTTATATGTATGACAAAGGCAAGATCAGAGCACACTACACTTTGCTGGCAGGGAACTTCCCAGGCTACCCTGATGTGCTGGGTGAGGTGGGTGCCACAAGTCAATGGCCCTTCCTCCAACACCGACCAACCTGTTGCACCACATGTGGGCTCATTTATTTACAAGTGATGTTGTGGAAAGTGGCAGACCACCAAGCCCCACCTGACAAGTCGTTTGATGTCACAAAATTTGGATAGGAGATCTAGGATATTCTTGTTCCTGTCATTGCTAAGGGTGACCCCACCGTCAGAGCTATGTGACATGGTGCAATATCAATTTAGGGCACAGAGAGTGAGAAGTACATCACTGATGTACTGTAACTGCTCTGGTGAAGATGGTTACTGATGATATGTTCAAGCTACAGATGAGGAGTGATGTTAATAAGGAGGATACTTGTAAGGATGAGGTAGAACAGGATGTGGGTTGGAGAATACAGATGTAGTTGCAAAAGATACATATTTGACATTAGATTATATCATTTTACATTCATGTTATTATGAATACCAATTCTTGTGACATGTTAATGACACTTTTCACAAAACAAAATCATGAATAGTGAACCATGAATGTTCATCAAGTTGTTTCCATCCCAGAGGTCAATTTTAACCTTGACCTGACCTTTGACATGATTGACCTGATATTAAAAAAATAACATCCGGAATGGATTCTACATACGAAAACCCTAAAAAAGAGGTATTAAACAGAGGTATTCTAAGACAAGCGGATTAAAAGTAAAAAATTGCCAGGCGTGTGTTTAGTGGCCATTTTGGATATTTTCTTACCCATTGCGCTATATTCTATTTATTGAATTTCATAATACATTTCCTTAGAATCTATGTATGTAAACATGGTTTTAAATCTATAGGTAATTTACAAAGGAACCCTTTGTGTTCCATCTTTCATTAAAACCAAAGTACATCTTATGTCACATATAGTCACTATGTTGTCACTGCCTGTAACAGAAAAATATTCTAGATATGCAAATTTTAACAACCTTTCTGGACAATATATAGTCTGAGCTTTATCCCAACCATTTTTCAGAGAGAGAGGGTCAATAATAAGAGAGAACCATCAGTTTGAAGTAGAATGCTTCATTCTGATTTTGAAAACTGTGTTTTGGCTTGTGGTTATAAAAGGAGTGATAACACACAGATAGCTACCACCGATGCAAGGCTATCACATTTTTCCTAGCTCTAGGGGTGTATACCTACCCAAAAATCACTATGAGAATTAATCACCCCAGATGGTAATGATGACCCCATTTTTGGGGTCATGGCTCCCGGACTAATATGGAAGCATGTTGCGCAGGGAAAATAGCCGATCTACAAGCTCTCAATGAGTCCGAGCTTGTAGATCGGCTATTTTCAGTTATTACTTAAAGAGCAGTAGAGCATTTGAAGTGGTCAAACTAGCAATATGATCATAAGCATCTTCCCTAAAATTGTAATAGTCTCAGATATTTCATGTTAAAGCAACAGTTATAAAGCCTCAGTCTGTGATTTCTTCACCTGGTTGGCTGCATGTAGAACGGCAGGAACACTATTACTAAAACATCATACTTTTACATTATAAGGTTATAGGATTAGGGCCGTACAAACTTTTTCAGTCGAGATTTTACTCCGCTTTAATCCATGAGGTAGTGTGTGGGCGGGACGCGTCACATGCGCTTGAGCTGATAAATAGAACAAGATACCGTTAAGAGATGAACAAATGTTTCACTGTAACTTCCTTTAGATAGTGACTCCCCTTCACCGAGACAAATTCCTTCAATGCACAAACATCCCCGGCAAATAATGGAATGCTGATTTTGAAAAGGAATTGTGACTGCGATAAGAAAGAGAGCAGCCACGCTCCACTGGACATTTCTAAGGTGCTGGAAGCAAGATACACTGGCCTAAAAATAGAGGGAAGAAAAACCCTCTGCACACCTTTTTTTCCATTGCAAGTTTCACACCCAGTGCTGAGCCTTCAATCAGGAATAAGTAGTACATCTTCAAAAGGACAGTGAAGAAGTACTCTCATGTTTTACTTGAAGGCATAGTTCTCCCCCAAAATTACTTTTTTTCCTATCGATTAGTCACCCCCATTATTGGCTTAGGAATGCAACAAAAACTACAAAATATACATGAATTCAAGTCTCCACGGGGAGACTAATCGATAAGAAAAAAAAAGTCATTTTGGGGGTGAATTATCCCTTTAACTCTTTGACTGCGGACGACGCGATAACGCGTCAAGTGCTACTTTGTCCAGTTGGCCGTCGACGCGCTGGACGCGCGTTCATTGTTTAATCTCTGATTGCGCTATGCTGCTTAATATTCAATGTTATTCTCGAGTTCCACTTACTTCACGGACATCTGCATCCGGTTTCATGACCTGGATTCCGTTTCCGGTTTTTGATTCTTTTCCCCAGTCATTTTCGTCCAAAATAGGTAAATAAACGGTCTTTCACACGGTATGACGGACAAACGGACAGTTTCTCTTCTATAATCTATGGTCTGGGTGACGATCAGTCATCGCCGTCGTGTATCACATCGTAATTTTGGCGATCAAAACAATCTGGGAGGACGTCACATCCGTTTTCATGTTTTTCCCTGTCTAATCTACCAAGAAGGGTGAGAGAGACCCAACGACCTGATCAAGCAGTCATGTGCTGCTCTCTAGTGGCGGATTTGTGCTGGGTCTTTATATTATGTGCCCTTAAATTATTTTCATGAGAAAAATTCAAAATATAAAAATAAAAAAACACGAAAATTGCTGGCACTGGGGGAGTACTTTATGAAAATACTCTGGCAGTCAAAGAGTTAAGTAAAAGTGCAATTCCATAATATAAAAAAAAAATCACACCCGGTGTGAAGTGGGCGGTGTGGTCATCACAGTGGTCATCATAGTGATGGAAGTTCACTTCCAATTATTTTTTTTGGAAGTGCATAATCCTATTTATAGGTTATTAATGTCATCATGTGTCTCGCTAGCCAATCACAGTGCTGAATAGAGTCAGCCAATAGAGTCAGCCAATCACAGTACAGCTAGGGGTGTACTAATGAGCCAATCACAGTACAGCTAATGAGGTGTCCCAACCCCACTTATAGGGGGGTTGGGACACACCGCCCAAAAATGATCAGGGCAATTACCACGGCAACGCCAGGCAGGCAGAAAAACCAACGCGTCAGACAATCCCACCCGCCAGACAACAGCTGTGCTGATAGAAGGTATCATCTACATATGGGGAGGGAACACGTTAAGCAATGTGCTTTATGCGTTTGATGTCGACGCCCACAGATGGTTCAAGCCCAAAGTTTCTGGGGCTGTTCCACAGGGGAGGCATGGCCACTCAGCCTGTGTCTTGGGGAAGGTCATGTTTATCTATGGAGGAATGACCCAGCTTGGTCATTCCCCCTTCGTCTTAAATGACATCTACATGTTGGACACCAGCACAATGGTTTGGTCTTTAATTAACACCGGAGGAACTCCACCAACGCATTCTTCACGTCACTCTGCCACCATCATCGGGACGAAGATGTTTGTATTTGGGGGCTGGAAGGGCTGGAGGGTTTACAGCTACAACACCATCAGTGTGTTTGACACAGAGACCAACTGCTGGCTGAACACGCCAAAACAACGCCACGGTCATTCAGCCTTTTCCTACAATGGACAGCTGTACATATTTGGTGGCAGGGGGTGCTCTGACCAGTACTTCAATGATTTGTGGAAATTCAATCCAGCGACCTTCACCTGGAAGAAGGTTCAGTCCAAAGGGAATGTTCCATGTTTAAGAACTTATCTCACGATATGGAGTTGCATGGTCTGCTGTTGCATGGTGGGAGATCGCATCATCCTCTTTGGAGGATATAGATCATACGGCACAGCCAATGATGACCTGTATGTCTTAGACTTAAGTCGTAGCCTGAAGACATTATGCAAGCTGGCAGTTATTCAGTACGATCTGCAGAAGTCTGAACTCCCAAACAACATCAGGTTGGAACTAGTATCCATGACGACCAACAGCAAATAGTAGAAATAACAGCCCACTAAAAAAGAGAAAAAAGTAAGTTAAAAAATAAATAAAATTGATGACCACAGAAAACAAGTTTCTTGTGCCCACATATGGAGTTCCACAGTGAGGTCATCAACATGATATCAGAGATCCACAAGGCCACGCCCGTTATTATCCTGGTTGTGTAGACTTGTAAAGCTTTTTTTGGGACAATAAAAAAGAAATGTCCGGGGGCATAATAGCTCGTGGAGCCAATGACCAAATGGTCCCAGATGTGGTGTGTGAGCTTCAGATGACCCCTTGATGGAACGTGCCAAACGGCAAGTGGGAGGGGCTTACGGATCCCGAGAAGAAACATAAAAATCACACCCAGTGTGAAGTGGGCGGTGTGGTCATCACAGTGGTCATCATAGTGATGGAAGCTCACTTTTAAAAAAATAGATTTTTTTTTGAAGTGCATAATCCTATTTATAGGTTATTAATGTCATCATGTGTCTCGCTAGCCAATCACAGTGCTGAATAGAGTCAGCCAATAGAGTCAGCCAATCACAGTACAGCTAGAAGACAAAGCAAAGAGTCTATTTCCTTCGCCGCCTGAGATCTTTTGGTGCTAGTAGACAGATTCTTCTTTTGTTTTTCACTTCTGTTATTATGAGTGTTCTGCAGTACTGTAGTACCACCTGGTATGGATGTCTGTCTGTAGCCTTAAAGTCACAACTGCTGCAGCAACTGAACATTTGTTCAAAGATTGTTGGACAACCACTTCAGAGGCTCTATACTGTACATCTACGTATAATGACAGTATGATAAGGTTGGCAAGGAATATCACTTCAAACACTAGCCATGCTTTGTATGGAGAATATAGGTTGCTGCCTTCAGGAAGGAGATACACTGGCCCTCATTTATCAACGCAGCTTATAAACCGGCTTATATTTTTCCATATATTCGGCCGTACACCAACGTCGAAGTCACATTTATCAACGAATCCTACACAGCTGATCCGAGCCTACATTTGGTCCCAGCTTGATAAATGTCACGGCTGGAACCTAGCGTCATTTAAATAACACGCCCTTAAATATTCTCAAAACGCCCCGATTTTACGACATGAAGAAGGACCAGAATACGACCAAAGACATCAAAAGCCAATGAGAAAGAGTTTCCCCCGCCTGCCTCGCCACACACGCACACGCACACGCCCCCTCTCTCTCTCTCTCTCTCTCTCTCTCTCGCACACACACACACACACACACACACACACACACACACACACACACACACGCCCGCCCAGCTGTGTTTTTCATGTATTGTAATCCGTACCGTAGCAGTACAATCTTTGTCACGTAGGCTTGTAGCCTACATGAATGACATATTATGATACCAATCACATCGCCATGAATGGAATACGTTTGTATATTAATTTATTTAACCCATACCGAGCAGTGCACAAGCAGTCATGTAGGATATTCCCCGTGAGACGGCAGTGGTTTCGGTCCGTCCCGTTAATAAGAGATTGGAGCGTCGGGTTTATATCCTTAACCCATCCAGGTTGTACTCTTCAAAACTCTCTATGACATAACTCCATAACATAGGACAAGCTACTGTAAGTTTGTACACCTCACTGTCCATGAAAAGATCGTCGTCCCGACGCAAAAGCGCTCGTATATTTTGAAAATAGCAGATCTACAAGCTCACAACGCGTCGCGATGCGACCCGTTTTTGAGCTTGCAGATCTGCTATTTTAAAATAGCCAATGCAACTGAATGACTGTTAAAGCAGTTTGTTTAAATTACTTTATAAAATGTTATATTTTCACAGGGATTAATTATTAGTGTGTAGATATACATTTAGGAGTGGATTATGTGTCCAGATGCCTGTCAGACAGTCAGACAATGCTGCTCCGCAGGTCTAGAATGGAATAAACGGGCGCAGCCAACGTCAACAACTGGTCTCGACCAGACGTGAGATCTCAGCGTATGGTAGGATGAAGCCCACGTCAGGATATATTGATAAATGCCGAAAGGTGCGGTGATCTCGCCCTACGCCCATTATTTGGGCTGCACCGCGTTGATAAATGAGGGCCAGTGTTCCTACATACAATAAGGTCAAACTGAAGAGGTCCTTTGTCCATCAGACGACATTGAGGCTTAATCAGGAGTTGTAGGCTTGGGGTAGGCTGAGAGGTGGACATTGCTCTTGTCTTTGTATGTCTTTATGTATGTATTTTGTTTTGTTTTGTTTTCTTGTGTCATGTCAAATGTGTGTACTGTTTATTGTTTATTGTTGCATACATGGCTGCTGGGTCGCAAGACAAATTTCAGTGTGAACTGACAATAAAGTATTATCGTATCGTATCGTATCGTATCGTATCGTATGTCTTTAAACAACTGTCCTCCTATCTCCACCAGAACAACCTCCTGGACTCCAACCAGTCTGGGTTCAAAGTTCGGTCACTCGACAGAGACTGCCCTCCTGGCAGTGACGGAGTCGCTCCATGCCGCTAGAGCGAACTCTCTCTCCTCCGTTCTGATACTCCTGGACCTGTCTGCAGCGTTCGACACGGTGAACCATCAGATCCTCCTCTCCACCCTTGAGGGGATGGGTGTCTCAGGCTCTGCACTCTCCCTGTTTGCATCCTACCTGACGGGTCGCTCCTACCAGGTGATGCTGAGAGGGTCTGTGTCAGAACCACACAGGCTCACAACTGGGGTTCCCCAAGGCTCGGTTCTGGGTCCTCTTCTTTTCTCTCTCTACACTACATCTCTGGGTGCTGTCATCCACTCCCATGGCTTTTCCTACCACTGCTATGCCGATGACACCCAGCTGATCCTCTCATTCCCCCCCTCTGATACCCAAGTGGAGGCACGCATTGCTGCTTGTCTGGCTGACATCTCGGAGTGGATGTCGACAAACCACCTGAAGCTCAACCTGGACAAGACCGAGCTGATGTTCCTCCCGGGGAAGGGCTGTCCGCACCGAGACATGGCCATCACCATTGATAATGCTGTGGTGACCTCAACTCGGACTGCGAAGAATCTGGGTGTGACCCTGGACGATCAACTGACGTTCTCGGCAAACATCGCATCAGTGACAAGGTCCTGCAGATTCCTCCTCTACAACATCAGGAGGATTCGCCCCTTCCTCACGGAGAAGGCAGCCCAGGTGCTCATCCAGGCTCTCGTCATCTCCCGCCTGGACTACTGCAACTCCCTCCTTGCTGGTGCTCCGGCATCTGCCATCAGACCTCTGGAGCTTGTTCAGAAAGCTGCGGCTCGTCTGGTGTTCAACCGCCCCAAGTTCTCCCACACAACCATCCTTCTCCGTTCTCTACACTGGCTCCCCGTAGCGGCTCGCATCCAGTTCAAAACCCTGGTGCTAGCCTATAGGGCAGTGAAAGGAACAGCTCCTTCTTACCTCCGGGCTATGGTCGATGCCTACACCCCTGCCCGATCACTTCGGTCTGCCACCTCGGGGCGACTGATTGCCTCGTCACTCAAGGGTCCTTCTGGCCGATCCACACGGTCACGACTCTTTTCTGTTCTGGCCCCACAGTGGTGGAATGAACTTCCCACTGATGTTAGGACAGCAGAGTCACTGCCCATATTTCGCCGCAGACTGAAAACCCACCTCTTCAGGAAACACTACCCTTCCTCTCTGCCTGACCTACTTGTTGTTAACTAGTTGTACGAACGCTTGTTTTCTATTGCTGTATTGTTTATTGGATCTTGTTTAGTCGATACACTTATTTGTTTTAGCTCATGCTCATTTGATTTAGCTATTTTGTCTCATCTGTTTAAGGAAATAGGTAGCTGATATATTGCACTTTTACCTTAGCGCTAGGTATACTCTTGGTTGCTTGTTTTTGCAGAAAATGCACTAAAGACTTCTGGTGATTAGTAGTTTTCGTTCCCTACCTATGTTGAATACACTTATTGTAAGTCGCTTTGGATAAAAGCGTCTGCTAAATGACTGTAATGTAATGTAATGTAGGGGTGTACTAATGAGCCAATCACAATACAGCTAATAAGGTGTCCCAACCCCACTTATAGGGGCGGCTACACCGCCCAAAAAGTCCTTTATTAAAATATAGTAAAGTAAAAGTACAAAAGTATCAAAATATACTTGATGTCTAAAAAATATATACAAAGTAAAAGCACAACGTTTCACGATGCTACGCTATTTGCTAATAGACAAAGTTTGAAAATAGAGCCCCAGAAGGACTCTAAATGTGTTGTAAATGGTAGCTAAGGCTGTCAAATTATTGTAGTGTAGTAAAAAGTACAATATTTGCCTCTGAGGTGTAGTGGAGTACAAGTATATACTGTATTGTAAAATGGAAATGCTCAAGTAAAGTAATAGTACCTCAAAATTGTACTCAAGTACTAGTACTTGAGTAAATGTAGTATAGGTACTCTCCACCCAACTGAAGAAAGTGGCTTGCACCACAATGTTTATGTCTACAGCGTTGATAATTGTGATGGCTGACTCAGCAGCCACACATAGAGACTATAATGTATGGTAACTCTTCCTTTTGCTTTATATATTTAGTGTTTATTTTCAGTTGTTCATTATTAACCAGTTGAAATGACATAATGTATTGTTTAGTTGTTTTCCATGAGTGCATTTATGAGTTTTCTTTGAGATACCAGTTCTGTGGGAGGCTGCTGACATAAATGGACATTATGGGCTGGCCAAAGGAATGGGGATCAGCTGCTCCAGATCTGCAGCTAATCTGGACAATTGGACTGCACCACAGTCCCTCTGCACTATGGGGTGGGGCAGGGGTTCTTAGAGTGTGTGTCAATGGTAGTCTTTGTCTTTTCCCCCTTTTGTGTTAACAGTGGTCTGACCCGTCCCTATATATTTCCACCTCCTGTGTCATTTTGGTTAGTTCAGTTTTCAGTTCAGTTGTCTTGTTTGTCTGTTTAGTTATTTAGTTTAAGTTCCTTTGTGTTGAGCACATTTGTTTTGTTAAACCATTTATTTGCAACAAGGAAAAAAGAAAAGAAATAAAAAGAAATAAAAAAAGAGAACAATATTTTAAAAACAACAAAGTTTTCCCTGTGTCTCTCCTTCCGACCAACTCGGTCCCTGACAATAATGATAACACAAACAAAAAGGGACAAATTGTGTTTGTCATTTCATTGTTTTATATACAGAGAAATAAGCAATGTGTAAAACAAAAAATATTTTCATGAATGAATAATTTCATAATATGGCCTTATGAATATTTCTGCCTGTTTCCGTCTCTCTCCCTCCTCTGTAAAACATATGTTTTGTTTACGACTGCAATCAAAATCATGCAGAAGGCAGAATGGAGTTGTGTGTTCATCACGCATGATGCAAGCAAGACACTACTGTATGTGCATTAACCACAAAAAAAAAAGCTCCTTCAAAAATAGCTGTTAAGCTCATAAGACCTTGTAGATCTGCTGTTTCTGCCAAAAGTTTGCCTATGACATACCCAGAATAGGGATGCTAGGGTTAATAAGTGGTTAGCCTCGATCTCCAGGCTTTTATTTTTTAGTTTTGCTAAAAAATAAAAGCCTGGACCAACCAGTTGATGTTCCTGGAATAGGAAGTGTTTCATTTCCCCAACCAACCAACCAGAGTGCAGTGGGCGTCGCTCCAAATGTTGTGACGTCAGGGCTCTCAATGCTGCACATTGGGGGAGGAGGAGGGGGCGCGGGGCGGGGCGGGGCGGGGTGGGGCGGGGCGGGGGCTGACGGACAGATCGGTGAACCAATAGGATCCGGCGGAATTTTTCTCCGCAGATTTTGAACCCGCCCGTCTAGACATGATATCAGACACCCTAGGGCAGTCTAATAAGTGGTTAATCGCTGTCCTAATATTCCAGGCAAGAATAATTCACGCCAATGACTTTTCATTTCACCTGTTGCGATGTATAATGTAATTGTTTGATGAAAATGATATGTCTTGCCATATATGAGGTTGCTTAATCTAAAGATTAAATACCATATTTGATGACTTACTATGGGTCATGTTTCAGCCTCAGTATATCTTCAAAGATCTGGTGCAGTTTATGTATTATTCAATAAAAACAATTAAGTCGGCTTAAACTGATTCCTTCATTTTAAATTGGCCTTCTATGATATAGTAGGCTAATTGAATGGATTTAGTTTGCAGCATGGTAATCCACCATGTTCCATCGCCCCTAAGTGCTGCAGAGGCTATACGGTTCACCAGTTAACTTAACAAACATCTCTCACTAATACACCCACTAATAACCCTGTGTGTGGTCCTGGAACAAATGGACTAATGTAATTTACTGACATGAGCTTCTACTAATGCACATCTATCTATCTGCCTACCTATCTCCGTCCGTCCGTCCGTCCGTCTTTCTTTTTGTCTCCGCCAGGCCGAAGGTTTCGCACCCTGTCTGTCCGTGAGTGTGTGAGTGTCCATGTGTGTGTCTGTCTGTGAGCAGCCAATCTCCGGCACCGTTGGGCCGATCGCAGTGAAACTGTGCACACACACACACTCCCTGGATGCCAGAGCAGAACCTCTGCCCCAAATTTTTCAGATCGTCCTGTTATAGCGCCACCAGGAGGTCGATTTGTGCAAAACATTTTTTTTTAAAATATATCTCCTATAGATTTCGTCCAAACATCATGCAAATCAGTACACAGTATCAGTATAGTCATTTAACAAAACGGGTCATTCAGATTTTTTTGATTCCATCCGTGGCTAAGATTGGCTTCCAAAGTTTGCAGGGCCCTATTCCTGGAAAGGTGAATTAGAGCTAAAGCCTGGCTTTAACCCCTATCCTGGCTTAATTTAGCCAGGATTAGGGCTGAATCGGTTCCTAGAAAGCTGAATTATCTTGAAGATTAGTTTAGCCAGTTCACCCTGGCTAAGTTTAGCCATGACCCGATTCCACGAAAGAGAATTTAAGCAAGCCTACCTTAGTTACCATGGCAATTTAGCTGTGAAGTTAGCCTGGTCAGGAGCAGGCTAACAGCCAAGCTTACTGAATATATATATATATATATATATATATATATATATATATATATATATATATATATATATATATATATATATATATATCAATATATTTAAATATATATATACATTATTAGTTACGGGTTTAAAGGAGCCTCTTTGTAAGTCAATAAGGAGCATATTTTAAATGATCAATTTCTAGTCAATGGAGAAATTATTTTTTATTTCTTGTCCACCTTTGGAGTTACATCATGATGGCAAGGTAACTACACAACCCAAATCTCTACCAAAGTGGTCTTGCAAATGTGGGGTTATTGCGTGTCTCGTTCCGTCCCCCGTCCCCCGCTCATCCCGTCGCGGTCAACCCCCCGTCCCGTCCCGTCCCGTCCCGGCCCCCGTCGCAGTATACCGCCCCCCCGTCCCGTCCTGTCCCGTCCCGTCCGTACGTGCTGTTGCCCGTCCGTCGCAAACACACACACACACACACACACACACACACACACACACACACACACACACACACACACACCAACACAATTCAATTCAATTCAAAGGGCTTTATTGGCATGAGAAAACATACGTTTACATTGCCAAAGCAGAAAGCACAATACAACAATACAGCAATACAATCAAAACAAAAAATATGTACATTTGAAAGTCAGAATCTTCAATAGATCAATTTCTATGTACCAAGATCACTGGGTGCAGGTATAGTGCCGGAATATACACAATGATTAGTCTTTAGGGTGGTTGTGTTCCGTTTGATATCCTTTTCCTATCACAGCAACTCACGAATCTTGCTGCTGTGTTTGCACATTGTTGTAGGCCTACTTCGCCCAGCAGATATGGGAGTTTTTTGTCATTGGTCATGTTTTCAAAATCTCCGTGTGTGGTTGTAATCTGTGGGAAGTATGTGTCTCTGATGTCTTGGTACAGTGGACAGACGGTTAGGAAGTGTAGCTCGGTTTCCACTTCATTTTGTGTGCAGTGGGTGCATAGTCTGTCTTCTCTCGGGATACAGGTCTGCCTGTGACGACCTTTCTCGATCGCAAGACTGTGCTCACTGAGTCTGTACCTAGTTAAGATTTTTCTTTGTTTTGGGTCACGGTGCTCAGGTATTCTGCCACTGCGTATTCTCTGTTTAGGGCCAGATAGCATTCTAGTTTACTCTGCTTTTGTGTTGCTTCTTTCCAGTGTGTCAGGTAGTTTTCCTTTTGCTGTTTTATAATTTGGTTTAGTCCAATGGGTTTTCTATCTCGTGGCTCTGTTTGTGTTTGTGCCCGGAGTTCCAGGGCCAGCTGGCTGAGGGGGCATCTCTCTAGGGTTTCGCTGTGTGTGAGTGCCTTGTTATGGAGTGCATCTAGGTCGCTTTCTTTTAGGTGGTTGTAGAACTTAAGTGCTCTCTTTTTTATTTTGATAATTAGTGGGTATCGTCCTAATTCTGCCCTGCATGCATTATTTGGTGTTTTTCGCTGGGTACGGAGAATGGATTTGCAGAATTCTGTGTGTAGGGTCTCGGTTTGGTGTTGTAACGACGGGTCGCCGTTACTAGAACTAACTCATATTCAAACACAGCTCTGCATAGGTATTGTATAGGTAAAGAAAGACACAGATTGTAACAAATGCATTTATTGAAGTTATGGGGGGTGGGGGCAGTGTGTTTCACTCTGAAGGTGCGGATTTCATCATACACCTATGAAAGAACAGAAAGGCCACATTAGTAGGACTCCACAGTAGTAGTATACTTTGAAATTGACATGTATAATGGGAATGGGAATCTCTGATATCTAAACTTACCTCTGTCTGTTCTCCCCCCTTCCCAGTGTGGTGTTCGGGCCAAAGAGTTCCCTCCGGCAACACACACCCTATTTATTAGTTCCGGGAGGGTGATACCAAGTGGGAAGTGGAGAGAGGGGAGATCGGCATCCACTGTAATTAATTGAACCATGTATATGGGGTGGGTATATTTAGAAGGCTCAGTGGGAATTGTAAATATGTATTGAGGGTGCATATACAGTGGTCTAGTGTTTTAAGTATAATTGTATTGTGTGTTATAGATGTGGGAATATTTTGGAGGTACCTGGGGAATGGTAGGAGCTAGCCAGGTAATAGGGACCCACCTATAAAAGGCAGTCAGTCTATGGTATGTGAGATGAGCTGACAGGTTGTGCCCAATACTTGTCAATGAAATTGTAAAAAAAGATAAAAAAATAAAGACTTCATGATTGAAGGTCGCTACTGGACTGGTCTCCACTGATTTGCTGCCTTGGCCGCTCGAGCAATCTTACAGGTGTTTATCCCATTTTTCAAGGTCATGGTTTGCTAATGGTCCCCAGATCTCACAGCCATAGAGGGAAATTAGTTCTATCAGAGTCCAGTATTTTAAGCCAGGTTTTAATTGGGATGTCTATTTTGATGTTTCTTTTGATAGCATAGAATACCCTTCTTGCCTTGTCTCTCAGGTCCTTTACAGCTTGGTTGTAGTTCCCTGTGCTGCTGATGTTTAGGCCAAGGTAGGTATAGTTTTTTGTTTGTTCTAGTGGGATTGTATTTAGGAAAAATTGATGGTTTTGGCGGCTGGATCTTTTTTGAAATATCATGATTTTAGTCTTAGTTAGGTTCACTGTCAGTGCCCATGTCTGGGAGAATTTGTGTAGGAGATCAAGTTGCTGCTGTAGTCCTTCCTTTGTTGGAGACAGCAGCAGCAGGTCATCTGCAAAAAGTAAGCATTTGATTTCTGTGTTTGCCAAGGGGATGCCTGGAGCTGTGGACTGTTGTAACGTTTTTGCTAATTCGTTGATATATATGTTGAAGAGTGTTGGACTCAGGCTGCATCCCTGTCTAACTCCTCTGCTTTGGGGGAAAAAGTCTGTGTGCTTTTCGCCTATTTTAACTGCACATTTGTTGTTAGTGTACATTGATTTTATGATGTCATAGGTTTCCCCCCCAATGCCACTCTCCAACAGTTTGTACATCAGACCCTCATGCCAAATTGAATCGAATGCTTTTTTGAAGTCGACAAAGCAGGAGAATAATTTGCTTTTGTTTTTGTTTAATTGGTTGTCAATTAGGGTGTTTAGAGTGTAAATGTGGTCTGTTGTGCGATATTTTGGTAGAAAGCCAATTTGTGATTTGCTCAGGACATTGCTTTCTGTGAGGAAGTTTAGAATTCTGTGGTTGAGGATCATGCAGAGGATCTTTCCGAGGTTGCTGTTTACACAGATCCCGCGGTAGTTATTTGGGTCATATTTGTCTCCACTTTTGTGGAGTGGCGTTATCAGCCCTTGATTCCATGTGCTGGGGAAGATCCCAGAGCTGAGCACGATATTTAGGAGTTTTAGTATGGCTATTTGGAATTTGAGGTCGGTGAATTTTATCATTTCATTTAGAATACCGTCTGCCCCGCAGGCCTTCTTGGTTTTAAGTGTTTTTATTTTGTCTTGTAGTTCTTTTAGGTTGATTTGGGAATCTAGTGGATTCTGGTAGTCTTTTACGGCTGACTCTAGGTTTTGTAGTTTATCTTTTATATGTTTTTGCTCTTTGTTCTTCTCGATTGGGCCAAAGAGGCTAGAAAAATGGTTCACCCATATATCTCCATTTTGGATGGGTAGTTCGTCCTGTTTTAGCTTATTAAGTCTGTTCCAGTTTTCCCATAAGCTTTTTGTCTGTATGGAATCCTCGATATCTTGCAGTTGGTTTCTAACATGTTGATCTCTTTTTTCTCTTACTGTTTTCTTGTATTGTTTCAGTGTTTCCCCATATTGGAGACGTGTGTTGTGGTTGTCTGGGTCTCTGTGTTTTTGGTTTGATAGTTTCCTTAATTTTTTCCTGAGATTATTGCAGTCATTATCGTACCATTTGTCATTCTCAACATTTTTCCTGGCTTTCCTGTTTGATACTTTTAGGTTTGCTAGTGAGGCTGTTAGTTCAAATATATGATTGAGGCCTTCTACTGCCCTGTTTACACTTTCACTGTTTTCTTCAAAGGTTTTTTCTAGGAAATGATCCAGTTGTGATTGGACTTGTTTTTGCCTAATAGCATTTTGGAAAGCTTCTGCGCTGTGTTCATTCCATTTGTAACGTTTTCTTATAGTATGTAGTTTGTTTGGCGTTTGTTCTTTGTGTCTGTGTGTTGATCTGTTTAGATAGGCTGTGGTTCTGTTGTGGTCTGACAGGGGTGTTTGCGGGCTGACTGTGAAAGCTCTGAGCGATGCCAGGTTTATGTCCGTGATAAAGTAATCTACCGTGCTGTTTCCCAGGGATGAGCTGTATGTATATCTACCGAAGGAGTCCCCTCGGAGTCTACCGTTAACGATGTACAGACCCAGTGAGCGACAGAGCTGTAGCAGTTGTGACCCATGTTTGTTTGTTGTTTTGTTGTGATTGTATCTCGGGGGACATGTTGGGGAGCTGATGTTTCCCCCTCCTGGTAAGTGAGGTTTCCCTGTGTGTTGAGGGTGTCAGGCCCTTGTCCTGTTCTGGCATTTAGGTCTCCACAAATTACAATGTGACCGTGTGCCTGGAAACGGCTGATATCCTCTTCTAGTGTGGGGAAAAAGTCCTCTGTAAAGTAAGGGGATTCAATTGGGGGGATGTAGGTGGCACACAGGTAGACATTTTTTTCGGTTGTGGTAAGTTCCTTGTTTAATTCCAGCCAGATGGAAGAAGTTCCAGTTTTTACTAGCTTAATGGCGTGGATTAGTTCTGATTTGTACCATATTAGCATACCTCCAGAGTCCCTTCCCTGGGTGACTCCTGCCAGTTTTGTAGATGGTACCACAAGTTCTCTGTAGCCAGTAGGACAGCCAGTGGGGCCGTTCCCTCTGTGCCATGTCTCTTGTAGAACAATGATGTCTATGTTTGCAATCTCTTTGGCAAAGTCTGGGGTTCTGCTCTTGATGCCAAGGGCAGTCGACCTCAAACCTTGTATATTCCAGGATGATATAGTGAGTGATTTGTACTCCATTGTTCACATTGTTGTTACATTCCAGGGGTTCTGCCCTGGGCCCATGCTGTGTAGAATTCCCTGAACATCTGCTCGATGCTGTGTGTGCTGAGGATGGCTCTGGTCACCGCCTGTGCGTATGTGTATGGTTGGAGAGGGAGGGGGAGAGTGGGCGGTGGTGAGGCTGATGCAAGAGTGTATGGGATGGACATCAGTGGTGTGGGTGAGCTGTGTGTGGGATGAGGTCTGGGTGGAGCAGTGAGGATATGCATCAGGGGTGTGGGTGGGCCACCCTGTTGTGTGGCATGGGGTCTGGATGGGGCGGAGGGGTGTCTAGGAGAGGGTCTGCTAGGTTGATAGGGGTGGTGACGTCTAGTAGAGTGTCCTCTGTGTGCAGTGCGGTGTCCTCTGGGTGTAGGATGTTGTCCACGGTGGTTGCGTGTGTAGGGTGTTGTGTCTGTAGGATAGTCGCGGTCGAGTGCGATGTCCTTCAGGCTCTTTGCAAAGGTTGGGATATCAGCCTTGCGGATGTGTACCTGGTCGTGTAGGCTTCCCTTGTGCAGGGTTGGGTGTTCTGCGAAGTGGACCTTACTCTTCCTTGCACAGATTCTGGAAGTCTGTGCGTTGATTGCGTTGATGTAGTCGTATTCGACGTCGCCTCTGTGTAGCAGTGCCGAGATGACTACTTCTGCGTTGGGGAATGTTGAGGTGGCTTTTTCTATCATTCCCTTGGTAGATGTAACCATCTCGTGGTCTTCCTGTACCCATATGTCGTTTGTGCCGGTGTGGATTATTATATGGCTGGGGGAGCCCAGCCGGTCCCTTGTCAATAACTCCATTGCACGTGCTGTGTTTCGACATCTGATGTGTTCAACTCTGTGCTTTGGGAAGAGCTTTCTTGCATCGATGTATTTCCCATTTGAGTCATTCAGGAGTACAATTTCTGGGTTTTGTAGCTGGCGGTTTTCTGGAGGTGTAGCAGTGGGGGAGGGTTTGGGTGGGTCCTCTTCTTGAACGATCTCTTGGGAGAGTACTTGGCTTTGAGGTACCGCTGATTGGTCAAGGTTATCTGCTATTTCTAACCCTTCCTGCTGATTGCTGGTTGGTCTTGCTTCCCTTTCAAGCTTTTCTATCTCTCTCCTCAGTTGCCCTATTTCCTTTTCTGTCGTTTTCCTTAGCTGTTCTGTGTCTTTTCTCATACTTTCCCTAGACTCTGCTATTTCCTTTTCCTGTCTTTCTTTTAGCTTTGCTAGCTCCTTTCCCATGTCTTCCTTTAGCTGTCTTATCTCCTTCCCCATATGTTCCCGTAGCTGTACCAACTCCTGTCTGAGCTTTGGCTCACTCTCTTCCTGTTCCTTTGTGGCACTGGCCCTGGGAACTGTCTGTTCTTGCCTATACCCCAACAGCTGTTGCTTCCTCTGTACTTGCCTATATTCTAATCTAAAGAATTGGTCAGCCAGGTTTGGTTCTATGGTGTGAGCTTTTGTGGCACTGATTGGTGGGGGTGGGGGTGGACTCTCTACTGTGGCTGGATGTGTTGTCTTGTCTATGTCTATACTGGTTGGATTGCACTTTTCTTGTGCCATCTCCCTGATTTTGGTGAAGTCATTCTTTATGGGTGTTCTATTTCCCTGGATTGTTACTCTTCCAGTGTTGTAAAAGTTTACAGTGGTGGTTCCTTCCTCTGAGTGCATTTTAAGGCTACATCCATCAGTCAGCGGTACCTTTTTTATCTCTGTGTAGTGCTCTTGTGTGGCTTCAATCCATGCCTGAGGTCTATGTGTGAAAAAGATTAGGTTTGTTTCAGCCTTCTTTGAGTCATAGTCTGCATAAAGTGTCTCTATGTTATTTGTCAGGAGTTCAGTCTTGTAATTCTCCTTAGCCTTAACCTTAGCTGATGTTAGATATTCAATTGGTATTGGTGTTGTGGGTGTGTGTGCTGTAGCTAGTGGCTCGGTTGCCGTGGTTTCCATTGTTCAGGCTCACACCTGGCTCACCTAGCTTCCCGCCCCTGTCTAACACCCCTCCCCCGGTACTTTCCTTTGTTATGCTACTACTGCTGCCTGCTGCTACTACTACTACTGCTAATACTACTATTATATGTGTCTAAATGTTTAAACTGTTCCCATGCAGTTTACTATGATTCTACAGTATTCTATTTTACTATAGTGTTACAACAATCTTACTACACTTCAATGTCTCTAGACTAGAGTTCTGCAATGTATCTCCAAACTTCAGGCTTACTTACTCAAGTTAGTTGTGTGTCTTTTCTGGTAAAGGAGCAAGTTTTAACTCCAAATGTTTTGTTGAGTGGTAAAAAGCTGTTTTATTCCTTGTTGTCCTTGTTGTCCTTGGTAGATCCTTTTTGGTCTTTGTGAAAAGTGTTAAAAGTATTTCACAAAAGTCCAAGAATCCAAGGGCTCAGGAGCTCAAAAAAACACAACCTCTCACCTCCACAGTCAGATCACAAAAAAACACACACACACACACACACACACACACACACACACACACACACACACACACACACACACACACACACACACACACACACACACACACACACACACACACACACACACACACACACTCTGTGTGTGCTTGCAATACTTTGCCACGCTTTCTCCCTGGATCTATTTATTGCAGTCGCGCTTCCTTTCTTGCTTAAATACATTTTACTTCCTTGTATGATTTCATGAGCTGCTGCAGTGCTGCTGTTCAGCCACAGAGAAGAACGCTGCTCTGGTTTTGGACTCCGTGATTGGTCAAGTTCAAGAATTCTGCTATCGACTTTCATGGTCTTTTATAGAAATACGTGAAGCCTGGCTTCATTATCCTGGCTCGACACAGCCTGGCTTGACAAGGTCTAGCTCGACAAAGTCGCTCCTTTTCAGCCTGGCTTGGCGTTCCAGGAACCGAATAAACCAGGCTATACGGACCCGACTTTGTCAAGCCCGGATTTGACTTAAGGCCAGGCTTATTTAATTCACCTTTCGAGGAATAGGGCCCTGGAGTGCTCCGTTTTGAACAAAATGCCTCAAATCAACACAGCATGCGATTTCCGTAACATTTTGCACACACATTCCCACTAGGCCGAGGAAGAAATGCCACTTGAACATTTTCAAATCAGCATCATGGTGGCACTACAACAGGCCGAGTCGTGTTTTTACCTATAAGTGCACCGATCTGCGTAAAACTTTGTATGCGCACTCCCAAGGAAAAATCTTTGCCCTGTACTTTTCAAATCTGCCTTTTATAGCGCCACCCGGAGGCTGACTTAAAGCAATATTACTCCATCAGATTGTATCCAAATTTCACGCAAATCGGTACACATGATCTCTAAAGTCATGTGATCAAGACCATTCCTTCATATTCCCTCCTAATTGGCTAAGATTGACATCTAAAGTTTGCAGGAGTGGCCCGTTTTGAACAAAATTAACTCAAATCATGAATGCAGCGTCCGATTGCAGTGAATGCACGCACATTCGCGCTACGTTAAGGAACAAATGCCACCCTTTTAACATTGCCCTATTATAGCGCCACCAGGAGGCCGATTTTTGCAAAACACATTAATTTATATTACTCATACAGATTTTGTCCAAACATCACTCAAATCGGTAGCCTACACATTATCTCTATAGTAATGGGATCAAGATGGATCAGTCCGATTCTTCATATTCCATCAGCAATGCTGGCCCACAATAACCTACCTGACCTGGCGGAGACCTGTGCACTCTAGTTTTCTCTCCTTTTCTTTCGATTTTAGTTGAGTCACAAAGGCAAGCGATTGCGGACCTATTGGAATGGGAATGTCTCAATGTTTGTCTCGCTGTCAACAATAACTCAATACACTACCCTCAAATCAAATGACAGAAGGCCATGACACTTCATATATTAGATCTCCACTCACTTAATATCTGACATATGGTCCAATTTGGTAGTCAAAGGTCAAGAAGGTCAACACACTGAATTCTGAACTATGCATCGTAGAAGGAGAAGACTGATAGCATTCGAGAGCTTGTCTCAAGCCATTTCACTTCCCTGCCATTAGTGTCAGAGTTTGGCCTTTCACAGCGAAACCCCGTAACCCCTCTCCTTGCAATTGCCTGCTGGGGGTGGGGGTGGGGGGGGGGGGGTGGTCACAACAGCGTCGGGATACAAACAGTCTGAACAGGCGAGGTGAGGAAGGTTGGCTCTGTCGTCACTGGATGGCAGTGGTGGAAAGTAACTAAGTACATGTACTTCGGATAGATTTTCCTTTTCCTTTGTGGCAACAGAGGGAACAGGGAAATATAGGTCTTACATGTACAGTAAGTAACACATTTGTTTTGGAAAAAGTAACTAAGTAACCAATTAATCTAAACTAACGCATTAGATTACTTACCAACACATGGTGCAGAATACTGCAATAATAATAATTTGACCTATTTGATCCCGGGGGTAAATTCAGTTTTCAGCTTCAAAAAGAAACGTTATGAAAAAATGGTGGGAAAAAAACAACATAAGTAAATTGGCTACTTTTGTATGCGCTATTTTGGAAACTATAGGGCTTAAACATGTTTTGTTTAATGACATGCCCAAAATAGGGATGCCAAAGTTAACATGTAACATTTTCATAATGTGAGCCATGTTTACAGTCTGGCTGACCAATTCTCATTCAAAAACGATTCTGTTCTCTGCCCCGGTCTGATTTTATGGCGGGTTTATGAACCCACCATATATGTTGCAGTATTCTTATTGATGGAGTCCTGAAGGAAATACATTCGACAAAATCGACAAAATCATAAACGGTTGTCTCCCATTATACTGTATGAATAGTTTATAGTAGAGCTTTGGAGATAGAACAGCAATATAACACTCAAGGTTGTGCTGTTACACTGTATATTCACAAGCCCAGGACCACAACTTAATGCTACTTGAGATAGTTTATTGAGGTAGTACAGGCTTTAGAATAGGCTTTAGAATTGATCAATGGTACAGATCAAGCTGAAAAACAGATCATTATGTTGGGTAGAGATTTAAGGTTAGCTGGCCAGTCGGTCAGTTTGGTGCTTGGTCGGTCGATTGGATTGAGATGGGTGTTGACTCTGGATTCTTTGGCTTTGGCTTCTATGGTCTCCATGGATTAAGGTGGACCCCCCCCCCCCTGTGTGAGTAACCGAGAGAGAGAGAGAGAGAGAGAGAGGAGAGAGAGAGAGAGAGAGAGAGAGAGAGAGAGAGAGAGAGAGAGAGAGAGAGAGAGAGAGAGAGAGAGAGAGAGAGAGAGAGAGAGAGAGAGAGAGAGAGAGAGAGAGAGAGAGAGAGAGAGAGAGAGAGAGAGAGAGAGAGAGAGATTTAGATGTTTTATAAAATATTATGAACCTGGTCTCCCTATTGTGGGCAGAAGAAAATAGTAAAGTATAGTGAAAATAGCAGATCTACAAGCTCACAACATATATTTGCTATTCATTGATGAATAAGTAAGTAACTTTGGCACTTACGCGGCGCCTACAGTATACTGCATATAGGCTATGACCGGATCACAGCCATGCTCATATGCAGTAAACAGCACTCCCTCTTGTGTGATAAATAGCTTAAATAGCCCACATATCTACCCATAGTAACATCTGGCTTTCAGCCTGATGCACAGGGAACTATAAAGTCTGATTTGTACTTAGTCGTACCAAAAATGCAGAGCTACAAGCTTACAAAGCCATGCATCCGCCACGCGTTGTGAACTTGTAGATCTGCTGTTTCCGGTGCGTGACGACATTGTACGACGGAGCATAAATTAGGCTCCGCTGGCGTTATGGTGCACTTGGTCACGAGGAGATAACAACACAATGCACTGCATAGGTCAGGAAGCCATATATCGTGGCTGCTCTTTGCTTTCAAAAGGCTTGCACAAAGGCAAGCATCAGTTTTTTACAGGATAATGAAAAGAACAGGAAACTCATTAGAGACATTGGTCACAACGTTGTTGTTCTACTGCCGTCTGTTCATGAGAGGTTACTTCAGAGCTCGCCGGAAACTCATTTGTCCGATACGCCCGACAGCACATGAACGCAGGACTTCTTCTTCTGACGCTCTCTCTCGCGTGTGAACCATAATATTAATTAGGCGAACCAACCACCCCACGAACCATGCTTTATTCTCCACACCGGCCTACTACGCTATTATTAGATTGCCACTGTAGTCTTTTCAAGTTGTGAGCTTTAACACATATTCTGTCATGCACCTTCCCACCACTTAGTTTGGAACTTTGGATTGTGCATGCGAGGTGTTATTGCAAAGCACACAGCATTTTGGCCTGAGGGTGGTGCTAGAGGAAAAGGTCATGGGGGTCACTTAAATTGTTAGGGTTCATCCCCCAGGGAGCCTGTTTGTCTGTGAAAATAGCCAATCTACAAGTTCAAAACGTGTCGCTTTGAGACCCGTTGTGAACTTGAAGATTGAAAATGTTTTCATTATTTTTTAACCCTTTAAGACCTGGAACTGTGTCATTTTTAGATTTGAGCTAAAAAGCATTATTGTACACTTTGGCTATTCAAAAATAGCAGATATACAAGCTCATAGCGCGGCACCGAGTGCCGCGCTATGAACTTGTAGATCTGCTATTTTTGAAAAATCGTGAAAATGTGTGAAAATATTTGAATATAAATATTTTTAAAGCGAACATTTTTAACTCTATTCTTTGCTTCTGGGGGGTCCCTGGAACAAAATATTTTGACGGGGGTCCGCGGCCAAATACATATACTTTTGGGGGTCCTTGACATGAAAAAGATTGAGCACCACTGATATAGAAACATACGTTTTTCAGAATACTGTTGAGATTTAGGAGACATGTAGAATCGGCTTCAGGTCTCAATGGGTTAAACAGGGCTTCATATCGTGTTTTTGGAAGTTTGGGAGACACCAAGTTTGGGAGATACAAAATGTATATTTTGAGTCTTGAGCTGCAGGGAACCCCTGCTCTAATGTGACTACTGTGTTTATGAAGTATCTTGTGAGCAAACTTGACATTTTGGCCTAAGGGCTGTGCAATTCTACATTCTATGCGTAGGTGAAGCAAAATGTTCTGACTTGTTGTTGTGTATCACAGCAGCACGCTGTAGCAAACATTGCTTTCAGCTAAAATTAGTATGCAGATGCTGTGTATTGTGATGTGTGCTGTGTGTGTGTGCCGCATTTGGTTTCAATTGCCATTAGTCAACGCACGGTATGGAGGCTATATAAAATATTGCAATTCTGCAAAGATGCTTTGCCATTAAAAGTCCATCCATTGCAGATGCCTGTTCTCCTTACTGAGGGAGGCCATGAACCAGGCATAAGGGTTCATTAGTGTTGACGATTAATTACACAGTCTTCCACCTTTGTTGCCACTAGTTAGGCCCTCCCAGGTGAAAGGGCCCACGGTTCCCCCATTGTACTGTTGTAGGGGTGCAACAGTTAACCCATTGAGACCTGAAGCCGATTCTACATGTCTCCTAAATCTCAACAGTATTCTGAAAAACGTATGTTTCTATATCAGTGGTGCTCAATCTTTTTCATGTCAAGGACCCCCAAAAATATATGTTTTTGGCCGCGGACCCCCATCAAAATATTTTGTTCCAGGGACCCCCAGAAGCAAAGATTTGAGTTAAAAATGTTCGCTTTAAAAATATATATATACAAAGATTTGCACACATTTTCACGATTTTTCAAAAATAGCAGATCTACAAGCTCGTAGCGCCGCGCTATGAGCTTGTATATCTGCTATTTTTGAATAGCCCAAATTGTAAAATAATGCTTTTAGCTCAAATCTAAAAATGACACAGTTCCAGGTCTTAATGGGTTAAAAGTCCATCCATTGCAGATGCCTGTTCTCCTTACTGAGGGAGGCCATGAACCAGGCATACGGTTCATTAGTGTTGACGATTAATTACACAGTCTTCCACCTTTGTTGCCACTAGTTGGCCCTCCCAGGTGAAAGGCCCCACTGTTCCCCCATTGTACTGTTGTAGGGGTGCAACAGTTAATCAAACTAATCGATTATAAGAAAATAAAAATGACAGTCAATCATGTTATAAAATAAGCGATTACTAAGTGATCCTTATTTTGGACATGACATTACAGCAAAAAACGTTTTAAAAAACATTTCAAACTATTTCAAAGATAGTGAAAATAGCTCTTTGACTCCGGAGTTTCTATAACAAGTAAGACGCGCGAACGCGGGAAGCGAACGCCAAAAAAATATTATAATAATGAAAAGAAATCATCTAAAAAAAGTAACCAATAAAAAAATATATAAAAAATAGAAAAAAAATCTGCGTTAAAAGGAGCATCTTAGAAAAATACAAATTCACAAAAAAGAATTTTTGAATGTTTTTGAACAATTCAACAAAGTGCTTGAAGTGCCTGTTTCACCCACTTCCGGGGGGCGGAGCCAAAATCCGAGCCCGAAGTATTTGTTCGTAGACCCCCACTTAGGGGGGGTAGAAAAGGTTTGGGAGCGATTCGGGCACTTTTCATTTAACATGGGGTTTCAATGGGGAGTTTTTAGGAGCCTTCTCCGGGGCGTGGCTTCCGGGGGAAGGGGCGGGCTTAAACGCAACCTTGACAGGTGTGTTCAGTTTTCAAAGACCTTTCATTTGATGTATGGTACGTCTAAATTGGACATTTACTTATCTCAGAGGAGCTGCACGCAGGCAGTGCACACAGAGACACAGAGACACAGACAGAGACATACTGCACACAGAGATACAGAGATACAGAGACACAACCCGAGCACGGTTTCATAGTAAGCTCCACTTGCGCGGAGGCGCGCCTTCGGCGCGCCTCCTTCCGCTGCGTTCGCAAATATTGCTCATTTGTAAATACCAATTAATTAATTAATTATTTTGTGAAAAACAATATATGTATTTTCTATTCACTGACAGTTATGAAAGATATATACACAAGTAAAACGCGCGAACGCGGTAAGCGAACGCAAAAAAAGAAAAAAAAGAATGAAAAAAAATATTTTAAAAAAAGTAACCAATAATTTTTTTTTTTTTTTTTTTTTTTTAAATCTGCGTTAAAAGGAGCATCTTAGAAAAATACAAATTCACAAAAAAAAAACTTGGAATGTTTTTGAACAATTCAACAAAGTGTTTGAAGTGCCTGTTTCACCCACTTCCGGGGGGCGGAGCCAAAATCCGAGCCCGAAGTATTTGTTCGTAGACCCCCACTTAGGGGGGGTAGAAAAAGTTTCGGAGCGATTCGGGCACTTTTCATTTAACATGGGGTTTCAATGGGGAGTTTTTAGGAGCCTTCTCCGGGGCGTGGCTTCCGGGGGAAGGGGCGGGCTTAAACGCAACCTTGACAGGTGTGTTCAGTTTTCAAAGACCTTTCATTTGATGTATGGTACGTCTATATTGGACATTTACTTATCTCAGAGGAGCTGCACAAAGGCAGTGCACACAGAGACACAGAGACACAGACAGAGACACAGTGCACACAGAGACACAGAGACACAGAGACACAACCCAAGCAGGGTTACATAGTAAGCTCCACTTGGTCGGAGGCGTGGCTTCCTCCCGCGTTCGCAATTAAATTAAATTCATTATTTCTGTAGACTTAAAAATCTTTGTTTTATTTGATGGCCTTCCTGCCCTACCATGTGACCCTTGTGCCTTCAAAAAAATGTACAACATTAAAGGCTAGGCCTCGGCCGTAAAATGACGAAATTCCAGGCCTGGTTGCAGCCCTTTGCTGTTGGCTGCTACACAGAGACAGACAGTGACAACGCCCCCCCCCCCCCCCCCCGCTACACTTGGCAGTGTGCTGCTGATGTTGACAAATGTTGACGACTCCGGTGAAGATGCTAGTAATTAGAGCCTGACAGATGCTGGTGTTTTGGGTAAACATGGCTAACAGAAACATCATTGACACATTCTGAAAATTGAAAATATTAATTTAACACGTACGAATGGAACCATAACCAGCTGACTGGTCCTTGGTATCCCTAGTTTTTGAGTCCTAGCCCACGAATTTCTGATGTTTTGATAGATAAAAAAGTGAAATAAAATCTAGTTTCTATTAGATAGATAGATAAAAGATAAACATATTGAACTTTATTTTATTTAGCCACTTAAGCCCTATTGAAACATTTTCATGTTTCATCACGGCAGGTCAAGTGGTTACATTGGGACAAATCGGCTGCATAATTGCCCAAAAAAAAAAGTAAAATAATGGCCGATATATCGTCCAAACGGACATACAGTAAATCCTTCGGGCTCTACCACCGATCGGCGCCCTCGAGACCCAGCGGCAAAGTGAAATGCTCTGGTGGACGGACAGGCGGGGGGGCAAAAACAGGAGAATACCGAGAGAGCTGTCACCTGCACAGGAGAGCCCTGTCAACCGGCACAGGCAAGGCGTGAGTCAGCCCGACATACAGGCCTGTACCCAGCCTCGTGAGAGCTGTGCAGGGAGCAACAGGCAGGTGGCACACACATTTATCACATCCATCAACTCTACAGCTCTGTTCTGGGCCTTGTTCCTGGGTCCTTGTTGTTGTAGCTCGTGGCTGTGGTCCACTCCAGACAGACTGTGATACAATGTCTTCAACATAATATGGATGAATCTGCTTTTTTACTCCAGGCAAATAAAGAGTCTATCTGTTGTATTACGTTGCTGTCAGGCAGAAACCTTGCATATTTCATATTTGTTTTATTTTCATAAACGAATGCCCTATTCAGAACAGCGACGTCTGTGGGTTTTGTATAATGAATGCAGGGCTTTCGGGGCAGCTTTGTCCTTGGGAAATTATGTGTGTGTCATATGGTAGACAACTTGACAGTAGTTTCCCAACTACAACGAAAAACATATATTTAAGAAGGTCTGTTTCTCTGCTCAAATGTTTGAAATAGATTCTAGTTTCCTTTTTGTTTCATTTTGTTTCAGAATAACGTCTATGGACATAGCCAGGTAAGTTGCGCCCAACAGTTTGACACCTGCAGCTTGAGCTCGAGGAAGTGGCAAGGCGCATGTATTTGTACAAAATGTGCAATTTAACGTGCTTTTCATAAGGCATAAAATAAGAAATAAGAAAGAATAAGAAATAAGGAATATAAAAGAAATTATTGCGTATGGCGAATGTTCCCCCTAGAATAGATACATAATGGTTAAGAAGATAATGGAGAATATAAACGTCTTTTTGGCCTGGATTTAACTGTAGTCTGTAGAGTTGCAAATCTCAGATCTTCTGGAAGTTTGTTCCAACTGTGCGTAACTGTGGGAAGAGTTAGCAAACTGGTCCCACATGACATCAGCTGTCTAGAGGTTTCATCTTGTAAAAGCAAGGAAGAGATGTATTTTGGCCCTAAACCACCGAGTGATTTAGGGACAGGCAGCCATGTTTTCTTTCTTCTTCTCTGACACACTGCAAGACAGTAAAGAGATCTGAGAATTTGGTTAAATGTGTTAAAGCATTCTCCTTTGTTAGAACTCTATCAGCCACATTGCTCTCCCACAGGGAAGATCAAGGAGGAAGAGGAGGAGAGAAAAGAGACTAAAAGAGAATTGTAGAATAAAAGGAAAACAGAAACACACATTATTTATGTCTTGCATCAGTCTGTGTGGGTGCAGTGTTGCCAGATTCTGTGAGAGAAACAAGCAACCAGGTCTAGGAAAACCAGCCCAAAAGAAGCGACTATGGGCCACATGAGCACCTTAACATAATACATCAGCTATTTGAAAATAGCAGATCTACAAGCTCACAACGCGTTGCGGATGCGACGCGTTGTGAGCATGTAGATCGGCTATTTTCAAATAAAATCTTGCTGAGAAATTATAATAAGCAGACCTGGCAACCCTGTCCAGGGTGTGTACTTGTACACCAAGCTGCCTCACGCTACAGAAACAAGGAGATAGGCTCCTATACCCAATGGGCCACATGGCTCGGCAAGGGTATTTACTAGTACTCAAGTAAAAGTACTTGTTTTAAGTAAAAGTTACTGTCCATCACTGCCTAAACAGCCGAAACCTGTTTTGAAAATGGGCTGGCTAATTTTGGATGCCTAATTAAAATATAATTAATTAAAGTGGGGTACGCAATATTGTTTTGTTAAAATAAGCCTTAAATATCTTTATATTCCAATAGCAATAATTGCAGAACGCATAACAGGATACAGGATAAATAAACAAGGGAAAAACGACTGCAATCAAAATTGGAAAACTGGAACCTTATGAAATTGAAGCTGATTAATTATTTTTGTGGAGTTCTCCTTACTGATTGGATAATAATTGTATCCCGACCTGAAAATATATTTTCAGTTTAAGAGAATGACAGGGAGACCCCTGTGACTGAACTAACACGCTATAGTAAACTTTTTTGTTTGTTTTACAAAAAAATATCACTTACACCATGCACCTTACATTTTCAGTGCATTTTATTAGCTGGCTTTTCTTGTGCGTATATAGTTTGTCAGCACTTTAGCCTGGCACTTTCAGTACAGTAGTTCTGTGCATTTTAAAGCCCTTCGATCGTCCTATCGAAGATATATCACCATAATAGTCTTCAATTCCCAGGCCATTTCATACCCCATTGCATCTTGCCTATCACTGCAACGGTGGAAGGTACATTCGGACAGCTCTGATAAGAGCCTTTTCTGTACCCCCCCCCCCCCCCCTACAGCCGAAGAGGCCAGTCCCAACTTCAGAATAGGCCTGTACGCTGTTCTGAAGCAAGCAATCCTAAATCAAGCTTAACCACATTAACCCAGGCTTACCTATTTTGGTCATGTAGGCTACATTTTTTTTAACTTTCGAACAAATTCTGGTACCTTTTCCTGGTACGGTATGGAAAAGTCACTGATCTACAAGTTTACAACATGTCACATGTTGTAAGCCTCTAGATTGGCTAATTTTAAGCCTCTATAAGCCTAATATATATATTTCACACACTTTGAAAGATTTTGGTATTTTCATTTTGGAACATTTCGTACATCTATATTTTGATGCCAATACTTTTTGTACTTTTACTCAAGTACGGTTTTTGAATACAGGCCTTTTACTTGAAACAGAGTGTTGTTATATTGTGCTATTGCTACTTTCACCTGAGTAAAACATCCGAGTACATCATCCACCACTGTTCACATGCACGTACGATACTGCTGGTAGCAACATTGCAGACAAATTATTGTACTCAAGAATTCAAGGTTCAAGAATCTATTAAATTATTTCATTACGGTGTGATGCCGAAGGGCCCAGCCATCTAGAACATAGTTTGTCTTTATCTCTGTCTCTCTGTATCTATCTCTCTCTCCTCACAAAAACTATCCATAAAACATTTCAAGCTGCATATTACAAGCTTGTCACATACTGGTCATACATTTGGTAATGAAAATCAATCTTAAATCCAATAAACAACATGGATATACATCCAGGAGATGGTTGAGAGTTTGTCAGTGGTGTAAAGTAACAAGTACATTGGAACTCAAGTACTGTACTTAAGTACAATTTTGAGGTACTTTTACTTTATTGGAGTATTTCTAATTGTCTATACTTTTACTCCACTACAATTATTTGAAAACTTTAGTTACTAGTTACTTTGCGGATATAAATGATTACATTATAAAACGTACATTAACCACTTTGGCCATATTTTATACCTAGGCTATTTGAAAATAGCCGATCTACAAACTCACAATGCGTTGCATTGCGACGCATTGTGAGCTGGTAGATCTGCTATTTTCAAACATTTTAGTACTTTTACTTTTGGTACTTTAATGTAAGTACATTTTGATACCAATACTTTTGTACTTTTACTCAAGTATTTTTTTTATTACGGACTTTTACTTGTAACGGAGTACTCTGACATTGCAGTATTGATACTTTTGCTTAAGTAAAAGATTTGAGTACTTTTTCCACCACTGGAGTTTGTACATTTGAGCACTTACTGTACACTTAGGCTGTGTATTGTAAACTGTCAAATTTGGATTTCCCAAAACTCCCTTGCACTAATGTTATGGTTTTGGAGAAGTTTTATATACTGACACTTGCTGTACCATCTGTGGTGAAGTACTCAGATTTGTTTTTAAAGTAGCAATACCACCTTTAGTGTTGAAGTGCCCTTGAGCAAGACGCTGAACCCCTAATTACTCCCGATGAGCAGGTTGGTGCCTTGCATGGTTTCCTCCGCCGTCGGTGTATGAATGTGTGTGTGAATGGGTGAATGTAATGCACAATCTATGTAAAGCGCTTTGGATACAAGCGCTATATAAATGCACCCCTTTACCATTTAGTACAGTACTTGAGTAAAGATACTTGGTTACTTTACGCCACTGCTAATCACTGGAACTGGGAACTTTTGAGGAAATCCTTCAGCATCTGCAGTTTTGTTCCAGGCTTCCAGGAGATATGGCCTGACAGCTGCCTGCTGAATACCCCCAGCCATGACAGGCATAAACGTGGCTCTAAGGAGCTATGGTTCATCACAGGCCACAGTTTCAACTGTTGAAATATTAGCCGACTTCATAACAAAGCCAGGAGGTTTTGCTGTGTGCCAAAATAGTGGAGAAAAACAGACGATGTGCTACTTGTATGGTATGGTAGTTTTTGTCATTATTGTTTAACCACTTAAAGGATAACTTTGTTTTTTTTTACAACCAAGGTTTATGTTTTAGCTTGTATATCAAGGATGAGTGTTAAAAAAAATCATTTACTGCTTTCTATAGTTTTAGCACGTTTTTTACATTGGGCGGGGACATTCGGGCAGGTGGCTAAATATGTAGTTTTTACACAATAAAAAAGGTCCCGTGGTCTTTGATGGCCAGATGTGAGTTAATGGGGGCTAGAAGAGCTACTGTAAATAATAATTAAGAAGTCGCAGCGTTATTGTGTAAAAAAAATACATATTTAGCCACCTGCCTGAATGCCCCCACCCACTGTAAAAAAAGATCGCGAAAATTGATAAAAGTAGTAGAAAGCAGTAAATGACAACATTTTAACACTCATCTTTTATTAAATTTAATTACAAGCTAAAACATAAACCTGGTTGTAAAAAAAAAAGTTGTCCTTTAAGCCCGATACTGTATTATTTTGTCATGATGTGCAGTATAGCGAAAATCTACAAACTCACAAGGCTTCGCATAACAACGCATTGTGAGCTTGTAGATCTGCTGTTTCTTTTTATGTGTAACTTAACTGTTATACAAACTGATATTTTTTTTCCACTTCACGTTTTGGCCTATAACTCTTGAACCATAGTACGATCATGACGCAACCTATTGGCCCCGTTTGTGCTAGATTGCATTTTTCTTCAAAACACTTTTTTTTTTGTCCAAAACTCACTCAAATCGGTACACATTATCTCTGGGGTCATGTGATCAAGATGTATCACCTTGATTTTTCGGCTCCCATCCCAAGCGGGCGTGACCAAAGTGTGTGGGCCTTGGGTAGGCAACCTGGCCTGGTGGAGAGCTCATGTGCTCAGAGGAGCAAACTTTTCTATACACTTCTGTTTCACCTTTGCAGTCACATAAACAAGTTCTACTGGAAACCAATTTAGTCTTAGTACGTCCATCTGGCTGTTTAGCAGAAATGGAAAAAGATATTTAAAGATGAAGATATTTTAACCTGTACATTTTAATGAACAGAAATGACAAACAAATGACATCTTCCTTTGTCTGGTTTGAGGGACCAGTGCAGTAACAACATGCTCCGCGACCATGAGAGGTACGAAGTATGTAGGCTTAACCCAGTAAAACCTGAGGCCGATTCTACAAATGTCTTCTAAATCCTAACATTTTTTTTTTTTAAAACTATGTTGCTACATCAGTGTTTCTCAAACCTTTTCATGTCAAGGACCCCCAAAATTATATGTATTTGGCCTTGGACCTCCATCTAAAATATTTTGTTCCAGGGACCCCCATTAGCAAAGATTTGAGTTACAAATATTCGCTTTAAAAATATATATTCAAAGATTTGCAGAAATGTTCGAGATTTTTCAAAAATAGCATATACAAGCTCGTAGCTCGGTGCCGTGCAATGAGCTTGTATAAGTGTAAAATAAAGCTTTTTAGCTCAAATCAAAAAGTGAGGTCTTAATGGGTTAAAACGTATTACGTATTACAGAACGTATTACAATGATAAAACAGCACAATAAAAAAAGAACAAGATCACCACACACTTTAAGCCTCACAGAAAGCTTGTGATATTTTTGTCTGCTCTTATCTTACAGAAGACACTGTTGTATAGCAGACTGTGTCGCATTGTGACGCAACTGTGTGAAACTTTTTGAACGATCGTCAAAAATGTATATATATATATATATATATATAATGATGCAACAATGCAAGTTATGGTTTTATGCAACATGGTTCAAATGTTGTATGCCTGCTACAGTACCTCCAAACAGACCGGTCCTCACTGTGATCTTTGGTGCCCGGACCTCAGGTTTGGAAACACTGTCAGTCTGCACTGTAGACGGACACTGTCCTGAGAGGCTTGTTAAGACTGCATTCTGGTTACACAGCAACTATTTACCACATTATTAGACAGTACACACTGGTAGAAAAAGTACACATATCCTTCACATCAGCATGGGTAGAAAACACCTTGTAGAAATACTACACTGCTAAAAGAAAAAAATTCCCTGCATTCACATTGAAGCTCAATACAAAAACTACAGTATAGCACTTGTACCCCGGGGGCAAAAAAAAAGAAAAAACTCATTTTGGTTTTCCACTTCCCCAGGCGTACAGCCATCACTGTCAAAACATATCCCTGCTCCCCCCCCCCCACACACACACACACTTTCGCACACACACTTTGCGAGGCGTCAATGAGATAATGCTTCTGGGTATTTGATTTGAACACAACTGAGGTAATAGAGTGGTCCATGGATGACATACTTCTGTAGTCAGAAGTAAGAAGTTAGCAACTTCTTCCTTGTAAACTAAGCTAATGATAGTATTATTACTGAATTACTGGTGCTTGGCGAATTTATGATAATGAAATTCAATTGTATTCTAGGTAGGCCAAAAACAAAAGACAAAAACGGTATCGCAATAAACCCTATACTTAGTTGACTGGGGGTCCCCCAGGGCTCCATACTTGGTCCGCTCTTTTTCCCTCAACATAAAACGTCTTCGACCCAGAATAGGGACACTAGGGTTCACGTGGATAATAACCCTGTCTACAGCATCAGTCTCCTGGAAAGAAAGAACAAATGTTACACATTTATCCATATCCAAGCTGCGTTTTATTGACTTCTCATGGGCCAACACCACCAAATCCCTCTTTCAAAGGGAACAAGAATCTATACATTATTGCATTTGTTCCGAAATAATAGCTTAGGCTGAAATACAGCATTTTTTTCTGGTCGAATTACAAGAGTTGTGTGCCAACCGGATTCTGCCAGTATAGAGTGAGTGTGAGTGTGTAGAACTTGCTATTATGATTAGCCAGTGGAAAGAAATAGTACAAAATATAGAAATAATGGTTCTATGCTGTGATTGGCTTTCGGCAGTCTAACAGCCCGCCCTCAAAGTTGACAACGCTCTGCCCATTCCCAGATTGCTTTTGTGAGTTATTGTTATTCTTTAAAAACCTATGTTACTATGGCAGTGGATCTCAATCTTTTTCATGTCAAGGACCCCAAAATGTGGCCGCGGACCCCCATCTCAAAATATTTTGTTCCAGGGACCCCAAGAAGCAAAGATTTGAGTTACAAATGTTTGCTTTAAAAATATATATATTCAAAGATTTGAAGAAAAAAAATCTCGATTTCTCAAAAATAGCAGATCTACAAGCTCATAGCGCGGCACTCGGTGCCGCGCTATGAGCTTGTATATCTGCTATTTTTGAATAGCCAAAGTGTAAAATAATGCTTTTTTAGCTCAAATAAAAACATTACACAGACGCGATCCCAGGTTAATGCAGGGCTGACAGACAATACACATCGTACATTTATTATTCTTTTCTAATTATTGATTGGGTGGACAAGACACGTGTTTGGGTGGGGGCTGAGCCCACCCCCTAGCTGCCCCAGTCTACGTCCGGCCCTGGTGTTGAGGAGAGCTAAACGGCAATTTCCGTAAAGGTCACCGCTCTAATGAGGGGCATTAGCCCACTCACCGCAGCCGCAGAGGAGCCGAGAGCCATTTTGTGGCAAAGAAAAGCGAGTGGAGACGGCCAGCATGGGGTGCCCTGAGGAAGCAAGCATTTCAGGTGATTTTGCTCTCATGACCGGACCACATTTCTGACCTAAAAAAAAGGCTGCGAAATGGTTAACGGCGGGTTAATGCACTGAACGTGGCCTATAATGTCTGTCTTTAAGGCCTATAGTGTTTAACCAAGCTTAAAAGGACCGCTTCCTCTCCTGAGGTTGGCCTGAGGCCAATTTCCTGCTTTGTGTTTTAGTGTGTGAATCATACTTTTATTGTTATATTTCGGTGTCCATTTTTACACTCCCGGGGTCAAATTACACAATGAAGAAAAACATATACAGTACTGTACAGTGCTGCTTAACCCTTTATGGCCGGGAAGGGAACGCATGCGTGTCATTTTAAGATTTCTTTGGCTATTCAAAAATAGCAGATCTACAAGCTCATAGGGCGGCTCCGAGTGCCGCGCTATGAGCTTGTATATCTGCCATTTTTAGAAAAATCGTGAAAATTTGTGCAAATCCTTTATATACATTTTGAACTCAAATCTTTGCTTCTGGGGGTCCCTGTAACAAAAAATGTTTAGATGGGAAGGGGTCCGTGGACAAATACATATTATTTTGGGGGTCCTTGACATGGAAAAAGTTTGAAAACCATCGATAATATAGCAACATAAATACAAAAAAAAGAAAAATGATAGGATTTAGAAGACATTTGTAAAATCCCCAGAAGCAAAGATTTGAGTTAAAAACTTTCGCATTAAAAAAGTATATATATATTCAAACTAACGATTTGCACATATTTTCACAATTAAAAAAGAAGAAATTGCAGATATACAAGCTATATCTGCTATTTTTGAATAGCCAAAGAAATCAAAAAATTACACAGATGCTGCTTTCCCAGGCCTTGAAGGGTTAAGGCAGGAATTCAAGCAGATGGTGGGGAGGAGGGGGTTCTATGGAGTTCCTTTAAAAAGCCGCGACAAAACTGGAAAGGTGAAACATTTTGCCGGGCATCATTAATGCCAGAAAAGACCAAACAGGGGAGAGTCTGCCTGCCCCTCAAACTTGAGTGGCAATCGAAGCGTAAACATTGCACCTGTCAGCTCATTACTGGGGCTTCAGTGTGGCAGCAAAAGCTGTTTGCTGGATGGACGGTAGTTGCCTTGCAGGGCCAGGGTAAATACCTTGCCCTTCTGCTATATTCCCCGGATTCATTATACCGCAAGCCCAACACACGAGAGAAGCTGTCAGGGAGTTACCAGTTCCATTACCCGCTAAATCCCGTAACAGGAGCTTTAACCTGTTGAGTGAGACTGATATTGATTTAGGGGAATGGGGGAATTCAAACCACACTAGACTACTTGAAAAGCACGCTTTGAAAAGCAGACCGTGCTTACTCATCCAACCGTCTCTCCGCTAATGAAGTCTAATGCATTTTACAACAATCCCCCCCGAAAAACAATCGAAGTATTGTAAGATGCGTTTGCCCTGCAAACATTACCGAATAGCCACTCATTCGTTGTAATAGATCTGTTAGCCCTCGCCCAATGACGTGGCGAATGTTCACTGGTGACTGGTCTGGCGGCAGCAAGCAATGAGCCCTATGAAAACGAACGAAAATCCCTTTCATTGCCAAAAAGATAAGATGATTTCACCATCGCCCACAGAGGAAAATTCAGGGGTGGATTTAGGAGATTTATGTGAGAGTGAGTTCCATTTTGTTTTCTATTGCCCTTTATCATGACCTGCGTCAAAAATGATTTAAGAGGTGTAAAAACCTGGACTTGGTTTGGTTGGATGACGCACAGAGACTTACATGGATTTTTGAGCACAGGGTATTTGCACTTGAGTATTTGGAAGGGACCTGGGACAGACGGGCAAAAAGAACATACATGTGATGTATAATACATTTTTGTTTTGTTTTGGGTGTTTACCAAACGTTTTCCTTCGTGCAGTCTTCTAGGAAGAGAATTTGATATTGTTTATTTATGTTTTGGTATAATTCCGTAAGGGATGGGTCTTTTTGACAAGACACGAGAATACAAATTCATTAATTCATTCATTTGTTCAATGTATTTTTCCTATCCGATGCGGACACAAAATATACCATATACCTTTCGTGTGCTATACTGATGAGGACGGGACCTTTGCTGTTCTCTGCCTAACAGTATGCAACTAGAACGGTACTAGGTAATATGCACAAGTGGACATTGCACTCACTCCGCTGTTGCCTATAGTTGGGCGTGCCTCACAGGGCTCTAGTCCACTTCTGACTTCAGGGCTGCCTTGTTGTCAATGTTTTTTACTGCAAAAAACGAAACTGGAACTGTGAGATGCTGTGTTTTCAATGTTGAGTCTATATGGTTCGCATTATGCATCATGTGACATTGATTACCCTAAATCTGCTGCTGGGTAAACTCAACCTGATTCGACGAGTCGTCTTTATTTACTTTAGAGCTAATTAAATGATTTACCCCAGGTGCACAATAATTCTAAACCAAGACTCTTCATCATTTGCGTGTGAATGTGACAAAGCATGCATTCATGAATACCAAGAATACATTTTAGATGCTCATCATAGACCATTAAAACAGCCTGAAACTTTCCGGTTAGTTGTACAGAATGAAGCTGACAGCTATTCAATTTCTGCTTAACATTTCAGATAGCTGGGGGATTTGTGTGTGTGTGTGTGTGTGTGTGTGTGTGTGTGTGTGTGTGTGTGTGTGTGTGTGTGTGTGTGTGTGTGTGTGTGTGTGTGTGTGTGTGTGTGTGTGTGTGTGTGTGTGTGTGTGTGTGTGTGTGTAGGCGTGTGTGTGTGTGTGTGTGTGTTCTTCTTGAGAATCCCTTTAAAACTTTGCAAAAAAGAAATGCTACGAGGTTAACTGGTTGACGGCTTTCTAATGGTACAGTCACACATTGATTAAATATTCGTCTCCCGTTAACAATCCACTACATTCTCACACCTGCAGCGTCAAACAGGTGAGAGAGTTGGGACAGGATGTGACGGCACCTGTTAAACGCTACGTGACTCCCCTGCATCAGACATTGACACGACACATGTAGAAGGGGGCAGTTAATTTATGATTCCAAGCCGGGTGCAACTCAAACAGCGCTAAGTCGACAGAAGCAGACTGTTAAGAAATTGTGTAACCGGTTAATGCCGTTAATTCATAATTATTTTTGCATTTTTTTTTTTGTTTATTATTTGTTTGGTGAGAAAGTACTGTGGTGTGTGCGTGTGCGGGTGTGTGTGCGTGTACGTGTGCGTGCGTGTCCTCAGCAAGCACCAGTGTCCCTTCCACTGAAACCGTGAAGAAGTAGCTCTTTTAACAGTAAACTTTCTTTAAGTCTTATATAACTCTTCTTTATCTATTTATACTCACATAAATGCTATATAAATTCCATTTTCATCTGTGTGGGCTGTGGTATATGGCAGATACGTGTTGTTCCTCCTCAAGGCATGTCTTTATATCACTGAAGAACCATTTGCCATCCGTAGAGTGCGACTCTCCCGGGGGGATCTTTAGTGTGCTCGTGATTTATGATGCTGTGATGTCTTGCCTCGGAGGAAAACTGACAAATTTCCGCAATAATTGAGGTAAATGATGGTTTCTACTGTTTATAATTGATCATTTTTATCCACAATCCTTTGTGCGCACACAGTAAAACATGTGATCGTCACAGGTAGGTGTCCCCATAAGTACTATGTGTGTTTGTGCCCTGCTTTATGTAATAGAAAATCACTACATGTGCAATTCACCGAAGGTAAATGGTCCATGACAAGGCTGTGTAGACGTATATGCCAGGTAAATGTGCACTTTACATACGTTACATTAGCTACATGATTTATTGATCGGAGGACTGGTCCTTTATCCTATATTAAAATTGTCTTAAGGGAGGACCGGCGGGAGGATCGGCCGGCGGGCAGGCGGACCTCTGACGTCATTCTCAGTCATAAACAAACCCCGGCCACATCACCACGACAACATAAACAAACCACGGTCACATCACCACGACAACATAAACAAACCACGGCCACATCACCACGACAACATAAACAAACCACGGCCAGTCGGCCACGTCACTATGACAACATAACCATGAACAAACCACGAGTCAGCTCCATACATGAGAACAAAAGGGGGCATGCCAATTTATGGGCATGTACTAATGACATCAGGAATCTCCATATATAGGCATAAAAGGGACAAGGACTGACAGATACAGAGATCTATATGGGCATAAAAGGGACATGTTGCATGGATGTTGCTTATAATGGCAGATTTCAAACTTGAGCCATTCTTTGTACTTCATCTTGACAACATAGATTGTAGTATATTCTAATTAGGCTTAAGCATTTTTATCACCATAGCGACAGAATGTGATTAGTCGGCTAATCACATTCTAGCCCCCCGACAGGGGATGTCGGGGTGCCCTTCTACCACTGTAAGAAGTTTGAGAAAAAATAAGCATTGCTTTTAGGCCTAAATTATGAAATTAGCTATGTAGTTCCTCCATTTTGTTGTCACAGGTCAATAATGGAGTCCAAACATCTGTTTATAATAACTAGGGACATATTTTAGGTTCTGAATGTTGTATGTGCAAAAAACTGACAAAAACAACAAAAAATAACACACATAACCAAACCCCTCATTTGAGGTTATTGTCTCCGCCAGGCCGAAAGGCATGGCGAGAGAGTATTACCCCCTGTCCGTCCATCCGTGTGTCCGTCCGTGTGTCCGTCCGTGTGTCCTGTCCGTGTGCGACCAGCTAATCTCAGGCACCGTCGGCCCGGTCGCTGCGAAACTGTGCACACACACTCCCTGGATGCCAATTCAGAATTTTTCACATGTTATAGCGCCACCAGGAGGCCGATTTGTGCAAAACCATTTTTTTCATATTACTCAGTAGTAAATCAGTACACAGTATCTCCGCAGTCATGTGATCAACCCGGATCTGTCAGATTTCCCATATTCCATCCTGATTGGCTAAGGTTGGCTTCCAAAGTTTGCAGGATTGGTCCGTTTTGAACAAAATTGCTCAAACTATGCACGCAGCTTGCGATTTCCTAGAAATTTCACACACACATTCCCACTAGGGCGAGGAAGAAATGCAACCCTTTTCACATTGGCCTGTTATAGCGCCACCAGCAGATCTAATTTAGCAAAATACATTTTTGGAACAAAATGCATCAAATCATGAATGCAGTGTTCGATTGCCGTGAAAGACCTAAGAAGAAATGGCACCCTTTTCACATTGGCCTATTATAGCGCCACCTGTGCTCTGAGGAGCACTTTTTCTATTACTATTGTAATCGTCTAAATAAAATTAAAAAAAATAATGAATGTGCACAGCAGGGGGTGGCGGGGTGACAACAACCATTCCAAAAGACTCCAGTTATTGTTTTAGTTTTTTTAGTTTAACATTATTTCAGTTGATTATTTCTCCCCTTCAATAATATCAATTGTCAATTAGTATTGTGTTTCATATCGTTGGAAATCCTGATTAGTCACGATTACAACGAGGTACAACTTGTAAGTATTGTGTAATCTTTAACTTTCTTTTAGATACTCAAGGCTTATGGTGTCCCTCCCAACCTACTCTGTGTTATAGGAGCCATGCACATGGGTACATAATGACCCCAGACGACAACATTGCAGAGTTTGACATCCTGGCAGGGGTGTTGCAGGAGGGCTCCTATCTCTTCATTATAGTCCTGGACTAAGCATGCAGGCAATCAGTACAGTATATGTGTATATGGCTCTTGGTCACTTAAATTATCTTATGTGTGAGTTTGCTATTTCCTTTTAGTTCAAGCTAGAGGTTGTGGGCTTCACACAGATTGCTCAAAAATCCCAGGAAGAGCTTGAATTTAACAGTTTTTCATACAATTCTAAATGTGCGGAAGATCTAATGGTCATAGGTCACAGTAGTGGCAAAGTGGTCAAAGTGTATGGCAGTAGGTCAAACAGTGCATGAGTTATACCTGTTCAAAGTTTGCATTTTCAATTGATTTCTACAGCGCCACTCTTTGGCCAATGGTTGTGAGTTGAGTTTCTTGGCCGTTTTGCACGTCCCTCTACAATTAACCAGTGGTGTAAAGTAACTAAGTACATTTACTCAAGTGCTGTACTCAAGTACAATGTGGAGGTACTTTTACTTTACTGGAGTATTTCCAATTGTCTATACTTTTACTTCTACTCCACTACATCTCGGAGGCAAATATTGTACTTTTACTCCACTAAAATGATTTGAAAACTTTAGTTACTAGTTACTTTGCAGATAATTATTACATTATAAAACATACATTAACCACTTTAGCCTTATTTTATACCTAGGCTATTTGAAAATAGCCGATCTAGAAGCTCACAACGCGTCGCGATGCGACGCGTTGTGAGCTTGTAGATCTACTATTTTCAAACATTTTAGTACTTTTACTTTTGGTTCTTTAAGTACATGTTGATACCAATACTTTTGTACTTTTACTCAAGTAAATTTTGAGAGTACTTCTACATTGCAGTATTGATACTACTGAAAGTAAAAAAAATTGAGCACTTTTTCCACCACTGCAATTATAATAATACAACTAACTATACAATAGGGGGCCTATATACGCAATACGTGCTTGGCTCCCTAAAAAAGGACAACGAATATCTCTGCCTCTCTTTGAATCAAAGATGACAGTGGATTTTCTCTCTCTCTCCCCCTTCATATTTCATTTTTTGGTGGCTGATCATCACAGCGTTTCTTGAAAACGGTTCAAATCCATCCAGCGTGTCAACCTCTGGAGGCACTATAGTGATTAGGAAATGATCAATGCCGTAAAACTGTCCCATATGGCACAGATCATTAGCCGAACGCTCCCCGAGCTCATAAATGTGCTGTGACATTTCTTTGTATCCATCATCCACCACATCATCCTCGGTGATCAGCGCTGAGGCCCCGTGACGCCTCTCTCTCTCTTTCCCCTCTGGCCTGGTGGGTGTGCACTGGTGGAAAAAATTCTCACATTATTTACTTAAGTAAAAGTATCAACATTGCAATGCAGAAATACTCAGTTACAAGTAAAAGTCCGGAATTAAAAATGTATTTGAGTAAAAGTGCAAAAGTGTTGGTATCAAAATGTAGCCTACTTAGAGTAACACAATTAAAAGTACTCATTATGCAGAATGTCCCATTTCACAAGTTTTCAAATCTTTTGAAAATAGCAGATCTACAAGCTCACAATGCGTCGCGATGCGACGCATTGTGAGCTTGCAGATCGGCTATTTTCAAATGGCCGAAATGTGTAGGGCTGAAGTGGTTAATGTATGTTTTGTAATAATAATAAAAATCTACAGAGCAACTAGTAACTAAAGTTTTCATATAATTGTAGTGGAATAAAAGTACAAAATTTGCCTCTGATATGTAGTGGAGTAGAAGTAAGAGTACAGACAATTGGAGACACTCCAGTAAAGTACAAATACCTCAAAATTGTACTTAAGTACAGTACTTGAGTAAATGTACTTAAGTCACTTTCCCCCCCCTGGCCTGGTGGTGTGTAGAAATGCAAACCACGCAGTGTGACAGCCTCGTGGGAGACGCATGGGAGGAGGATATTATCAGCTGATACATATCGCTGTCACAGGGCCCTGGGCATTACCTCGCCGCTCTCTCGTCATCTCGGAGGAGGACGCGAAGGGATCCGTGTCGCGTCTCCGCCGCGCGCCACACACCACAGCGCCATCAGTGGTGGAAAGTAACTAAGTATATTTACTTAAGTACTGTACTTAAGTACAATTTTGAGGTATTTGTACTTTACTTGAGTATTTCCAATTTCCAATACTTTTACTTCTACTCCACTACATCTCGGAGGCAAATATTGTACTTTTACTCCACTACATTTATTTGAAAACTTTAGTTACTAGTTACTTTTCAGATATAAATTATTACATTATGAAACATACATTTACCAATTCAGCCCTATTTTATACAGAGGCAATTTGAAAATAGCTGATCTACAAGCTCACAACGCGTCGCAACGCGACGCGTTGTGAGCTTGTAGATCTGCTATTTTCAAATATTTAGTACTTTTACTTTTCATACTTTAAGTACATTTTGATGCCAATACTTTTGTACTTTTACTCAAGTAAATATTGAATTCTGGACTATTACTTGTAACAGAGTATTTTTATATTGCAGTATTGGTACTTTTACTTAAGTAAAGAATTTGAGTACTTTTTCCACCACTGAGCGCCATTCCCTGTGAATCATTTTGTGTCAACATGATAAAGGGACCTCCATCTGTGTGAGTCACACACACACACACACACACACACACACACACACACACACAGAGAACCGCCATGGCAGTCGTATAGCCAAGGGAAGGGATTAAATTTTGCAAGATCCCGCCGACGTTATATACCCTGGACGCATTAAAAGCCAGAGAGACATTTCTATGTCAATTAAGTATAAAGTTCACAGCAGAAGTTCTCATCCGGTAACCAACGGATGAACGAGGTCATGTATAGTTCAGCAGTGAAGAATCAAGCCTGTGTTGTTGGGTTGTTTTACACTACTAGAGCAGGATCAGTGTTGCCAGATGGGAAATGTTGAATTATCGTAAAATTATCGTATTTGAAAGAAAAAAATCGTACACAGCCAAAAAAGAGAAATCACACGTGTAAATAAGTAATTTCACAAAAAAAAAATATTTAGTGTAAGAAACAACCTTGTTTGAGACTCCTACAGGACAAAAACGCATCATATATATGCTGCGTGGAAGCAGGCAACTTCCTGGACCTTAAACAAATAAAAGCCTGAAACTGGACTGGAAAGATGCGACCGGTGTTTTTAATTACAGATCTAGGAACAGATCTAGGGTCAGATTTACTGATTTCCTGACTTATTTTGAAAAGCCAAATCGGATCGCGAATCAACAGCCAGGGAATTTAGTAAATTCACACACTTTTTTGTGATATGGCGAAATTATTGTACATTTGGGCATTTGGGGAATTATTGATCGTACATCGTACAGAGGGTAAAATAATCGTACAAATACGATAATTATCGTACATCTGGCAACACTGAGCAGGATCATGTTAGATCTGTTGTATGCCAGCCAAGCAGCCACACCCCCAATGTTAATTGCAGTGGTGGAAAGTAACCATGATTTACTCAAGTACTGTAGGCCTACCCATGTACAATTTTGAGGGACTTGAGTGTTTCATTGTGTTTTAATACTTTAGTTTAAACTTCTACTCCACTACATCTCAGACTCAGAGGCAAATGTAGTACTTTTTACTCCACTACAATTATTTGACAGCTTTAAACATACATTAGTCTCTCAAGCACTATTTCATACTTTGGCTATTCGAAAATAGCTGATCTACCAGCACAAGCTCGTTGTGAGCTTGTGGATCAGCTATTTTCAAAAAAGCTTTAACAACGTTGGGTACCGAACACAAGTACTTTTACTTTGGTTCTCTTTTTTTTAAGTATATTTTGATGCCAATGCTTTTGTACTTTTACTCAAGTAAAAATGAATACAGTACTTTCTCTTGTAACAGAGTATTTCTACATTATGGTATTGCTACTTTTACTTAAATAAATAAAAAAATCCACAACTGTATACGCACCAAGCTGCAGCCAATCCAGCCAAACCCGATGTTAATTGTTGGGAGATCCGCCTGCAGCCACCAGTTGCTCCACTGATGTTACAGTACAGTAGTACTGCAGTCTAATCGTGCCTTTGGGACAGGGGGGAGAGAGTGTCCCAGATTCGGTGGCCTCCTTGCTGACAGATCAATTTGACATTATATTAGAGGAGGCCTCGCAGGATTAGGGAAGTAGCCTTTAATCCAAGCCGCCACTGGGGTGGGGGAGGGGGGGGGGGTGGGTAGTGCAATGAGACACACTGCAGGAAGAGGCTACATACTACAGTATCACGTCAAATGAAACGGAGGCCCACAGTCAAAGCCATCATGAAGTTCGTTATTGCTGCTCTGTGCTCTCATTTCTCTTAATCCTCTAGCATTTAGTCATAGAAAATGGGATTATAGGCTAATGTCACTTCTTTCTTTCTTTGCACACACTGTATATTGTTCTCTTTTTACTAGGTCCCTATTTTTGGTATGTCACTGGACCAATCTAGATTCTAAAAGCTCACAACATGTCACAACGTGCTTGTAGGTCAGCTATTTTCACTATTCATCGTGTACCGTAGAGCTCAAGTGGTTAAATCTTCAATTGGCTTGAAAGGAAGATGTAACAGGAAAAATAAAGACAATTAACTCATTCAACCTGGCATTACCAAATGACACGCGCCTGTACAGTATAATCCTGTGTGCTGTGTGTCTGTCTGTCTGGACTGATAGTTGTCCAGACAGAGGCACCGTCAGTGTCAGTCAGTCATAGTCAGTCATAGTACTGATGTCAGACACTGGCCACATGATGTGCATGATGTCCCATTTTTTCACCCAGTGCCAATTGCCTATGTAATCGTGGGCGCTACTCTCCCTCTGCCAGCCTAGGGAGAGCCCAGAACTGAACTCATGCCTCCTTCAATGCATGAGGAGCTAGCAAACCGCTTCTTACCACCTGTCAGGGGGGGGAGTTTCCCCGGTTCGGACGTAGCGTGTGGAAGGAACACGTTATTCCAACCAGTTCCTTTCCCCTCCATCAGGTGGTATTTATGAATAGTAGGCTATGTCATCGTCCATGCCCACAGGTTACATTAGCCGTGGGATCATGAATCGTTAAGTGTGCGCTTTCAAACCAATCAAATTCTATGGCCCTGTGTAAGTATGCATGTTAGAAATTAAATCAGTTTGCTATACTGCGCGTGCAGAGACATGGAAAGCGGAGCTGGGGAATTTCTGCTTCTCGGCTTAAATGAAGTGCTTTCGGAGGCTGAATGTGCAGGCCAAGGTTGTTATATAGTCTGGTCCTCTGCCCAGCGTCTGCAGCCGCTGGGTGACGCAAAATCCCCAAGTGGTGTGGCCAATTAATGCGGTTTCAACATGTAAACATTTCAAATGACAAAAAAAAAGAGCCACTCTTGGATCTTGTTATGTGGGCCCCAGGATCTACATATTTGCACACATGATTACCACCATATTGGCACTATCCCTGCTTGGAAAGCCCTCTAAATTAATTTGGATTCCTTTATTTATTTATTTTTCTTCCATGTGACTTTCTCTGAAGCGACTATTTATTTATTTATTCATTCATGTATTTATTTTACCATCAAATTAGCGAGATGGAATCTGCCAGGCATGCTACTGTAACTTAACAGCTGTGATGCATATGCAACGTGATTAGGGAAGTATATTTACATCTTTGCGCAGAGTGCCTCGCTACAGCTTTGACCCTCCTCCAAGATGTTCGAGTGCTTTCGTTGCACTTCACCAGGCTTTGAAACATCTCCGTTGTCTAATTTATGGGGGAGAGGGGAAAGAATGAGAGTGAAATGTCTTTTTTTTATACATATATGCAGTACAGTAACTGTAGCCTGTAGCCGTGAAGAATTCCACATAATGCAGGTGATGACTGAGGCAAAAGTAGCAAGAGAAAGTTATTGAGATTTGTTTATTATACTGTATAACTAATGATGCTGCAACTTAGGTCGGTGTGGCATAGATTTTGAATTAATGGTTAAAAGCAGGCACACCTTAGTTTCTCTGCTGAAATAAATAGAACTTTTGCAGATTTGGACGACAATTTGTCTTTACGCTACCGTATGGCAATACATGCGTTAATGTGAAGACATGGAAACATCAGACTTTTTAGACTTTTCTTAAAACTGAATCACTTGGCGTCTATTTTGGAGGATTGACGTGTCACCAGTAGTGTAACGTAACTAAGTACATAAAATAACAGTAACTACATCAAACTAAGTAACTAAAATAGCTGATCTACAAGCTCACAATGCGCCGCGATACGACGCATTGTGAGCTTGTAGATCTGCCATTTTCAAAAGATTTTTATACATCTGAATACTTGAAACGGGACATTCTGCATAATGAGTACTTTTACTTTTGGTACTTTAAGTACATTTTGATGCCAATAATTTTGTACTTTTACTCAAGTACATTTTGAATTCCGGACTTTTACTTGTAACAGAGTATTTCTACATTTGACAGTATCATCAATACACATTTTGAAATGTATTTTGATCTTTTTGAAAACATTTGAGTACTTTTTCCACCACTGCGTGTCACGTGTCACATTGACTCGTTAGCGTCGGGGTCAGCGGTAATTGAAAGGTGATGGCATTCACTGCCTTTTTACCCCCCTCCCCCCCCCCCCCCCCTTGTCCTACTCTGTACACATGGTGTTTTATATTTGTTGATGACATTGTATTTTGGCGTTGTTTTTTATGCTATGTTGATGAATTGAGTACATACTGTAGGACCACAATGGAAACAAGTACAGGACTTTTTTTTGGTGTTATCCTTTTAGCCCAAATGTATGACTGTCCCCGACCGTGCTGTTAGCATTTCTGTCTAATCAAGTATTACAATCAATCAAGCAAAAAGCGGTGTATGGGGGAAAATACTCATCGCCGGCGGCTCGGGTAAAATAATTTATAAATAGTGATGCATGAGTTGACTTGCGGTTCACCCGCGGTTGGGCTTTTTAAATGTTTGGGTGAAGTGGGTTGGTGCGGTGTGGTTCAAATTAGTAACCCATTAAGACTGGGAACATTTTTTGATTTCTTTGGCTATTCAAAAATAGCAGAGCTTGTAGATCTGCATTTGTTTTTTAAATAAATTGTGAAAATGTTTGCAATTTTTTAAAATATATATATATACATTTTTAACTAAAATCTTTGCTTCTGTGGGTCCCTGGAACAAAATGTTTTGATATGGGGGGGGGTCCGCGGACAAATACAGATCATTTTTGGGGGTCCTTGACATGAAAATAGGTTTGAGAACCACTGATATTACAGCAACATAAGATGTTATCCAAAAAAAACTGTTAGGATTTAGAAGACATTTTATAGAATCCCCAGATGCAAAGATTTGAGTTAAAAATGTTCGCTTAAAAAAATATTTACATTCAAAGATTTGCACACATTTTCAAGAGCTTTCAAAAATAGCAGATCTACAAGCTCATAGCGCGGCACTCGGTGCCGCGCTATGCGCTTTTAGATCTGCTATTTTTGAATAGCCAAAGAAAGCTTAAAATGACTCACAGATGCGTTCCCGGTCTTAAAGGGTTAAAACTGCTGTGCAGGTGCAGGAATAAAACAAATAAAACATAAAAAAAAGTAACATCACGCATCACTAATTGTCTCATCACTGACAAAGCGGCTGTACGTGTTTAAACCTGAGGCATTTTTTCCCTACCAGTGGACTGATACAGTTTCTTCACTTATTAATCTCTCTGATCAGAGGAATGATTTAAATGTATAGGTTCTCTGCCAGCGAGGGAGTAATCGGGCATTGATAAATACTTCATAAATATTCCAAACGTAACTTTTAGCCTGCCTCTTTATGCAACGGTCATTTGTCATTTGGCGTGGCTTGAAAAGATTGTACCAAAAAACAGGGTATCTTTATGCAATTACATTTAAATTTCATGCACATGAAGCCGTCTGTTTTTAGACCTTGAGAATCTCGGAGAATGGACCCTGGCTTCATATAATCTACATTATAATCTACACTTCTACGGAGATGTATTTCAGTCAATGGCCACGTTCCATCTCCATTTATTATTCATTTTTCCAATAGAATAAGTAATGAAAATGGCAAAGTCATTAGTTTCCATCCCTATCTGAAGCATAATGACATGAAACATCTGTAGACCTTTAGGAAGATGGAAACAGCATGGGGCTTACTTTAGTCATCTCTGCATGATTTGTTCTCACATACATTTGTTCAATCAGCCTGATCAGAATGTAGTATATTGCACGGACCCAGTGCACCTCATTCCGTGCATAGTCACCTAGAACAGTGGTTCTCAACCTTTTCAGGCCGTGACCCCCCAAAATAATCATATTTGAACTGGGGACCCCCATTTTGTTTCACTTTGTTCCACAGGTAAATATTGTGTAAATAGCAGATCTACAAGATCACAACGCCTCGCAACATTCTGCACACCTCGCAGGGGCAGAATGTCCCATTTCACAAGTTTTTGGATAAAAATCTTTTGAAAATAGCAGATCTACAAGCTCACAATGCGTCGATGCGACGCATTGTGAACTTGTAGATCGACTATTTTCAAATGTATATAGGGCTGAAGTGGTTAATGTATATGTTTCTCGTATGTTTTGTAATAATAATCACAATCTAAAAAATAACTAGAAACTAAAATGTTCAAATAATTGTAGTGGAGTAAAAGTATAATATTTGCCTCTGAGATGTAGTGGAGTCGAAGTAAAAATACTGAAAATTATAAATACTCCAGTAAAGTAATAAATACCTCAACATTGTACTTAAGTAAAGTACCTGAGTACATGTACTGTACTTAGTTACTTTACACCACTGCCTTTAGCTGGGAACACACTGGGGTCCCCAGACCCTATGCTGACGACCAATAAAATATGGTGTTCTGCTGTCAGATCAAACATCATAAAGAACTATATTTTGGTTGGCCTTGTGTGTGTTATCACTTTCCCTCTTCAGAGCCAGAACTAGATTAAGTTGGCATTAGCTCTAACTTCCACATTCAGTGTGTGAGGTCTCTTTACTCAACTCTGTAGCACTGGGCTACATAATGAATGAATGGGTACACCCCTCCATTCCTAAACCCCCCCACTCCTACACCCCCCCATTCCGAAACCCCCCCCCCCCCCACTCCTACACACCCCCATTCCGAAAAAAAAATTCGGAATGGGGGGAATGAGCTGCAGCCTCTTAACTTCATCCCGTCCAACATAGTCACTTTTGTGCCACTAAGGTTCTCTCTTTGCATAGTGGTTTCTAGCCGGGGGATGGTGAGATAATTGCACCAATAAGGGCTCCTCTTTAGCAAATGACCAGTGGTGTAAAGTAACATTTACTCAAGTACTGTACTTGAGTACAATACTCAAGTACTTGAGTATTTTTTACTTTACTTGAGTATTCACAATTTTCAATACTTTTACTCTATTAACTCTAAAACGTACATTAACCAGCCCTGTATATAGCCTACTTTGGCTATTTGAAAATAGCCGATCTACAAGCTCACAACGCGTTGTGAGCTTGTAGATCAGCTTTTTTCAAACTATTTTAACCCATTGATACCTGGAACGCATCTGTGTCACTTTAGATGTCTTCGGCTATTCAAAAACAGCAGATATACAAGCTCATAGCGCGGCACCGAGTGCCGCGCTACGAGCTTGTAGATCTGCTATTTTTGAAAAATCGTGAAAAAAAAAAAATTCTGATTTTTTTCAAAAATCTGTTAGGATTTATAAAACATTTTTAAGAATCGCCTCAGGTCTTAAAGGGTTAAGACATATTGAACTTGTGAAATGGGAAATTCTGCATACAGAGTACTTTTACTTTTGGTACTTTAAGTATATTTTGATGCCAATACTTTTTGCACTTTTACTCAAGTAAATGTTTTATACCCGACTTTTACTTTCTACATTGCGGTATTGATACTTTTACTGATACTTTAAAAAAATTCAGTACTTCTTCCACCACTGCAAATGACAATTGATACCTAGTTCACACCCCCTTCTCACCTTACTGTGGTGGGTGGCTGGTCCCCAAAATGGTACAGCAGCCATAGTTGACCCGTCGGTTCGGTTCAGTTTATTATGAACAGATTTTTTAAAAAGCATATCATACAAGAAAAAGTTCTGAAAATACTTTTACTCCATACTCAGCGAATGTACTCAGAGAAATACCAGTTTCCTTAGTTCCTGTCCTTCAGCAAAAGAAAGCACAAAAGCAGTTTAAAGGAAAATGATTTAAAGGAAATGTATATTATATTTAGAAGAGAGACATGGGGAGACTTGAAACAAGATAGGAGAAACAAAGGAGGAAATGAAAAAATAAATAAAATAACTCCAGACGATTGCACCATTGCAGTGTCTTAAATTATGCAGCTACAGTACTGTAGCTCATTCCCTGGTTAATGTTTGGGAGGATTTTCTTTTGAAGGCACACGATTGCACTCTCTAGTCAACACAATATGTCACTTGTAGTCTCATTTTTGCGGTATTCTTCCTCTAAGCATCACAAAAAGTGGACAATATCTATCGTTCTATTCCAAAGAGGGTAGTGAAGTACAGCAAATGGGGCAGCGCCCCATTGAAGGAGGGAAGCAATCCAACAGTGCTTTGGTGCGAGACTGCAAAAGTGCACCCACTTGGCATAATGACGCCGGGAAAATCTCCAGCACTGCATTACAGTATTATTATTGCACTGCGGTTATAAAAAACTACCTCGAAACAAGTTCCACTGAGCAAGCTAGCACAGTTTGCCTCTCAACTCATAACCTGTTCAAACGGTCCGCTGAGGAGGGTTGGTGTCATGTAAAGATTGGCCGGCTGAATGAAAGTCTTTCATTTTGAACTGCTGGAAGGACCATTATTTGGGATGTTATATAAAAGTTTAACCAGAGCAAATTCGGGTTGGTTTTTAGCCAGGACAAATAGGAAAATCAAATGAGCAAGAGCTAAAACATGATTTTCCTTTCAAGAAACACTACAAATAGATTACATTTAATTAACATTAATTAGATGATCCTGCTGTCAGCACGACGGAATAAAGAAATAATAAATCTGCCACAGATTAGTATCCAAATAATAATTAATCCGCCTACATAATATTCCAAAAACCACACGTTGAATGGAGGATGGAGCCCAGCTCCATCCTCCATTCAACGTGTGGAGGATGTTCAACTCTCCATCATCACAAAACACAAAATGTGGCAATTCATCAAAGAATGGCTTTATCAAAGAGAAACATATAAAGGCATGCAGAGCGTCTCTAGAGCCTGGGCTGGAGCGGCACTGCTCCAAAAACTGCCAAAACCATACAAATAAAACAACGGTTCAGGGGATTTCTCAGCCTACTTCAACATATACTGTAGGTGTTGGCATCATTCACTGTTTGTCTATCACTGTGGTTCCTCAACGTAGGGTCTGGGGAACCTCAGGGGTCCTTCAGGGGGTTCCAGGGGGTCCTGGATACTGTGTAGACTATTTGAAAATAGCCGATCTACAAGCTCACAGCGCGTGACGCATTTTGAGCTTGCTTGTAGATCTGCTATTTTTAAAACAAAATCTTGAAATGTACAAAATATATTGAAACGTTTGGAAGCATTTTGTCCCTGGCACAAAATATTTTCAGATGGGGTCCGAGGCCAAAAACACATTAATTTGGGGGTCCTTGATACGCAAAAGTGTGAGAAACACTGGTCTATCATAAACTTTGGACACTCATTTTGTTTGCTTCTGCTTGATATTTTGTGCACCATTAAATAAGTACAAATTCTTCCTTGTTAGATCAGAGTTTGGCTTTGTTTTAAGGTCATTTATGTGAGATATTAGTATCAATTTTGTGTCAGAGTTGATGGAGCATAAGCATGTGCCAGCATGTTTGTCACCCTCACAGTATGTGGGTGGCATTATTAATTAGATGGACATAATTGACACTATTATACATCACAACGAACGGACATTATAAAATGATGGATTGTGTATTTTATTAAATATGAGCGTCTGGCTCATAATATTGAGGAGATGAGGCATGCAGTTATCTTTTTTATCAACAATGTCTCACATAAACGATTAATTGCACATACTGTAGATTAGCCTTTAATAATTAGTTGCATAATTGAAATAATAGTCTTATGTATTGTCAATAATAATCGCATGCCGTTTTTGTCAATTCACAGTCATTATCACCACAGAGGAGAGGCTATAGGATGTTCTTATCGTTAATGTCTAATAATTACTAAGTCATTAGTGGGAGCGCTATCTAAAGTGAAATGGAATTGGCTCACATGGTTGCTGGTGGTTCTACAATGGAGTATAATTTGTAAAGTCATTATTGTCTACTGTTTCTGTGGAGACAATGAGTGACAGCAGAGTAATAGCTCCAGGAATGGGCTCGGTCATTTTTGCCCACAACCACCCGATATCTCCCTAGCAACCCCTTAGGGTTCTATCACACATGTGTCCTATGGATGACCTTGGCAAGGCAGATAAGACGACGTTCGGGGCAATGCTTGCCTTTCCCGCTATTTGTCCTGTACTCTGTGTCACATGTTACAGGCAGTTGTGTAAAAAAGTAACTAAGTACATTTACTCAAGTACTTTTTTCTTTTTCTTTTTTTTTTAGTATTTTGAGGTACTTTTACTTTATTGGAGTATTTCCAATTGTCTATACTTTTACTTCTACTCCACTACAATTATTTCTAAACTTTAGTTACTTTTCAGATATAAATTATTACATTATAAAACATACCCACTTTAGCCCTATTTTATACCTAGGCTATTTGAAAATAGCAGATCTACAAGCTCACAACGCGTCACGATGTGACGCGTTGTAGATCTGCCATTTTCAAACATTTTAGTACTTTTACTTTTGGTACTTTAAGTACATTTTGATACCAAAACTTTTGTAGTTTTACTCAAGTAAATTTTGAATTCCAGACTTTTCCTTGTAACAGAGTACTCCTAAATTGCAGTATCGATACTTTTACTTAAGTATAACATTTGAGTACCACTGCCGTAAAGCCAGAGTCAATGTTCGTCGCATGCCGGTGTCGCCGGTGCCGAATAGCCGATCTACAAGCTCATAAAACGCGCCACACCGTGAGCCTGGTACGGCTGCTATTTTCAGCATGCAACACCGCCGCGCGACACCGTCAAAGTATACATTAATTACATTTGTTTTATCCTGCTGTATACGGAAGTTTTATCGCATGCTCTAACTGCAGTAAAAAAAATGTGAATGAGCCCTTTCAGCAACAAAGGATTGATTTGTCATCCTCGTAACAACGGTGATGCTCCGTGTAACTACAGACAGCATGGAATGTCTCATCTGTATTCACACTCTTAACCTTTTCTCTCGTCGTTACATTTTGCAGCTATGAGCCTCGCTTGTTGCAGGATTTATTAATGAAACATATAGTACTCCTTCATTTTGCCCACTTTTTTTTCCCCCCCATCCGGCCGTTATTTTTAATGACAGAGGCACAATTTTTTGTCCCAGGAAACCCGATGACCGAGTCACGTGACGCGGTCGCGAGCTCGAGCTCAACCCCATATAACCCACTGAGACCGGGAACGCATCTGTGTTATTCAAAAATAGCAGATATACAAGCTCATTATAGCGCGGCACCGAGTGCCATGAGCTTGTAAGTCTGCTATATATTTTTTTTATATTGGGAAATTAGTACAAATCTTTGAAGATGATATATATTTTTAAAGCGAACATTTGTACATCTTTGCTTCTGCTGGGGGTCCCTGGAACAAATTATTTTGAGATGGGGGTCCGCGGCCAAATACATATCATTTTGGGAGGTCCTTGACATGAACACGTTTGAAAAAAACTGTTAGGATTTAGAAGACATTTGTAAATCCCCAGAAGCAAAGATTTGAATTAACAATGTTGGCTCTAAAAAATATATATATATAAAGATTTGCTCAAATGTTCAAGATCTTTCAAAACAAATAGCAGATCTACAAGCTCACAGCGCGGCACGCGCTGTGAGCTTGTATATCTGCTATTTTTTGAATAGCCCAAAGAAGTCTTAAAATGACACAGATACGTTCCCGGATTCAATGGGATAAATGCCCTTCCCAGCAAACACCATAAAAACCTTCACTGAGTGCAATTAGATTGGGACCGTATATCAAAACACAGCGGCCGGATCAATAAAAGTGACACGCACATATAGCCATTGCCAGGCGGGGAGGGAGGGACGGGGGCAACGCCTCTATATTGTGATTCATTAAGCCATTAATGAGGCATTTTACACCGCGTCAGGCTTGGTGATGATTGACGAGGCTTTATTTATTCAGGCTCGTACGTGATTTCCCAGTTGGTGACTCCCTGCAGTTTGAGATATCTCCATCACACAGCCTGGAGCCATGCAGAGCGATGGTGAGGAAGACCCATTAATCCATTGAGAACGGGAAGGCGTCTGTGTGTCATTTTAAGATTTCTTTGAGCTATTCAAAAATATCAGATCTACAAGTTCCATATCTCATATTGCCGCGCTATGAGCTTGCAGATCTGCATTTTTTTTTTTAAATAGTGAAAATGTAACTCAAATCTTTGCTTCATGGGGGTCTCTGGAACAAAATATTTTGAGATGGGGGGGTCCACGGCCAAATACATATAATTTCGGGGGGTCCTTGACATGAAAAAGTTGTTTGAGAACCACTGATATAGAAACATGCGTTTTAAAAAAAAAACTGTTAGGATTAAAAAAAAACATTTGTAGATTCCCCAGAAGCAAAGATTTGAGTTACAAATGTTTGCTTTAAAAATAATATATATATATATTTAAAGATTTGCACACATTTTCACGATTTTTCAAAAATAGCAGATCTACAAGCTCGTAGCGCGGCACCGAGTGCCGCGCTATGAGCTTGTAGATCTGCTATTTTTGAATAGCCAAAGAAATCCAAAAAATTCTTTCCCGGTCTTAATGGGTTAAATACTGGCTGGATGAGCCCTCCTTGATTTGTAGCCCGATGCTAAGACATTAGCTGCCGTTATAAAATGGTCGCGCGGGATATAGACAGACAGTGCGGCGGAGCGTTCAAGAGAACGAGCGGCGGACACTCCATTGTGGAATATGCTCTAATCTGTGTGAAATTGGCCAGATCCGTTCAAAAGGTATCAGATATAACGCCATCGACCCTAAAGTGCCTTGATTAGGCATGAAAGAGCTTAAAGCCTCTTAATACCTCTTTGTATCCGGGCTGCCGACGAGTCTTAAAAAAATAATTTAATGTGAGCCCTTTATGTCTGATTTAAGGTTGGGAAAATGGGATTTGTTGCGTAATAGCCAGGGCGTGTGCTCGTTTTTTTTTTCGAGCGCGCCGGCCCGCGCAAAGGTAATGACGCGGTCCTCAGCGGCAAGGCAAAATTGAAAGATAACAGGAAAGCGGGCAGGAGAGAGGTTATGTTATGAAATCCTTAAGCTCCTTACGCACCGGGGGCGATCTTTTCATGCGAATAATACGTTTAAAAAAAAAAAACGTATAAAGTCAATGCAAGCTTCCACGGAGCGAAAAGGCGAAAAAAGTGTCTTTTAATTATTCGGAACGAGTCCGAATTTTGCGTATATTCGCCGGTGTGTAATGACCTTTAGTCTTAACTCTTTCAGTGCCAAGAGTATTTTCATAAAGTACTCCCAAACTGCCAGGAATTTGCGTTTTTTATAATTTTTAAATTTTGTAATTTTTCATTCAAATAAATGATCTGATTGGGGTTTTAAACCCATAATACAGTTCTACCAGTAGAGAGCAACAAATCGACACATTGATGATCTCGCTGGCTCACTCGCCCCCTCCCAAACAGGCTCACGTCATATCCGGTCAGAACCGGATGTTGACATTTTCGATAATCGTTGATCGGGCTAAATTACGATGCGTTACACGACTACGATGACTGATCGTCACCCAGACCAAAGAGAGTAGACGTGGACCTCTCCGTTCGCTTTTTATACCGTGTGAAAAAAACGTGACTTTCCCTATTCTGGCCGAAAATCACCGGAGAAAAACAACGTGACCCGGAAATGAATTTTTTTTTTTACATCCGGCTCCGGGTGAGTCTGATGTAGTCAGGAAGCGAAAGTGATCATGAAAAATATACAGAATAGCGCGACCACAGTCAAAAGTGAAAACTCGGGATTTCTCGTGCTGGCACTGAGGGTACTCGGGAAAAACTCGGGATATGTCGGGGCGTGGCACTGAGAGAGTTAATTTAACTCAGAGTGTCTACAAATGGAACCGAATGGACCCTCACGGGTCCATTCGGTTCCATTTGTACCCACTCTGAGTTAAATGAACACTGCGTAGGAGGAACTGTCTGGTATGCATCTCAAGACACTGAGACGTGCCGCCTGACAGCACCGACATTCGATCCCCCGACGTACCTGATAGAGCCAAGCCCATCGAGTGAGTGCTCCATACACACACACACACACACACACACACACACACACACACACACACACACACACACACACACACACACACACACACACACACTGTATCAAGAACAGACTGGAAGATGGTTGGTGGGGGCATTAGAAACAGGAGACTAAGAACGTAAAATTGATTACTGCATTTGCTGAGACAAAGGCAGGGGCCCTCGGCCCGGCTAAATGCCAAGAAATCTCCAAAGCTGTGTGTGTAAATGCCTCGGAGTCGTCACATCGGAGCCACTCTTCGCATGATTGAGGAAAATGACATGTCGGTTGACTGGAGCCGCAATTATGTTATTCAAGTACTCACTGCCGGTTTGTGGGTTTAAGTTCCTCATTTTAACAAATTGCCTGTAGCTCTCCCGTGTTCGGATCAATGCTGCGACACGGGCCGCGTTCCCAGGGAACGGCGCTTGCTTTTTTCGTGTCAACCTTGAGCGCTTTTCTTATGAGCGGATGCTAAGCTAAATAATGCAAATCCTTGTGATACTTTAGCAAATGAGGGGCTGTTTCCGCATTGACCACTCAAGACTAATTAGTTTAACCAAACTTGTAAACTTCCTTGTCTACTAGAAGGCCTCTTGAACTGAAAAACGAGCTGCTTTTGAATTAGCCTATTTATAAGAAAGGCACCGGACTCCCCCAGGAGTTTATAATAGGTTCACTCCTTTTTTCCCTCTACACAGAATCGCCTAATGTTAGCCCCAGAATAAGGATGCTATGGTTCATGTGGCTAATAACTGTAACATTTTTTAGGTATTTTTTACTTTACTGGAGTAATTCCAATTTGCAGTACTTTTACTTCTACTCCACTACATCTCAGAGGCAAATATTGTACTTTTACTCCACTACAATTATTTGAAAACTTGAGTTACTAGTTACTTTGTATATTTTTGTATCACTCACTTCAGCCCTATTTACATTTTGGCCATTTGAAAATAGCCGATCTACAAGCTCACAATGCGTCGCGATGCGACACATTGTGAGCTTGTAGATCTGCTATTTTCAAAAGATGTGTATACATTTGAAAACCTGTGAAATGGGATATTCTGCACAATGAGTAGTTTCTACTTTTGGTACTTTAAGTACATGCAGTATTGATACTTTTACTTAAGTAAAAAAAAAATCATAGGAAAGCTGCACAGTGTCATGCTTACCACACTGTTTGCCATAAGATGAGTAGAAAAAAGGGCCCTTCGGGTATTTGGCCCCTTATACCTGAAAGCCCTCCATGTGTCCCAAAGAGGCCTTGGACCCATTAAGCATATTTTGCAATCAAATCAATCATTCAAAATAATGAAATGCTGTCTGTAAAACCTTGCTGGCTACGTGAATATGCTTAAATTCCAAAAGTCCATTGACACAATGAACTTGAATGCTGATGTGTTCCTTAATTAAAGTTGCATGAAAAACAAAACAAAACAAAATGGATGGATGGATGCAAATGATGCATTTACAATTCAGCATCTTGACATTGAAGTGAAATTGGAAAAATGTGACGAAATGCTTGCTGAATTATAGCCAAATGATCCATGAGGACATTGAGCATTGAGAAACATGGTTTCTATCTGCTGATCCAGGACATGTAGTTTCATTATTCAGGGGGAATTCTTGCACTCTTTCGTCCAGAGAGCTCTTATGAGACCCTTTACTGGATGGCTGATTGTTAAGCACGAACAGACGGTCTTAAGTGCAGACTGCAGAGTGAGAACACGCAATATGGGATCCATCCTGATAATGCCAAAATATCCACAGAATGCCCATAAAGTCATGCTCGCTGAGTGTATGATTTGAACACTCACATTTTAGTGACAATGCTTCGAATAGAGCAATCATTCTCCTCGCTACAGAAGAGCAGGTATACAGGAGTCAGCTCTCAGATTAACTCCCAGGAATCTTCTGCTCTATACTTGCGGTTGCACACCACTGCAGTTTGTAGGTATAGCTATAGAGAAGGTATTTAGAATGATTTTGATATTAAAAAAAAAAAAAGCATCCAAGCACGATGGAACACAGTACAGCACTAAATCACTAAAAGTTGCAGCTTGGGGGTTGATGGATGAACGGAAAGTCTGGAGGAGAGATGTGCACTATTTGATTTTCAAAAACTTAGCCGTTATCATCACAAGCTAGTATTGGAGTTATGGCCAAATCACGTACAGAGCCCACAGGGGTGATCCTCTATAATCCAGCGCGTCGATAGGGAGGATCAGCACTGCTGTTTGGCCTTTTGACGGCTCTTGATTGATCAGCCCGCGCTTGCCATTTGCCAAAACGGATGACGAGCAAAAAAAGGCGCTGGAGTCAGGGGTATCAATTGCCTTTGAGCAGCTGACCTTCAAGGCTGAGAGGTTTCGGGGGCCCAGACAGACTTTGACTGCCGAGGATTGCCGCGGCATTTCAGCCCCAAACAAATAATGCACACCTAGCCTGCATCACCTGATAGAAATAGTCAGAAATAGGGGGGTGGGGGAATCGCAGATTTACAAGCTCACGACGTGTCACGACATAACACGCTGTGAGCTTGTGGTCGGGCCGTTTTCGCCGTGCAACACCTAGCGTTTGACGAAGTATAACATATGGCTTGTGTGGTTAATTAAGGGGCTTGTTGGCCATCTGTCCATGTGTGCGAGAGGGGAAACAGGCCCAGGGAATGAGCAGCGAGACATTGGCCGGAGAGAATTTGGCGCTCGAGCTCTAGAAAGTGCCTCGTGGCGTTATCAAACACCTTCCATTACTTAGACCAATATTAAGACTGGCTTGTTTATTTTAATTTATTTATATATGTTTCGCCGCATCACACTGTGTGTGTGTGTGTGGGTGGGGGGGGGGGGGGGGGGGGGGGGGGGGGGGGGGGGGGGGGGGTCTCTGGTTCAATGGCTTCCCATTTGCCCAAATAATGAAAACTGCAATCACTTAATAGTCATTTCATAAAGCACGCTCATTTTGATTTGAAGTAAACATTGGCGCGGGTAACAGCCTCAACGCATTAAACTGACAACATTTCATTTGGAGGATTTTCTCCAAGTTCCCTCTCTAATTAACCACACAGGCGCTGGACGTGAGCTAACATCCTGGCCCGTCTCACCTGATATTTTATTCACACATTCCACATGTCTCATGGCCAGACTTTAGGGCAAACATAGTGCATATTGGTCCTCCAGGGGATGGGTTCTCAGAGGCTCCAGGATGCACTATAGGGGCCGGGACTGGATCATCACCCTGAATTGTCTATATTTTTGTCTATTAATTTTGCTCCTTCGATTAACCAATACTATTCAGTGGCTCTAACAGTAATTATTTTTGCAATTTTACCATGACAATTGTGTTGTGGTTGTTTTTTGCAGGGGGAGCAATATTTTTGTATTGACTACCTGTATTTTTGGTGTTGTTTTGCTTTTTGCATTTATTTATGTTATATATATATGTAGGCCAACGGCTTTGCAATATACCAATGTTGTTCATATGCCATCATGTCTGTATGTATGTTGTAAAAAGATGTTTTTTTGATGAACTATTGTTTACAATAGGAAAAGCACCAATAAAAAGAGTAAATTAAAGAACTCATTCCAGGTCTGATACAGTATATGGCTACAGCCGTGTAAGTGAAAGTAGCCTACTTCCACTTTCTCAATCTCAACAGAACTCTATAGCTTCAGTATCCTTCTGGTCGTGTCAACACGTTCTGTAATGCTGTATGGCGACGAGATGGGAAAAAGTCTAGCGTTTGCATCAGACGTTTGCTTATGAAGTATTTGAAGACAGGCTCCTCTGTCGCGTCACTTTTCAATGTTGCCGAAGTACCGCATCACGTGATTGACAAATGAAAGCGGACGTGAATTCTCACTCCTAAGTGATAAATCGGTTGTCAAAACATTTAAAAACAAGGCAGGCACGGCATCAGAACATCAGACGTGAGACCACGTCGAACGAGGCGCCAGGTGAGTGCCCATGCCAAGCGGTGTGATGTCCATTTCACTTCTGACGTGTTGCAATGTATTGTGAGCTTGTAGATCTGCTATTTTAGCTATTTGAAGTACAACAAATTAGGGTTTAATCACTTGAACCCCAGGATGCCTATACTGGGGGGGGACGTTTGCCAAAAATAGGCGATCTAGATCGGCTTGTAGACCGCCTATTTTCTTGGATAGAGATTTGGCGTACAGGGAAGAAAGTGGTGCATGTACAGCTGCAAACTCAGGTGTTTTACTAAGAATAGAGGGTGTAAGTTGTGTAAGTGGTTAAAAGGTCTTTGTGGTGTGTGTCATGAGAAGCATGAAAGAGGAGAGAGGGGTGCGATACAAATCTACATTATACCAGTCTACTCTCCTGCCTTAGGTTCTCTCTCACTCACTCTCTCACACACACACACACACACACACACACACACACACACACACACACACACACACACACACACACACACGCACAAACAGATTTACAAACGTATTGTTGAACGTTTAAGGAAATTGTTATGTTTTTCATCACAAATAGACTTTGGCAGCATTCAATTTTGTCAGCAAAACCGAGATAAAGGACAAGAGAGAGGAGATTCCTGATGAATCATAACATCAAACCTAGTGGCACAGCTTCATCTTCTCCAATGTGTCAAAATGCAATACACTTTAAATCAGCAGTAAGCCTTAAGCGGATTTGAATACTGTGTATTATTATTTTCTAGAATCAGCTAGAGCTTGTTTTGCTCTTTTGGTTTGCCCGTATAATTGGCCGGCTAAGGTTTTTTTTTTTTAAATGCGGTCGAAAAGACTCTTTTGGGGTGTATCCATGCTGGGAGTGTAATGAGAGCGTCTGCTCAATACGCCAGTAACTGAATCCCAGATCGGCCACATTCGTATCAGGGTTCTCTTCCTTCAGAGTGGGGGTAAATAGGAGAGTACGATTGATTCTTTGGCAATTAAGCACAAAGACAGTGGATTCTGGTAATTGAACCATTAATTACAGTAAGTTTAATCCAGGAGGAGTGGTGACTCCGCCAGAAAAGAGGAACCAAGCCAAAAGAGCAGCGTCTGTACTTAACATCGGGGAGAAGAATGGCATTGTATCTGCTTATTATGCTGCTGTGAGACGAGCCGGCATGTGCCTCCGTGAAGGATGTTTCATTCACGACAGCGAGCTGTAATTTCAGCGAACGATCTCAATAATTATTAAACAGTCGATGCCTCAGGGTGGATGCATGGGATTTGCCCACCACTCACATTCGTTGGACTGCCTTATTCCAGGGGTTCCCGAACCTTCCCAATGCCGAGGACCCCCAAATAGCTATTTTGGTATCAAAATATACTTAAAGTACACATTACACATTACACAAGTAAAAGTACTCATTATGCAGAATGTCCCATTTCACAAGTTTTCAAATGTATTCAAATGTTTTGAAAATAGCGGATCTACAAGCCCACAATGCGCATTGTGGGCTTGTAGAACGGCTATTTTCAATGGCCGAAATGTATATAGGGCTGAAGTGGTTAATGTATGTTTAGTAATAGTAATCAAAATCTACATAGTAACTAGTAACTAAAGTTTTCAAATAATTGAAGTGGAGTAAAAGTACAATATTTGCCTCTGAGATGTAGTGGAGTAGAAATAAAAGTACAGAAATTTGGAAATACTCCAGTAGAGTAAAAGTACCTCAAAATTGTTCTTAAGTACAGTACTTACTTAGTTACTTTACACCACTGCAAACAAGTAAACAAAAATATTTTGAAAAAAAGAAATTGGCAGCTTCAGAGATACCAGATTCAAAGTGTTTAATCGTATAAATCTATGAACAATGTTTTTCCTCCCCCTGGGGGCGACGTGTGCATGTCGCCCCCAGGCCGCCCCCACTTTGAAAAACGGTCTGTGCCTTATTCCATGTTCCATCTGGCAACGCACAAAGCGCCGTGTGGCGCCTATAGTATACGTCCAGCTTTTATCAAGATTATTCACGCTTGAGCTCAGCAAATCAATTGCAGAAATTGATTTTTTTTTGGTGGACTTGGACTTCTGAACCATGGCCCGACTCCATGAACACATAACCCCTAGCCCTGAAACATGACTGTCATACCCAACCCGATCTCCAGAGATTACCGTAACATTGTACGGAACGAGTGCACTTCATTCCGTGGATAGCCGCCTCGGAACTCCCGAATTGCGTGCATATGTACGGCGCTCCCTTTGTGACAAAACCATTTCGGAGGCGCGCAGTCACAGGCGAACTGTCACCCCGTGAAGGACCACCGAGGGAGCTAAGGCGACCGAGTTGCCGTCCTGAACGGTGGGACGTTCGCCTGTGCCTACTCAGCGCCGTTTGAGTTATGTACCGATAGGCACAGAATCGTAATTTTTTTTGTGGGGACTGCTCTGCTTCCGGGTTTTTCCGGGTTGCGACTGGTTACGCCCACCGTGGGACTCGCCGTACATATGCACGCAATTCGGGAGTTCCGAGGCGGCTATCCACGGAATGAAGTGCACTCGTTCCGTGCAATGTTACGGTAATCTCTGGAGATCAGGCTGGTCATACCATGACAGTCATGGGACCACTTGTTCCTGGTTTGCGTTTTTTTTACATTTACAACTCTCACATGTACATAAACGTTCAGATTTCAAATATAAAGTTCTTACCCCCCGAGCCACGAATGTAACAAGTTGAGCCGCGCCGCGATAAGTACCCGTATCTCCCGTATTGTTCAATAAAAAGCATTTTAATCCAAGCGACGGACACGTTTTCCTCTGTTTTCCTTCTTTTTCTCCATTTCCCCCAATGATGATCTCAACTGCGCCACAGCACCGCCCTATTGGTTGGGTGGTGTATTGCGCTCTGAAACAGGTATGTTTCCCGGAACCCCGCGACAACCGATAGATGGCACTGTGGTGCGGTTGGGGTAAATGGAGAAAAACAATGAAAAACTTTCCGTCGCTCGGATCTAAAATGCTTTTTATTGAACAATAGGGGAGATACAGGTACTTATCGCGGTGCGGCTCAACTTGTTACATCCGTGGCTCGGGGGTAAGCACTTTATTTGAAATCTGAACGTTTATGTACATGTGAGAGTTGTAAATGTTAAAAAAATCGCAAACCAGGAACAAGTGGTCCCATGACGCTTGTGACAGATGAGCGTCATGTGAACCTTGGCTACATAACCCCCATGCCACCACTGGCACATATTTGTCCCAGCAGCTGGTCAAAATGCTCTGTGTTTAGTATGCTACTGAGAAAGGCAGAGTGGAGGCTTTGACAGTGGCAGCTGCCCTCTCTGTACCACAAGGGCTTTTTTGTGTGTGCTTGTGTGTGTGTGTGTCTGAGCATGTGATCCAACAGAGGGGTTCCAATCTTTGGGTCATGCTAGGGTGGTTGTTTCTCCCTCGCTCATCCTTCAGGATTAGTTTTTAAACCATGACCCAGTGGCTCTGGGATGATGGGAAACACTGTTCCAATCTCCACCTCCTCTGAAGGCTACAGCAATCCTCAGCAAATTGAGTCCATCATGGCTTAAAAGGGACCGGCACTCCGGCACCGACACAAATAAAAGTTTGAGAATAGCCCACAGAATATTGGCCCGAAGTCCAAATAATCTTGGCCTGCAAATAACATCCAGTCCCATAAAACCCGCTGCAAGTCTGTGCAATGCACGCAAGATGGAGAATGATGACCATTTAACCAGCCTAGCGGTTAGCCCTTTCTGGGCATGGCGTAATAGGCGAACATTTGGTGAACATTTTGTGAGCTTGCAGATTGGCAAGTTTTTCCGGCAATGAGATTTGGTGAGGAGAGAAAAGGAGGAGGGGCCAAGTACAGGGGCATTGGTTCTCAAAGTGGGGTCCAAGGACTCCCAGGGGTCCTTGAGGGAGTTCCAGGGGGTTAAATTCAGAGTTAAATTAACATTGATTTTACAATATGAATTGGGGTCCCAGAGATAGAAATGCCATTACGTGGGGATCCGTAGCCTAATGCATGTCAAACTGGGGGTCCTTGAAATTTAAATGGTTGAGAATCACCGCTAGAGTTGTAAAAATCTTCTCTTATGGGGGTCCCTGGCATATCTTTTCAAATGGGGGTCCGCGGGCTAATAAGTGTCAATTTGGGGGTCCTTGAATTGGAAAAGTTTGAGAACCACTGCTCTAGGGGACCCTGGTCAACAATATACTGTAGCGTAGGGTTTAACTGGTTGAATACACTTCAGAAAGGCACATTGTGACTTATGGGTGTGGATTCTCACTTGGATTTGTTCTGCAATTATAGCCTAACCGGCTGCAAAAGCCTTGCTGCGAGGAGTAGTTGTGCTAAAGCAGGTTATGACTGCTCTAAAAATCCTCTACCGCATTCCCATCACTTCTTTTTTCCACAGTGATGTAAAAAAATTTAAAAGGTACCCCAGAGATTGGCTCCCTTAATGTGTAATTATTGCTACCCAATTGGTTTCATTAACAGATGCCACTATGATGGCATGCCCGCTCTCCCTGGTGAGTGTGTGTGTGTGTGTGTGTGTGTGTGTGTGTGTGTGTGTGTGTGTGTGTGTGTGTGTGTGTGCGTGCGTGCGTGTGCGTGTGTGTGTGAGTGTGTGTGTGTGCGTGCGTGTGCGTGTGCGTGTGCGTGTGTGTGTACACTTGCCAAATTGTCTTTTGGCAAAAGAAAACTTCCAACATGGGAAAACAAGAGCTAACTACATAAGCCTTGTACACTTTGTCTTACAACAAATGGTGAAAATAGTCTGGAATTTTGTGTTATTTTTTATTTTTTAATCAAAATTATAATTATAATAATTATGCCTAATACGGGGAACACCACCAGTTTGAAAGTGGTGAAACAATCTGTGTGATACGATCTGTCAAATATTTCAAACAGATGTTCTCAAAAGAACAGCAGGATTTGTGCAAAAATTACATCGCCCACAAGTTTAGCACGAGTTTCATCACGAGAGCTTTTATGTTTATGCAATCTCCAGTCATAACTCACAGCACGCTTGCACACAACATAGGCTACAGTCCTCTTTGGATTAGTCTCTGCCGGTTTCCGCGGCGCTCCTTCATACATAATGAATATGAAAGATTATACAAGTATACATGAAGATTTTTATTTATGCTAGAAGTATATTGATGAATGCATTAAAATGTAAGGATATTCTGTGTTAAAACACATCCAATATCTCAATGAATCATCGCTGGTAAATGAATTTACCCCCGTAATGCATTCATATATTCCTCTCATTCCAGCTCATAAACAGTCCTTAATCCTCAGTGGCTTCTGGCATGTGTTGTCTGTAAATTCCGTAATGAGACTGCCGAGATAAAGTACAGAGTTATCGTTCTTATCTGCCTGGTAATAGTTCAGTGAGTTCACTTTGTCTACGCCTCAAAAAATGTAATTTTGTCAGCTCTTGAACAAAGACAAAGAGAGAAAAAAACGACTTTCATTCATTTTTCCTCATGAACTCAGTATTTCATGTATAGGTTCTTTATAATAACTGTGCCTTTCATGACACATTGTCTCCCTGTGATGCTGGAGGGGGGTTGAAGAGGAGAGAGGTCCGTGAGCAGGAAATGAAAATCAAATAAAGTCAGAGAATCATCATAATAAGTTAATGGGGCTTCTTCTCAACTGTATGAAAGAGAATGATTTCTAAAGCTAGCATGCTGTAGAAGAACGGTGAGACTGCCGGTTTGCTGCCTTTACTGACATTATGCCCTTGTGATTTCTTTTTAATAAAACATCCGCACTCTATTTCTGCACTTTGACTCTCACCCCATGTCCACTGTACTGTTGCGCTTGCTTGTTAATACTTAAGTTGCCGGGTCCAGGAACATAAGCTTACTGTTAGCTATACTGTTGCATAACACTGGCCCTGGCTGTAAGGCAGGGCTATATAATGGCTAAAATGTAATTACATTTTCCCTTAAAAAAAAAAGCACATATCTCTTCTACCCTTTGCATAACCTCAGTCTGGATGGTACCCCGTCGTTGAGCCCAGCTGGTGGTCGTCCAGAGACACGCACAGCTGTGAGGTGGTGGTGGAGGCGCTTACACGTCCAGCCTGCTGAATATAGGATTAAAGCCTCGGGTTATACCTCGTCGTATGGCGGCGGCGTCGAGGAGGCGCCGAAAATAGCCGATCTACAAGCTCAAAGCGCGTCGCGTTCGCGACGCGCCGTGACCTTGTAGATCGGCTATTTTACGCAACACCGCCATACGACAAATTAAAGCGTTAGCCGCTGCAGGCGTTGCCTGGTGCTTCCTGATTCCAAGGAGGCCCTGCCAAGGCCACGGCGCTCGCCGCTTCCTGCCTGGGCTCTGCTGGAAGCTCCTGGAAGTCGGCGGTGTTTCAGAAACAGACAAGCTACTGTGCTTCATTTAACCCTTTAAGACCGAGAACGCATCTGCGTGTCATTTTTAGATTCATTTTGTCTAATTCAAAAAATAACAGACATACAAGAGCTACGAGCTCGTAGATTTGCTATTTTTGGGAAGAATCGTTAAAATGTTTGCAAATCTTTGAATATATAGTTTTTTACAACTTTTTGTACATACATACAAAAAACTGTTAGGATTTAGAAGACATTTGTAGAATCCCCCCAGAAGCAAATATTTGAGTAAAAAATGTTTGCTTTAAAAAAATATATACATATATATATTCAAAGATTTGCACAAATGTTCACAATTTTTTTAATAGCCCAAAGAAATCTTAAAATGACACAGATGCGTTCCCGGTCTTACCGGGTTAAAACACGGATAGAAACACTTCAAAGGACCACTGATCTCCTGAGCTTTAGCCCCCGGGAGCTCCTCCGCGCGTAATTACTTTTATCTGTCTGAAAATGGGTTTCTTTTAGTTCCGCACTCAATAATGAATAGTTATGCCATATTGAAAGTGTTGTATTTTGATCACGTTGCGGGTGGTGTAATTTCATGCATTAAAAATGAGAGTCTGGGTCTTGGGGGGGGCAAAGATTACGACAAGAAGTTTTCTGCCAATAACACTTCATTAGGCAACTGCTGATTATTAATTACTGTACGACAGGTTGGTCTGTTCCAAAAAAAAGTCTGGCTCCATTAGTCATCTCACGTGGAGGTGAGCCCGGTGTCTGAATGAGTTTTTTGTCCTGACCTCTCGGGAAATTGCGAAAGGAAAATGAGCCCTGTGACATTGCCCAGATAACATTAAGGCTGCTTTCCTTCTTTTTTTTTTTTACCAACATCAATAGCTTTTACAGTTAAGGAATAAACAGTAGAACAGGAATTCCCCAAACCCCACAGAAAGTTGTTTTTAGTACCTTTCCCCCCCCCCCCCGCACAAAACAAACAAACAAACCAAAAAGAAAAACACATTTGCGCGTCTTTGAACCAGGGAATACTGTCACCTCAGTCACATTTCAGAACTGTTTAATTGAATGCTATCACAAGTGCTGTCAATAGCCGTGTTTATTTTTGGTAGAGAGAAATAAATTGCCGTCAGTGTCAAAGCCAGCAGAGGAAAGGGAGAATCGGTTCCACCCAATCAGAGCTTCTCCATCAGCAGATGGAGATGACATGAAACCATGGCTGCAGAGAAATCCCTCTATGAGCAGGTGGTCTACACACATGTTTTTTTACTTCATTAAAAGTAGCAGAGATGTCGAGTAGGCCTATAATAATGTATTGAAAAAATGAGAACACTCGAGTAAAGTCAAAGTACCTCAAAATCGATACCTATAAAACGTAAAATGTACTTAAAGTTACTTAACACCACCGCTCTGTGATGATGATATGAAGCTATAGCTGCTATACAGAGGAGAATCCTAGCTATAGGAGGAGCACGGGGAGGAGAGAGGAGCCTTCGTCAGAAGAGGAGAGAAAAAGAAAGAGGAGGGGAGGAGAGAGAGAGAGAGAGGGGGGAGTCCCCCAGCCCACAACCCCCCCCCCCCCCCGTGGGAGGCAGTAGAGGTTCTCTCTCCTAATGAGTATCTGGTGGGTGTTCTCCTGGAAGTCGTGACTTGTTTGTTCTTCTATTATTCCTCCATCCCTTGCCGTCTCAGGGATACGGGGGCTGTGCGCTTCAGAGAGAGAGAGAGAGAGAGAGAGAGAGGAGGATGAAGCTAGCGTGGAGGCTTGTCATGGCCCGCGCTGTCGGAGAGAACTAATTGGATCCAGCCGGTTTGACCACCCCACCCCACCCCCCCACAGATTATTTTGCCTATCTCAACAGTGGACCCCTCCGCTCTCCTTTCAAGTGGGGCCTTTTCAGAGAGATGTATTCAAATCCCTTATACCAAGCTGCGATATTACAGTAAAAATGAGCTGTTAGAAGAAGCTTCCGGCTTTCCCACTCTTCTCTAAATCAGCCACAAGCCCCTAATAGTAAGGCATGTGACATGGCACGAGCATGCGTCTCAGCGGTTAAGTGGCCATAAGAAAGATGGCAAGGCAAGGAGGGATCAAGGGCACTCAAGCGTACAATGTAGTCCGATATTAATATTCACTATGGTATGTGTGGGCAAGTGGATTAAAATCCTGCCGCCAACTTTTACGCTGGAGGGTCCGGCGAACCGAGATAAATAGCAACTTTACTATGTAAAAAAAAAAAGTATACTATGGAATACCATGAATCCAAGCCAGAGCACAATCGAGTGATTCATCATTAAAATAAACATGGCACTATAGGCTCCACCAATCTGACCACTTAACACAGCAGTCAGGTGGGCCGTCTGAACACTTTCGAGGTTTCCAAGCGGGCATCGAAAGTGTAGGGATAATCAGTGGGGAAAAGTACTCAAATGTTTTACTTAAGTACAAGTATCAATACTGCAATGTAGAAGTACTCTGTTACAGGTAAAAGTCCGGAATTAAAAATGTACTTGAGTAAAAGTACAAAAGTGTTGGTATCAAAATGTACTTAAAGTACCAAAAAGTAAAAGTACTAAAATGTTTGAAAATAGCAGATCTACAAGCTCACAACGCGTCGTGTCGCGACGCGTTGTGAGCTTGTAGATCTGATATTTTCAAATAGCCTAGGTATAAAATAGGGTTAAAGTGGTTAATGTATGTTTTATAATGTCATAATTTATAAAGTAACTAAAGTTTTCAAATAATTGTAATGGAGTAAAAGTGCAACATTTGCAGATGTAGTGGAGTAGAAGTAAAAGTATATACAATTGCTAAAGAATCCAGTAAAGTAAAAGTACCTCAAAATTGTACTTAAGTACAGTACTTGAGTACATGTACTTAGTTACTTTACACCACTGGCCCTGATCCAGGAAAGGTTGGGTTGAGTTAAGTCTATCCGTGAAGGTGATTCTTAAAAAAATCTTCTTGGTATAATGCATGGCTTTGTTCTAAACTCGCGTGAACTCCCAGATAATCTTTGCCTGGCCCAGTTCACAGACCCTGTTATTCCACTTCTTTTTTTAATGGCACTTGGAAAGTGCTTGGATTCAGGTATTATATGAGAGAACAAAAAAAAAAAAGAAGGAGATGGAGATGGGGAGGGCCAACGCGGTGCGAACGCGGCACAGCATCGGCTCACCTAATTAGCTGGCAGGAAGATAAAAGCCTGTCATTCATAATTGACGCTGGCAGAGGAATCCTGTCATCCCCGAATTTGCAAGCGGGGAGGGTTCTGAAGCCGCACGAATCCTGCCCCGCTTTCATCTGCAAGCGCATATAAAGACAACTCTAAAAAGGACCAGATGTGTCGGTTTTTGAAGGTATGAGTGAAGGCAGATTAAGCCATTCAATCCGGAGGACGCATCTGTGTGTCATTTTTAGATTTCTTTGGGCTATTCAAAAATAGCAGATCTACAAGCTCATAGCGCCGCACCGAGTGCTGCACTACGAGCTTGTAGCGTGGCACTTGTTTTGAAAAATCGTGAAAATGTGTGCAAATCTTTGAATATATATATATTTTTAAAGCAAACATTTGTAACTCAAATCTTTGCTTCTGGGGGTCCCTGGAAAAAAATATATTGTACAAATGTTCGCTTTAAAAAAATATGTATTCAACGATTTTCTAAAATTTTCATGATTTTTCAAAAATAGCAGATCTACAAGCTCATAGCGCGGCACTTGGTGCCGCGCTATGAGCTTGTATATCTGCTATTTTTGAATAGCCAAAGAAATCTAAAATGACACGGATGCGTCCCCGGATTGAATGGATTAAGCCATTGCTCCTCATTTAGATAAAGAAATAAATAAACCGATCTCGATATTTCCAAACCTGCCTCCGCTCCTCTCAAAGCGTATTCTTTTTGTGTGTGTGTGTGTCCCCATGCGCTCATTGTTTTGCTGCCGAGGGCCAGTAAACATAAGGAGGTCTCTGGTGATTCGGTTTGGTTGGAGGGCTGAATACCCCCCCCCCCCCCATGCTGCGGAGTAAAATAGGTATACGTGTCAACAAAAAAAGTGATCAATACTCCCCCTCAAGTACTGTTGGTTTCCTCACCTCTCACAACTCAACGGCGATGCTTGTACTAGGCACGATCGGTCAGCATCTGGATGTCCATTAAATCTCTCTCCATGGCAAAACTGGTTTAGCTTTGCAGTGCTTTCACACAAATACATCAAAAGGACAAATCACAGAGTGAAAGTCCCATGTGTCCCACACACATACACTCTCTTTGTTTATGATGCCAAGTGCAATATGGCCTATTGGGCAGGTGCAATATCGTACCTATAGTGGATGGTTCCCCGTGGTCTCCCCTTATTTTAATTCATTAATTTAATTCACTGCCAAGGACGACTTATGACAAGACATCGTCCAAAAGCCCCCACACTGCCAAGGGCGGCTTATGACGACTTTTTGTTTTTTTAGTGGTTTTATAAAAGATTGCGCTGTTCTCTATATCACCCGAGTGATCACTTTCACTTTCTACTCACAAGGATCCGGAAACAACGTCATCCGAAGTTTTCCGCCTCCGTCCACTTCCTGTTTAGCCTTTTTTCATGAATTCAGCTGTATCTTTTTTTGCCCTTCATTTAACGAGACATGCTATTTTCAACATGCTGTTACAAGCCGCAGAAATAAGTCTGGCAGTGAATTAGTTAATATTCTAATATTTTAAGATTTCAAGATTCTTTCCTTAAGATTTATTGTATGTACTATGGATGTTTTAATTTGACAACAGACTATGATGACTAGACTATGACGGACGAACAGTTTTGTTGCTCTATCTGTATTCCTTTGTTGATGCTGCTATTTGTGGATGCATCAAACAAAATGTCGTTGTATGTTCCATACAGTAACAATAAACATCTTATGTTTATTCTCGCTGAGGAAAGGTTTCATCCTGGATATATCCAGGTCAGTCCCTGTGTTCTTTTAGAACATACAAGGTGGCATAGCACTCAAATGTCACCACTTTGTGTCTCCCCTCTGGCTGAACCCTGTTGTATGTTCCATACCGTAAAACTAATGTGATAAACTTCTGTCGATTTCCACGTGGGACTATGTTGATGAAAGGTTTCATCCTGGATATATCCAGGTCAGTCCCTGTGTATTCTTTAGAACATACTGTACCGAGGTGCTAGCACTCAAATGTCACCACTCTGTGTCTCCCCTCTGGCTGAACCCTGGCACTAGTCATGTGTAGGTAATGGATGGGACTCTACCATAGAACACCCAGAAGACTCACACATGACAGTACACACCCTCACTGTTTGCATGGAGTCAGTCACCCTCTCACTATTTAGTGCACTTGTTTTCACCCCATGTTTTCCGGTTGAGGCGTTTTGGTATTGTAAACAACGAAGATATCCAATAATTGTTGCAATTTTACCAGTATACCAAAAACACGTGCGTTGAAGAAAAAACCACTTAACCCATGAAGACCTGAAGCCGATTCTACAAAATGTCAGTGACATTTTTCTGAAAAACGCATGTTTCTATATCAGTGTTTCTCAAACTTTTTCATGTCAAGGACCCCCAAAATGATGTGTATTTGGCCGACGACCCCCATCTCAAAATAGTTTGTTCCAGGGACCCCCCAGAAGCAAAGATTTGAGATAAAATGTTTTGCTTTAAAAGAATATTCAAAGATTTGCACACATTTTCACGAAAAGTGTAAAATAATGCTTTTTAGCTCAAATAAAAAAATGACACCGATGCGTTCCAGGTCTTTATGGGTTAAGCCCCATTTCGTACTTTTTACATGCAGTGAAAAATAACCCATCTACAAGATCGTCTATTTTTTGCTATTTTGGATTTATTTTTGCTCGAAACGTTGCCATTAAATGACATTGGAGCTGATGAGTGTGCAGGTTTATTATTTTTCTTCATGATATACTTTCCAACCCAGCACCTCAACCAAGTGATTCTATTCGTTTTTGTGTGACATTTCAGTCCTAAACATCAGGTCAGATTTGGCTGCAGTCAAAGATTTGGCTTTCAAGCCGGGAACGCATCTGTGTCATTTTTAGATTTCTTTGGGCTATTAAAAAAATAGCAGATCTACAAGCTCATAGCGCGGCACCGAGTGCCGCGCTATGAGCTTGTAGATCTGCCATTTATTTGAAAAATCGTGAAAATGTGTGCACATCTTTGAATATATATATATATATTTTTTTTTACTCAAATCTTTGCTTCTGGGAGGTCCCTGGAACAACACATTTTGATATGGGTGTCCGCACCCAAATACATATCATTTTGGGGGACTTTGACATGAAAAGGTACTGAGAACTGATTATAGGTTATATAACGGATTTGGCAGCAGTCAAAAGATTTGGCTTCGGTGCAAAATGCCAGCCAATACACTCCCATCTAAGTGTGTTATGCTGAGTCTTTTTGCTCCGATTGCCCTTGAATGGTCCCCCCTGGCCAGTTGTGGTGTAACAGCTGCCTCCCTCGAGGGGCAGGCAGCCTCTCAGGAAGGGAGGAAGGACAAATACCAATCAATGACTACTAGCTCCCAAGTCACACCCCGAGGAGAAGAGTTGGAGCTGCGTCAGATTTCACCCCCAAAAGGCTTTCTAGGGGAGGAAATGGTCTTTGGGAGCGAGAGGTTGAGTGTAGCGTTGCCACACAATCATAATGGATTGACTGCAACCGACCACAAGCCGAAGGTATAACCAACGAGCCATGAAGACAAGACGGCACAGGAGATAATGGAAAACGTATACCTTTTTTTTTGTTATGGTGTGGTTCTGCAAGAGGCTAGCTGTCTATGATAGGGTGTGCGTGTGCGTGTGTGCGTGTGCGTGTGCGTGTGTGTGTGTGTGTGTGTGTGTGTGTGTGTGTGTGTGTTGTGTGTGTGTGTGTGTGTGTGTGTGCGTGTGTGTGTGTGTGTGTGTTTGTGTGTATGTGTGTGTGTGCCTTCTCTGCACAGAGCTAATGAACATCCGATCTACCTCAAATTTGAATCGCACATTAAGGGGCCTCTAAGCAACAAAAAGAGCCAAAAAGCAATTTCATTTACACCCATAGGGTGAACCACAAATGCTGCAAATGTCACCGTTTGTTGCAGAAACATGATTTTTCTTTTTTTTTCACCAAATTAGGTAAAAATATTCTGACCGTTAAACAGGGCTTTGAAACCATACTACTATTTGCCTGTAATTGCCTTCAAAGATTTGTGGGTGGGGCCTATTACTTACGAAAAATGCCGTATATCATTAACACAACCTTCAATCATCCCCAAATCTGAATCGCATGTTGAGGGGCCTCTATAAAGTCCATCTCCAAAAGCGCTCTCACTTATGCCCCATACTGCACGTCGTACAGACTATTCCCCCCCCCGCAGCTTCCTCGTGTCCCGACGGCCGCACCCCACACAGCCCTGGGTATAGGCCACCCAGCCTGGCAGCAGTGTTGATTTTGACAGCACATTTTTATTTAGTTTTAATCATAGTCTTTTCCGTTTAGTTTAGTTTCCATCTGAAATGTTTTAGTTTTTATATAATAATAAAATGATAATACCATAAGATTATAGTCGACTAAATCTACAGTTGATTTCGACGACTAGATGTCGACTAAAATGTATTCTGCTTATTGATGGCGTCGTAATGGCTGATTTTACACTTGGTTGCATGCTGAAAATATCTACAAGCAGTGGCGGCCTTTCCTATGTTTCACCCGTTTCAATTGAAACGGGCCCCCAACATCAGGGGGGGCCCGTTTCTTTTTCTTTTTCACTTGCATCCCAGTCCGGGGCCCGCCTCTGGCTGGCCGACATCCAAGAATTTCATGCAAGAAGAGGATGTAGATCTGATTGAATCAGGGCTCAGCTCAAGTGAATCATGTGAGTGAGTTGTTTTAGCTGTCTGTCCATGGTGGAAGTGCAGATAGCCTAATTAATTTAGTTCAAAAATGCATCATTATGGATTGTGGAAGCAAACCAACTTCAGCCCACAAATTATCTTTTTATAAAAAAAACTTTAAAAAAAATAATATATATATATATATATATATATATATATATATTTTTTTTTTTTTTTGCGGGGGGTGCATATGGGGGCCCCATATGAGCTCTTGAAACGGGCCCCCAGATCATTACTCATCAGCTGCCAGAGTTATTTCAGATTTTTAGCTGTTGGCTGCCAGAGATTTTTAATTGAAAAACATTTTTTTTTCAATAGAACGCATTTATGCGTTATTGGCAGGCAAGTGATGTATTCAATAGAACGCATATATGCGTTATTGGCAGTAAATGAGTTAAGGCCGCCCCTGTCTACAAGCTCACAATGCGTCCCAGCGCGACGCGTTGTGAGCTTGTAGATCTGCTATTTTCAGAGCGCAACACCCGAGCGCAACCGAACATAAAATGACTTGTCTTTTAGTTCTACTGGATCTCTTCTCCACTCATTGTCAATATATTTAATCTTAGTTTTAGTCATCATAGATTAGTTTTTATTTAGTTTTCGTCAGTGAAGAAAGGTAGTCGACGAAGATTTTTCGTCACGGTTTTAGTCGACGAAATCAACACTGCCTGGCAGGATATATGAAATCAAGTTAAATTAAGTCTATGCCCTGTTGGTGTGATTAAGGTTCGACATGATTCGGGCGAGGTTATATAGTGTAAGGAAGTGGGGGGGGGAGGAGGCGTTCAGAGCAGCTCGACAGCATGATAACGTTTCCTTCACCCATTTTGTCTGACGTCTTCATCCACACTGCCTTTAGAAAGAACTGTCTATGGAGCTACAGTAGCTCTAGCTTAATGATAACATCCTGTCGAATGACTTTGATCCGTGTCTCCCCTTCACTGTTCATCTCTGTCAATGAGGAGAAAAAAGCCTCGACGACAGTCGATAACCCACATTAACCCATTAACGCCGGGAAAGCTGCGGTGTCGTTTTAAGATTTCTTGGGCTATTCAAAAATAGCAGATATACAAGCTCATAGCGCGGCACTCGCTTGTAGATCTGCTATTTATTTGAAAAATCATGACGATTTTTACAAATCTTTGAATATATATATTTTTAAAGCAATTGTTTTTACTCAAATCTTTGCTTTTGGGGGTCCCTGGAACAACGTATTTTGATATTGGGGTCCGCACCCAAATGCATATAATTTTGGGGGCCCTTGACATGAAAAAGTTTGAGAACCGCTGATAATTTTTTTCCACAGAAGCAAAGATTTGAGTTTAAAAATGTTTGCTTAAAAATATATATATTCAAAGATTTGCACACATTTTCACGATTTCCCCCGCAAAAAAATAGCAGATATACAAGCTCATAGCGCGGCACTCGGTGCCGCGCTATGAGCTTGTAGATGTGCTATTTTTGAATAGCCCAAATAAATCAAAAAAATTACACAGATGCGTTCGCGGTCTAAAAGGGTTAAGTGAGTGTGGGAGCTCAGCGTGTCTGCACGCTGTTTTCTGTCAACACCTTGGTGTTGGCAAGCCTTATTCTCTCTTATCAAAAACATATGGGATGAACAAATATATTACAGGGGCGAGTGAAGCGCACCAGGAACACCTGATTGTATCAGCCCCTTACAGTATAATATAGCACATTTATTCTCCTTCGTACAGCGGTGTCGCGCGGCAGAAAATAGCAGATCCACAAGCTCACAACACGTCATACGCCAGACGCATTGTGCACTTCTCAATCTGTAATTTGACTGAGTATAAATCGGGCTTTTAGAGCAAGGGTTCCCAAACTTTTCAGGCCACGACCCCAAAAATAATAATGTTTGATCTGGGGACCCTCCAACCCTGACAAGCACTTGAAATTGTAGGCATTACATTTAGTTTGACTCGGGTTCCACAGATAAATATTGTGAAAATAGCCGAGCGTGTAGATCGGCTATTTTCACAATGTTTGCCACTTTCTTACGTAATATTTGCCAATTTGGCCAATTAAAGGTCTTAAAAGTCATTCAATTGTCACTTTAGAAATGTGCAGATAGCCTGTATGCACTTATACTGTATGTTGGTTTGTTTACTGTTGAGTGAGAAAACAATGTTGCACATTAAGCTAACCATCTGGGGAACCCCCAAAATAATGTTTGGGATCCACAGCTTTAGAGCATCTGCTTCTGAGAGGAAAATCCCACCTCCATGGGATGAATCAATCTAGTGATAAATAGACAAGTGCTGGAACAACCTTATTCAGGATTTACCAAGTCTATTAACCATTCAAACCCTCTATGCTGAGTAAATTGAGTTTCCTCTGTACTGCGCTCTTTATTCCCTCTGCACCAAATCTCTTCGCCTACAATAGCCGATCTACAGGCTCACAACACGTTCCTCCCACAATAGGGAGGCTATGGGGTTCAAGTGGTTACGTTTTCCTCACCCATTCATCATGACCGTGTGATGACCAGCTTCAGTCAGATGTCTGGAACAAAGACAGCAAAAGGAAAAACTCTCTCTGAACAAATTCCCTCATTTATTTGCTATTCAGAACAGTACTTCTAAAAAATTTTCATGTCAAGGACCCGCAAATGAATTATGTATTTGGCTGTAGCCCGGAGACCCCCATCAGACAATATTTTGTGCCAGGGATTTTGTGCCACCCATACAAGATTAGTGCTTTTTAAATGTTTAAGAAATATTCCAAATACCAGATGTTTTGAAAATAGCAGATCTACAAACTCACAACGCCTCCCATCGCGACACTTTTTCCGCTTGTAGGTCAGCTATTTTAACATAGCCAATGTACAGGGTCAAAGTGGTTAAACTGATTTTGATGCTGATATTAACTCATTTCGGTCCCGGAACCCCACTTTGAGAACCCCTGCTACAAGAACGCCACAGTGTTTCTAACCAGACATGCTTATTTGCTGCTACAAATCTGTCAACACAGGAAGGCGTGTGTGTGTGTGTAGCAGTGACATTTGTGCATGCCAGTGTACATATGTTCTGTACCAACCACACACAGTAGGCGTTCCACTGAGATCCACATGCGTATGTGTGGTCCTCGGAGGCTTTTATGAAAGGGCTCATCAGACTAGGCTATAGAGCACCATCTGGAACCGGGAATGGTTTTTAAACACCAGTGTTGAGTCATAGAACACTTAATGAGGCCCAACATTCTGATGCATAGACACAATAATTGCACATTATTCCTTCGATTTAGTTTAATGTCCGGGACCTCCACCAAGACAGCCACACGTTAAGCTGTACCTATTATAGCCCATTCGTTTGCTTATTCTCTGTCTTCTTTTTCTGTTTGCCACCAGAAGGCAAATAGAGCTAATCATGTGGCACTGCATTCCTCCATGCCACTCTCCCAGCAGATGGGAGCTCCATGTGAGGCTTAACTAATCATAAACATGTAAATAATGCAGGAGCGCTCTGGCTGAGATGATGGCTTGATGGCTTGATGGAGGGAGGGGGGGGGGTGGGGGGAAGAGAGAGAGAGAGAGACAGAGAGACAGAGACAGAGAGAGGGGGGGGGGAGAGAGGGAGAGAGAGACAGAGAGAGAGAGAGAGAGAGAGAGAGAGAGAGAGAGAGAGAGAGAGAGAGAGAGAGGGGGGAGAGAGATAGATAGAGAGTGAGAGTGAGAGAGTGAGAGAGTGAGAGAGAGACAGAGAGAGAGAGAGAGACAGACAGACAGACAGACAGACAGACAGACAGACAGACAGACAGACAGACAGACAGACAGACAGACAGACAGACAGACAGACAGACAGACAGACAGACAGACAGACAGACAGACAGAGAGAGAGAGAGAGAGAGAGAGAGAGAGAGAGAGAGAGAGAGAGAGAGAGAGAGAGAGAGAGAGAGAGACAGAGACAGAGACAGAGACAGAGAGAGACACCCAAGCCACGTACTAGTCTATAGTATGCTAGCTAGAACATGCATGGCACAGGCCCTGAGTATATTCTAGGGGGAAATGCATCCATTTAAGTCATTTACATATTGATAGAGGTCACTGCCACTGTCGGCTAATCAAGACCCAGTGTTTGCACATGTGTCGCAATGAATGTTTACACCGCTGCAATGTTGAACACGAGTTTACCCCGAGCCCGTCGTGAGAGAGACGGTGCGGGAGGATGTCTACCGCTATTAAATTGGTTACTTAAGTGACGCATGGTGGAAGCATCTCTCGACAGACACCCCCCCCTCCCACCCATAACCGCCTTTTCCTGCTTATCAGCCGGTGTCTGCACAAGCAAGCGGAGCAGCCTTTTAGACTGCGTGAAAACAATATGCTCTCCGCCTAGACACAAATCATTAACTTTATCTCCAGGTGGTCCTTCCGAGCTCGTTGACTTTTATCTTCACATTTTTTCCAAGTAATTTGTTACCCTTCAAGTGAAATATCACCGATACGGAGGCGTGTTGTACAGCTCGACGTTCCCCCTCATGATGGAAGAGCTTTGAGCACATTTAGCAGGAAATGATTTGAAGGAGGAAACAGGGAAACTCTTTTTAATGCGCTGTCTCCTGTCGCCGCTGCCCCGGGCAGAAACCTCGGATTTAAACTTTTTATGTTTGTTTGTGTTTCCCCCCCCCGTAAATGTATGTCCTAGTTCGTCGTATATGACAGTGTCACGCAAAAGTAGCGAAAATAGCCGATCTACAAGCTCACAACACGCTGTGAGCTTGTAGATCTGCTGTTTTCGCTATATGTGAAACCTTTTTTTTGTGAAAGTGTCTATGGGTTTCATAGTATATTAACAAGAGCTACACAATTATACATTCGATCTATTGGAACACAGGTTCACATGGAATAAGCAAGGGATAATTGACGGTCATTATTGATAAATAAATCCCGACAGGGTGATTAGGCACAGACGCGTAGCGGAGGTGTCTAATCACCCTGAAGGGATTTATTTATCAATAATGACCGGCTACCCGTCAATTATCCCGCTTATTACACGGCTACTTAACCCATTAATACCTGGAACGCATCTGTGTCACTTTAGATTTCTTTGGCTATTCAAAAATAGCAGATATACAAGCTCATAGCGCGGCACCGAGTGCCGCGCTACGAGCTTGTAGATCTGCTATTTTTGAAAAATCTCGAATCTTTTTTTTTCATTTTTTTTTTCAAAAAACTGTTGGGATTTAGATTTTTTTAAAGAATCGCCTCAGGTCTTAATGGGTTAATACATAAATAAATAAATTGACCCAAAAGTAACAACAAAACGAAGTATTTCCTTGCTTACGGCAATGAAAGTATTCCATAAGTGTTGCGCTGGGCGGACACGGTCGCCTCGGAAAACAAGGAAGTGTAGTGGATCAAATAGAATACATGTTTGGTTACTGCATTGTCTACTTCTCACTTCAAATGTTTTCAAAAACATTCTTGAGAGCAATGTTTAGCTGTAAATGACATGGTGTGTTTGTTTACATGGCTGTCATGTTGGATACAGCATAAAATCAAGCAGCGCATCAGGTGCTCTGAGCCTTTGATTAGACAGCTGTCTGTTATTGAGCTCAGCGGTCATTATCCAGAAATAACACACCGCTGAATTCGGTGATTGACCAATCACAATCAAGCATTCAACCATGCCGTGTAATAAAACAAAATTAAATCTCTTGACTGAAACCTTGTCCTATCTGTTATTAGAGAAACAGCATGAAAGGAGCCCCCACCCACTCCACACACACACTAGTGCTCCGTTTCCTAAACAATTAAAGGTAGGGTAAGTGATTTTCTTTGGTTAAAATAAGTGTTAAATAGCTCTATATTCTGATAGTAGTCATTGCTATAGAGTGTCTGATCAGTAACAGGAGTCTCCATGTCTCTCCAGCTCTTTATAAAACAGAAAATGCATTTTTGTTTCAGTTTCAGTTTCATTTCCAATTTTATCCAATAAGGACAGAGAACTCAGTCAGGATACAGATTAAACAAGTGAAATTGGAAGTGATGACACTAAGAAATGAGCAGGCAAAATGGGAACTGGAACACTATAAAAATTAAGCTGATAAATGGCTACCCTCTTCTGATTGGCTGAAATATTGTCACCTACCAAAAAATGTATTTTCTGTTTATTAAAGAGCTGGAGAGACGGGGAGGCCCCTGTTACTGAACAAACACTCTATAGCAATGCAATGGTTACTGTCACAATATAGTGCTTTAACCTTTTAACAAAATACGTTTTGTTTTAACCAAAAAATATCACTTACCCTACCTTTAATACAATATGTAGAATTAAGATTTTTAGGTATTATGATTCTAAACCTATGCTCTTGCTGTTGGCTGGTTGGCCGTGCACACAGCCAACCAGTTGAAGAAATCCCAGACTGAGGCTTTAACCTTTGCTTTTATGAAATATCCGACACCATTAGGGTTTCATGGAAGACGCGTCTCAATGTATTCTACTGTTAGTTTGACCACTTGAAATACTCGGTGCCAGAAGTTTATTAAAACAGGGTACATCTAGTGCTGGCATTCTTACCATTTACGCCGCGCCGTTTACGGCTGTAGACTCCACGACGAGGACGCAGATGTAAACAAAGCCTGCGTGCACGATGGTGGAGGGTCCCGTCTAACGCCTGGAACAATAATATTTCTAACGCGATCCGCCATTGCAGAGTGATCGCCCACGTTAAAAAAGAAATGGAGATATGAAGCTTTTTCTCAAGGAGTTGTAATGGGTGCGAACGGGAGGTCGTTTATCTTTTTGGCATGGATCCATTTCCGTCCTCTCCTTCTTTCAAGCTCCGTGAATCATTCCAAAGTTGCGTTAGAGCGCCCCCACGTGGGGAAAAAAAATAAAAATAAAAAATCTCCTCACGGAGATCTCCGGTTATGGCAAAACCGGGAATTCCCGGTTTTGGCACTCGATGTGTTAAAATAAAACTGAAAATAGCCGATCTACGAGCTCACAACACGACGCAGATCTACAAGCTCACAACAGCGCGACGTGTTGCGAGCTCGCAGATCGGCTATTTTCAATGCGCGACATGCTTCCAAATGACTGAAAGCAGTCGTGGCGACTGAGAACTTCCTGGGTTCATTTTTACAATAACTGAAATGTAAAAATGTTGGAGATATGAGGTTTCCACCCGACAGCAATGCTATAACAGCTTAGTGGTAGACACAGCCATCTAGCACAGACAGCCACATCATTTTACCTGTCACATTTTATAGCGCTGATTTTGCATACGAATAATGTGAATTATTACATCAATAATGAATTTGTTTTCACAGTGCATGTCCAAAAGTATAATGTGTGACTACAAGCTATCCATCAGCTTTATGAAATTCTATGGTAATACACAATGGACAAATAAAGGTGCCAACTGGAGTTCTTTGGCATTCGGAGTGATGCTACAGAAGAATTATGGTTTTGAGGGCGTGAAGAATATTTCAAGGGCCTTCAACCACATAAAACAAGTTCCATCGATTCAAGCCAGAACACAATCGATTGATTATTAAAATAAACATGCTCTGATATACTGGGGATAAACCAGTTGGGAAATGCTGAATAGCAACACTTTTGGTAAACTTAATTTAGATGTAGTTAGTAGGCAAAGTAAGTACAATACTTAATATTTATACATGTATATTTATTCATTTAAAGGAAGACAAGAAAGAGATGTAGTTAGTAGGCAATGTAAGTACAATACTTAAGCTGCCATTATTAAAAAGTAGATACACATTTTATACACTTTTTAATCATTCAAACCGAGTACAAGCTTAAACAATGTCATTAGTGTTTTAAGTCGTATAATCTCATCTCACACAGGTAAGATTCTGGGGGAATAATAATATTGCATAAAAACAAAATGTCCTCAAATCTCTTTCAGTGCAGGCTGCTTTGTTAATGCGGAATGTGGTTATGAAAGTTAATGAAACCTAGGATGCGCGAGAGAGAGTGAAGGCAATGACCCGGGTAGGTAAACGGCTTTTGAGGGATGATGTTTTGGTCCAAGGACGACACACTGATGGAGGGCAAGTAACAGCTCCTTTGAAAATGAAGCACTCTGCTTTTCCCTTGAAGAAAATAGAATGTCGCCTTCTTTGAGAGAGACCTGTAGCTTGAGGTTGATTGGATTGGACTATATATATATATCGGGATTCGGGCGGTGTCTGTGGAGGAAAAGCCTTTTGAAGGATACTTTTTTATTTGTGCACGGTTGTCACACACCAAAAATAGCTGATCAAAACGCATTGCGCTGTGAGCCACAACATGATAACATTGTTTCGGACCAGTTTCTCACCAATTTGGTGATCAAAACCTTGACATCATAAAAGAAAACAAAGTTATCACCTATACAACACCCACCTGGACCCTCTACCTCGGAAGGCAGTGCACTGAAAGAAGTCAATGACTTTAAATACCTGGGCTCATGGGTCAACTCGACAGAACAAGACCTTAAAAGTGAGGAAAGCGCTGGCATGGAGGGCTCTGCATGGCATGGCCAGTGTGTGGAAGTCCAAACTTGTCCCCATAATCGCCAGAGGAAACGTTGTCGCTGTACATTTCTCCAGAAACGTTCAATTGACGACGTTTCTGGACCACAAAAACGTTACATTGAGCCATGGCTTGTGAGCTTGTAGATCGGCTATTTTCAAACAGCCAAAGTTTAAATAGGGCTGAAGTGCTTAATGTATGTTTTGTAATAATGATCAAAATCTACAAAGTAACTATAGTAACTAAAGTTGCCAAATAACTGTAGTGGAGTAAGTACAATATTGGCCTCTGAGATGTAGTGGAGTAGAAGTAAAAGTATTGGAAATTGGAAATACTCAAGTAAAGTGAAAGTACCTCAACATTTTACTCAAGTACAGTACTTGTGTAAATGTATTTAGCTACTTTCCACCACTGCCGAGAACAACCCAGAGAGAGAGACATAAGCTAACTTTAAAAAAAAAACATTTAGAGGTGAGACAATTGTCAATAGTATTACGGGGACAAAAGCAGAAGGCAGATTAAATGTGGCTCCAAAGCACAGAAGCAGGCTGTTGATTTATTGCACAACACTTTGCAAAGCATCTTTTATCCACAAGAAGCCTCGCCTCCCCATTCGGGGAATTTAGGCGAACATTTGGAGAAAGTAGGCAAACATTTGGCGAAAATAGCAGACTGACAAGCTCGCCATATGCGTCGCTACACAACACAATTGTGAGCTTGTAGATCTAGCCATTTTCAGCAAAGAGATTTGGTTGTGAAAGGGGAAACGAGGAGGGGACCAAAGTATTTAGACCCCTGGGGGTATATATATAAAGTATATAGGGCTTAAGTGGTTAAAATCAGTTCATCTATTAATGACGTATAGTAGATTTCCAGATAGAGCTGTCTAGACTTCAGTCTCCGGGACGAGGTGGGGGGGGAATGTTTGTGGCCAGGAAACATGAATGTTTGATAAGAACGTGCCCCCACTCTGTGCCTATCCTGTATATTCCATGAACTGGGGGGGAAGTTCTAATGGATTCTAAACCTAAGATTGTAATACCTCCACCGCCTCCTCCTCCTGTAAATGGAGCTAGGGTTAATGGACCAAATAATCAGTTACACTCAGTCATACAAGCCTCGTGAGTGGCAGGTCAGCACGCGGATTAAGGGGAGCCGACTGCAATCTGGTGGGCTACTGTTTTTTTTTTTACTGGGATGGAAGAAGAAATACTCTGTTACAAGTAAAATGCCTGTAATTCAGGGCATCTAATTACAGTGCCAGAGTAAAAGGTAAAAGCAAAAATAGCAGATCTACAAGCTCACAATGCGTCGACGCATTGTGAGCTTGGAGATCTGTTATGTTTGAACAGCAGAAGTCTAAAATAGGGCTTAATTGGTTAATGTGATATATGTTTCAAATAAATGTTTCAAATAATTATAGTGGAGTAGAAGTATGAAGTAATGAAAAAAGGAAATTCACAAGTAAAGTAAAAGTACTTACAGTAGTTGCTTACCACCACCACATGTTTAGACAGTTCCCACTGATGTGATCAAATGGTATATAAACACCCCATATATAGCAGTAGTTCTCAAACCTTTTAGTACCAAGGACCCCCAAATTGATATATTTGGCTGCAGACCCCCATCTGAAAAGGTTTTGTGCCAGGGACCCCCAGAACAGAAGATGTGGTAATTATTTTAAAATTATTAACACAAAAATAGCAGATATACATTGCAGCACGGCACTAAGTGACGCGCTGTGAGCTTGTCTATCTGCTATTTTTGAATAGCCAATGTATAAATGGATAAAGTGGTTAAAATTATTGTGATGCTGTATTAACACATTATGCTGGAAACCCCCCAAGGACCCCTGGGGGTCCCCGGACCCCACTTTGAGAACCAACGCCATATACTGTAGAACTAAAGGGCAAACTGGGTCAAAATGTGTAAGCCGTGATTTGCAGCCGGCAGGACCCGAGGAAGCTGCGGGGAGGAAATATAGCATTTGTATGACAACACGGTGCAACTTGTCACATTTGTGGTGAAGAAGTGAAAGTGTTTTTGGAGGTGCACTCTATGGCGGCCCCTCAACGTGCCATTCCAATTTGGGGTTGAAAGGTTGGACTTATCGGTCCAGTGGTTTCCGAGATTAGCGCACACAAGACACACAGACTCACACACACACACACACACACACACACATTTTAACCATTTATTTATGTTTATTTATGAATTCATACAGGGACACAAAGGCAGTAAGGTTACATTCACAAAATCATGGCACATGTCTTCATGATACAATAGGCATGTCACTTAAGACAGTACTCTATGGGTATAAGTAGCGGCGTCTCTGCCATATATGGCGGCTGCCAATTATGGCAGAGACAGCACAATATTTTGCCAGCCTTTTTGGGCATCCAAGTTGTTGAAACCCTCTAACAACTAGTCTGTGGGTATGTCCCAGGCTGCCAAAGATAAAAACAAATAGTCTGCACACACACACGCGCACGCACACACACACACACACACACACACACACACACACACACACACACACACACACACACACACACACACACACACACACACACACACACACACACACACACACACACACACACACACACACACACACAAAAATGAAAGGTAGGCTACAGTTATGGTTACATTACAAAATCATGGCATGTGTCTTCATGACATAATAAACATGTCACTCAGTACTTTAAGTAGCAGCGTCGCCACATATGGCGGAGGCTTCCTCTGCGCTAGGGTCAAAGGTGAAGGCTATCTCTAATACAGACACTTCTCTGGACTCTTCATCAACCACAACAACATCTGGTGTGTTAGCTATCAAAGAAGTAACAATGTCTGCATGGGTTATCACAGAGATGAAACAATGTTTGTACATTCTCACTGAGGATGCATGACATTTTGATATCTCCTTGAGCAATGAGTTCCACTGTTCTGTCATGACGTGCTATGTACATCCCTTTGTATGCATAACAGCCATTCAAGATGTGCGACAGCTGTTTCAGTGACCTGTTCTGTGGCGTGGTGCAAGCAATGAGGGACCTGAGTCGTGGGGAACCAGAGGGAAAGGTTGAGTCTGGTGGGGAAATTATTTACTTAAGTAAAAGTATCAATACTGCAATATAGAAATACTCTGTTACAAGTAAAAGTCCAGAATGAAAAATGTACTAGAGTAAAAGTAGAAAAGTATTGGCATCGAAATGTACTTAAAGTACCAAAAGTAAAAGTACTAAAATATTTGAAAATAGCAGATCTAGATCAGCTATTTTCAAATAGCCTATGTATAAAATAGGTCTAAAGTAGTTAATGTATGTTTTATAATGTAATCATTTATATCTGCAAAGTAACTAGTAACTAAAGTTTTCAAATAATTGAAGTGGAGTAAAAGTACAATATTTGCCTCTGAGATGTAGTGGAGTAGAAGTAAAAGTATAGACAATTGGAAATACTCCGGCAAAGTAAAAATACCACAAAATTGTACTTAAGTAAATGTACTTAGTTACTTTAAACCACTGGGAATGAGTGTGAGACAGAGTGGTCAGTAAAGGGAAGGCATGGGAGTTTCCCCTGGAGTTTTAGTCCAGTCCAGTCCAGTCCAGTGTTGTTGTAGATCCATGTGGACTCGCCTGGCACCTGTAGCTGTTAGCAGGTGACTGTGACCAGCATATACTGTAGGTGACTGCTGCCTTGACCTGGACGAGGGGGTCATATTATATGTCCCAGAGTCAGACCGCACCCACTTCAGGGACACTCCAGTGCGGACACAGAGGTCGTTCAGATCTGGCCAATCTGACCAGACCCCAAAACCAGCGAAACAGGGTGTCAAGTCTCCCACCGGGTTTCCTCCTGAATTCAAGGAAGTGGGGCTCTGACTCCCTGGCTAGTGTGGGACCTTAACACATTGATTGCCTAGATCGCATATATGCGTTCTTTCAAATCCATCGCTTGATTGCCGCAATTCAAAAGATTGCATACATGCGTTCTTTTGAATTTTCATTGTTTCATCTGTGATCGCGCTGTTCTGTGAATTCTTCATCATCAGTTTCGCTTTCTGTTTAGTTCACACTCACCGAGTTCCGGATTCATGATGCAGATTCCGTTTCCGGTTCTCGGAAGGCCTTTTTTAGGCATTTTAGGCGAGAATAGGGAAAAACACGTTTTTTCACACGGTATAAAAAACTAACGGAGAGCTCCAGTTCTATTTTCTTTAGTCTGGATGACGAACAGCCATCGTCGTCGTGTATCACATCGAACTGAAGCCCGATCGGCAATCTGCGAAAACGTCACATCTGGTTATGACGTATGGACTGTTTGAGCCTGTTTGGGGGGGGGTCGAGCGAGTGAGCGAGTGATCAAGGTGTCGATCTGCTGCTCTCTGCTGGTCGATCTGTCGTATGTGTTTAAAACCGCAGCCAGACACACTATTTGAATGAAACATTACAAAATAACAACAAACAAAAAACACGAAAATCGCTGGCACAGGGGTGAGTACATTATGAATAAACTCTGGCAGTCAATGTGTTAATATCTCCTTAGGTCCAGGAACAGGGAGGATCGAGCCAGCTCCCTAACATCCTTGTCATTGTTGTTGGGCATTTTCAGGCGGGTGGGAAATCCTCATGCTGTTGTATATCCATTCCGTGTTTTGCACCCCCAGCCCTCCCTCCCTCCCCCCCCCCCCCCCCCCCCCACACACACAGGCAAAACATAAACTCCACTTTGTGACCTTTCGGCCTGGTGCAGATAATAAATACAATATTTATCATCCAGCTCCTAGCATAGAATCTAACTTTTGGAAACTGCATAACACTGGTTGAAAAAGTAATGGGATACAGTGAGATGGACACTAAAACACTAAAACAAAATTGCATACAAACCGGAGAAAGTAGAACTCCGGTGGCAACAGTAGACACAGTGTTATAAGATGACTAATTAAAGACCATAAAACAATGTAATGTAGCAGAGAGCCCAGAAGCCTAACATCTCCCTATAGGTCAAGGGGGGGATTCCACTTTGGATGAATGGTTTGGTTCAATGCAATAACGTAAAGAAGAGCACAGTATATGGCCAGGCTCTTGAGAGCTCAGGGAATGGAAAATAAATAACAAAACAAAAAAGAATTGAACACAAAAGCAGCTGCCAAGCCAGTCCAAGACCTGAGCTCCAGCCTCCTCGAGTCCCAGGTGTGTGGCTGACTATCAAAGTAAGCACAGTAACACACACGCACGCACGCACACACACACACACACACACACACACACACACACACACACACACACACACACACACACACACACACACACACACACACACACACACACACACACACACACACACACACACACACACACACACACACACACACACAGCAAGAATAGTAGTGCTTTTAACAAGTTTGACTTAACCCACTCAATCCAGAAACGCATGCATTTTAGATGTCTTTGGCTATTCAAAAATAGCAGATATACAAGCTCATAGCGCGGCACGTTGCTATAACATCAGTGGTTCTCAAACGTTTTTCATGTCAAGGACCCCCAAAATTATATGTATTTGTCCGCGGACCACCCCCCCCCCCCCCCCCCCCCCACCACCCCATCTCAAACAATTTTGTTCCAGGGACCCACAGGAGCAAAGATTTGAGTTAAAAATGTGTATATATTCAAAGATTTGCAAAAAGTTTCATTTTTTTTTTTTTTAATAGCGCAACTTCGGCACTCGGTGCCGCGCTCTGAGCTTGCATATCTGCTATTTTTGAATAGCCAAATAAATCTAAAGGGAGACACATGCGTCCCCGGATTGAATGGGTTAAATCAGAGAGATTGAGAGATAACCAGATTAAAGGCAGTTCCACATGGCATTGATCCGTACAAGCCATTATTCTTATGTACCAAAATGATCATTCAAACTGATAATCATTATCCAGCAAAAAGGTTATTAGTGGAGTGAGTGAGTCATCTTTTTTTTTCTTTCTAAAATTAAACAGACTGTGTAAAAGCAATGTTATTTTGTCAACCAAAGGAGTTAATGGACCAGATGTAAAGAACAAACATAATACTTTTAGCAGTTAATTTGTTTTGTGAGATGAGATGCCAATTAGTGTTTGTTTGCATTCTACATCAACCACTCAAGTAAATCTCAAGATCACCATCCAGACTCACAACCACAAACAGCTTAAATACAATTGAAAGAGTAGAATTGTGGCATTGCCTTTATTTACACAGCCTTAAAGGAGAATTCCAGTCATTTTAGATGTTTGCTTTGATGTATCGCTAAGTAATCACTCACCAACATACAAAGGGCTGTTGAATTTTTCCAGAGAAGCCCCTGTTGTCCATTGTGGAGACCCCTTCCACTGGCATAATGGAGTAATCGCCTATTTTAGCAGCTCCAAAGTTCGTTTTTTTCACTAATCCTCATTATGCAGTGTACTGACACTCAAACATGCACTGAATGTCCCTTATGAGCTGCCGTTCATGCAGAACAATGTGAAGCTAGTCCTCTGTGTTGCCAGATTATGTGAGAGAAACAAGCAACCAGCTCCATGTCGTTCTGCATGAACGGCAGCTCATAAGGGACATTCAGTGCATGTTTGAGTGTCAGTACACTGCATAATGAGGATTAGTGGGGAAAAAAACGAACTTTGGAGCTGCTGAAATAGGCGATTTTTGTTTATCCGCATTACTCCATTATGCCAGTGGAAGGGGTCTCCACATGGACAACAGGGGCTTCTCTGGAAAAATTCAACGGCCCTTTGTATGTTGGTGAGTGATTAGCGACACATCAAAGCAAACATCTAAAATGACTGGAATTCTCCTTTAACAAATAGACTGAAAAGAAAAGTGTTTTCCTTGTGCCGTGAGGGCTTCAGCTTTATCATCCGCAATACACCATTATAAGCACAAAAGATGCTTGATCGGACCGGAATGATGATACATGGCCGTTCTGGATTAATCAGCTACAATAATCATATTTCCTCAGACACTGTGAAGCAATGCCACGGCTCTGGCTCATCAATGCATATTGTGGGATGAGTTATCGAGTCCAGCAACTGCAAAGTGGAAATGTAATATTTTCCAATCAGAAGGCATTTCATTTGACTGGACATGGAGTGGGTGAAAAATGGTGTGCTGAAGGTATGAAGGAAGATAACTAAAGAAGGTGATAATGACTATGACCGCACCCGATAATGATAAATATACAAAGAGAAAAGATAGGGAAATCAAATTATTCCTTAACCCATTCAATCCATGCAGGGATGCATCTCTGTCATTTTAGATGTCTTTGGCTAGTCAAAAATAGCAGATCTACAAGCTCATAGCGCTGCACCGAGTTGGTTGCGAGTTTGTAGATCTGCTATTTTTGAAAAATCGTGAAAATGTGTGCAAATCTTTGAATATATATATTTCTAAAGCGAACATTTGTAACTCAAATCTTTGCTTCTGGGGGGTCCCTGGAACAAAATATTTGTTCGCTTTAATAAAATACATATTTAAAGATTTGCACAAATCTTCACTATTAGATAAAAAAAATAGCCTAAGAAATCTAAAATGACAAGAGATGTGTTCTCGGATTGAATGGGTTAACAGACAACAATTTGTCTAGAAGGACAACATAATATAGGTCTATATGTGAAAATAGCAACATTCCATACAAACAATCGAGGCAGTTAGGAAAATCCAAGAGCAGGGTTTCAACCTCCTTTTCGAACGCCTTTGAAGGTTGAAAACGGCAATGTGAAATCTTGTAAATCTTCGCTCCTGTGTGTTAAACTGTTCCATGATGGCAAACCATGATGCTGTCGTGCACAAAAAGGTTATTTCAAGGCCATTCCTTCCACGTTTACCATCCTACGCACAGCGGAACGGCCCTGATCCTGTGAGCGAGCCACGAGAGAGAGAGAGGGGGGGACACAATGTGCGTGGCCACGAGGCCGCGAGTACGGCGCACCCTGTGGTCATCGATAAACTCATTTGCATTGCTTATACCATGTTGGCCCCCCTGCCCCCCCGGTCACATTAGCATATCACAGGTTGGAGGCAATGCCGGCAAAGCCATGACACATCGATACGTCCTTTGTAGCCAGCTTGAATGGGACCCCGTATATCCTGCACAGTGTAACCTTTAAGACCTAGAACGCATCTGTGTCATTTTAAGATTTCTTTGGCTATTCAAAAATAGCAGATCTACAAGCTCAGAGTGACGCGCTATGAGCTTGTACATCTGCTATTTTTGAAAAATCTTTGAATATATTGTTTTTTTTAAAGTGAACATTTTTTAACTGTTACAACTTCTGGGGGGTCCCTGGAACAAAATATTTTGAGATGGGGGTCCGCGGCCAAATACATATCATTTCGGGTGGTCCTTGACATGAAAAAGTTTGAGAACCACTGATTATAGAAACATACGTACAAAAAACTGTTAGGATTTGGAAGACATTTTGTAGAATCCCCCCCCCCATTGCTTTTGAAATAATATTATAAAGATTTGCACAAATGTTCACGATTTTTCAAAAATAGCAGATATACAAGCTCATAGCGCGGCACTCGGTGCCGCGCTATGAGCTTGTAGATCTGCTATTTTTGAATAGCCCAAAAAAATCTTAAAAAGACACACAGACAGACGCGTTCTCGGTCTTAAAGGGCTAACAGGTGGCAGCAGCCCAACGAAAATAACGGCAAGAAAGGGCAGGCGTCAGAGGTGAGTAATTAATTTTCTTGACAGGGTCGTGCCGAGATTTCCTCTTCCACCGCCTCAGTGCTGACACTGAAGGGGAAGAACTAGGCGCTTACATGCCTACATGTATGTTGCACCCAGTGGTGGACAAAGTGCTCAACCCCAGTACTTAAAGGGATATTTCACCCCCAAAATGATTTTTTTTTCTATCGATTAGTCACCCCATGGAGACATGAATTCATGGATATTCTTTTGTTTTTGTCGCATTCCTAAGCCAATAACTTGATGACCAGCAGTCATGACCTGCGGTTCCGGTAGGAGACACAAAGAGTCTCCTTTGTGTTTCCTACCGAAACCACTGCCTACCAGTCCGCTGGTCATCAAATGATCGACTTAGGAATGCGACAAAATGTGTGTGCGTGCACATGCTCCTGATAAAAAAAAGGGGTTGCACGGCATGTTACCGCGTCCCATGACCAATGCATCCCTGATAATGAGTACTTTTACTTTTGGTACTTTAAGTACATTTTGAAGCCAATACTTTTGTACTTTTACTCAGGTACTTTGCGACAAAATCTAAAGAATATGCATGAATTCAAGTCTCCATGGGGTGACTAATCGATAGATTTTGGGTGAAATATCCCTTTAAGTCAAAGTATTCAAAAGTACATGCTTTTAAAGTATACATTACAATGTGCATTTTCTTTTTTACTATCAACGCATTTGTGTATTGAATTGTCAATAAAAAAAACATAAAAAATCTCACAAGCTAAAACATGCCGCAATGAGTCGTGAGCTTGTAGACTTTTGTGAGCCTGCAGGCTTGTAGTTTTGACTTGTAGGAGTCAAGTAATATTTGTCTGTGAAATGTAGTGGAGTGAAAGAAAAAAATGCAAATACTCCAGTAATGTACCTCGTTACTGTCCATCACTGTCTCCATGCCAATGTTGCACCCTAGCCCCGCTATATTATGTGTCTAATTTCGGCAATGAGTCAAAACTCAGCACAACAGACCCTGGACAAGAACTGCAGCTGAAGGTACCGTATGTAAGTCTACGCGGAAACACAGGAAGTATCACCCAAGGAAGATACGTTGATGCAGTGCATATCTGTGTACAGTCCCATGGACATGAAAACCGGGTCATGATTGGTTTAAAAAGACAGCTTCTTGGGGAAGTACATACAGTAAAATGAAAGTCCCCTATACGCTTGGGGCTGTGTACTATGCCGAATTGACCCGTTTAATTATTTATTTTTAATCACAGCAAAAATGATCTTGATCCACTTGATCCATGATGGGATTCAACACTCTGGTTGATGAAGCAATTATCAAAAGGTCACAAACGTACTTAGTCGAATAAAGAATGCAATCAAGCGACAATTAGCGCAATAATGTTGGTACATGGAGAGTTAATGGCTCCTATATTAAATAATTGTGCGTGAGTCAGGTGCTGGAGTACTGGGGCTGAGTGAGAGTCGCCTCCCCCTCATTATCAAACCTATTTAGCATTCTCCTCTGATGTTATGTTTTGTTTTGGGGGGCACTCGGTACTACGAGTCAGTGGCTAAAGATGCTTGCTGTGACTTGCTGGACGTGGCAACAGCCAACGTATGGCGGCCATGAGAAATGTGATGTGTATTCCGATAGCAGTGGTGTAAAGTAACTAAGTGCATTTACTCAAGTACTGTACTTAAGTACACTTTTGAGGATTTTTTTGCTTTACTCGAGTATTTCCAATTTTCAGTACTTTTACTTCAAACTACTCTACTACATCTCAGAGGCAAATATTATACTTTTACTCTACGCTACAATTATTTGAAAACTTTAGCTACAAGTTACTTTGTAGATTTAGATTATTATTACAAAACATACAGTAACCACTTCAGCCCTATATACATTTCGGCCATTTGAAAATAGCCGATCTACAAGCTTGTAGATCTGCTAAAGATTTGTATACAATTGAATACTTGAAATGGGACATTCTGCATAATGAGCAGTGTTGTATTGGTGATTTTGTTAGTGGTGGGAGTCTATTTTAATGACGTCACGCGCACATGGCTTAACACCTAAACTACAGGTCACACAATGGACAATTGATATGCATCTAGGCTCATTCCTATGTTCATTCATGCTGGTGTGACAGCCGACAGTCGGGAGCCTTTGTAAACTTTGTTGAGGTGTGAATTAAGGGTTGTTTTAAATCGATGTGTGTGCGTACACATGCACATGCTCCTGATAAAAAAAGGGGTTGCACGGCATGTTACCGCGTCCCATGACCAATGCATCAATGATAATGAGTACTTTTACTTTTGGTACTTTAAGTACATTTTGAAGCCAATACTTTGGTACTTTTACTCAAGTACATTTTGAATTCCGGACTTTTACTTGTAATAGAGTATTTCTATATTGCAGTATTGATACTTTTACCACCGTCCAACACTACGTAGTATGTAGTCCAACTACATTCTAACTACCTGAGACCAATTAAAAAAGAACCCCATACGTGCTACTTCAAATCTCCCTCTGAATTTTATGTAAATGTGTCTCGGCAGCAATAATTTGAACATGGCGCAGGGGACTTAAGAGACAGCTAGGTGTTTCATACATTACCATATTAAGAGGATTATCATCACTAGGCAGATAAACAAGACAAGCCGAGAGGGATGTGGCAGGCTTATCTGCAGCAAACACAGAATGTATGCAATCCGTGTACTTTAGCACCTGTCTTTTAAAGGCATATTTTTCACCTTGGTTATGAAATCATCGTGGTGCTGTTGTTGTTGTTTTTTGGGGGACTTTTAAGCTATAAGTGCATGGCGGGACAACTTTCTGATGAGGTAATTGCGCTGGCTAAAGGAGGCTAGAAAATATAATGATCCCCAGCTCCTTTAGCCCAATAAGACCGGGAACTGACTATTCAAAAATAGCAGATATACGAGTGCCGCGCTACGAGCTTGTAGATATGCAAAAAAAAAAAAATCAGGAAAATGTGTGCAAATCATTGAATATATACATTTTTAAAGCGAACATTTTTAACTCAAATCTTTGCTTCTGGCGGTCTCTGGAAAACAATATTTTGAGATGGGGGTCCGCTGCCAAATACATATAATTTTGGGGGTCCTTGACATGAAAGAAATTTGAGAACCACTGATTATAGCGACAGTTTTGTCAAAAAATGATTTAGAAGACATTTGTGGAACCCCCAGAAGCAAAGATTTTAGTTAAAAATGTTCGCTTTACAAATATATATACATTCAAAGATTTACACACATTTTCAAGATAAGAAAAGAAAGAAGCAGATCTACAAGCTCGTAGCGCCGCACTCTGTGCCGTGCTAGGTGCTTGTATAACTGCTATTTTTGCCAAATAAATCTTAAAAATGTGTTCCCGGTCTTACTGGATTAATCTATTGAGGGAACTTGCCTTCCTTTTTTTGATCTATATTCTAATAATTGCTGGAATGACTCCCCCCCCTCCTCCTCGTGCCCCCCCACCCACACTATAATATGCCACATCGAAGGTTTCAAAAAGTAACTTGTGAGCTACCATGTGAGCAGCATAATGTAATTGGTCCAATATCTGTCTGCTCTGGGAGTCATGTGCGTGTGGGGGGAATTAAGGGGGATCTGCGTTGGCTCGTGGCACGCGGCTGTATCTTTTTGACAGCTATGCAGACCCTAGCCCTCTTCCTCCTCCTCCCCCGTCTGAAGCACTCTCCTCTCCACCACAGATCATTTTTTTGCATTCATGCCGCATAATGCGTTTGAGCTGAGCACCACTGAGAGTTTCCATCTTCATCATGGGGGCTTGGGTCGGGCGGAGGAGACGACGCAGGATGCATGGGAATTACGGCCTGCCTCTCTTGACCCCATCTGAGGCCCTGGGAGAGTTCTACCCCCCCCCCCCCCCAGGAGGAGAGGTATCGCTGCTTGAAATCCTTGTTTTTTTGCGGGCAGGTCGGCCTTCATGTGCATGTAAATGCAAAATCCCTGGTCACAGCGCTTTTATTGGATATGCAAAATATGTATGATTAGTCAGTCATTGCTGGTTAGCTGCTCATTAAACACACACATTGCTGGTCTATCGACGTGGGAGGATGTAGATTGAATATTTCAGATATTACCATTTACAATAAATAAATAGGGATGCCGGGCTGGAAGTAGTTAATCTATCCATTTTGGGAGCAGTGGTGGAAAAAGTATTCAAATTTTTAAGTTAAAGTATCAATACGGCAATGTAGAAATACTCCGTTACAAGTAAAGTATTGACTTAAAAATGCACTTAAAGTACCAAAAAAATTAATTAATTATGCAGAATGTCCCATTTCAAGTTTTCAAAATGTATACAAATCTTTTGAAAAAAAGCAGATCTAAAAGCTCACAACGCGTCGCAACACGTTGTGAGCCTGTACATTGGCTATTTTCAAATAGCCAAAAATATAAATTAAGTGGTTAACGTATGTTTAGTAATGATAATCTGAATCTACAAAGTAACTATAGTTACTAAAGTTTTCAAATAATTGTAGTGGAGTTAAAGTACAACATTTGTCTCTGAGATGTAGTGGAGTAGAAGTAAAAGTACAGAAAACTGGAAATACTTCAGTAAAGTAAAAATACATAAAAAATGTACTTAAGTACAGTACTTGAGTAAATGTACTTAGTTACTTTCGACCACTGTTTGTGAGTGTCTCGTACGTGCAGTACACTGGGCAAACTTTTTTGAGTCTGTACCATTTTGGGAGAAGGGTTGATTGATACCTCAGCTTAAACAACGAGGGTAAAGTGCACTGCCAATATAATTGCAGTAAAGGAGACCTTTCTCACCTTTCTCTCGCAACCTTTTGGCACCTCATGCGACAAGCCAGGAGGAAAAAAAAGTCTGTAAAAACCACTGCCAGTGTCTCTGACCTCCCTGAGCCAGAGACGTTTCACGGGTCTCACTCTCGCCCCGAGCCCAGTGGGCATGGCTATCTTATCGCCACAGGCAACCTGGAGAGATGAATACCGAAATGGAAAAGACTGGAGGGGGGATGGAGGTGGGTGGAGGGGGGATGCAATGAAACGTAGTGCGCGAGAGACAGAAGTTGATGTGGAGAGTGAGATGGCGAGTGAGAGAGAGGGAGAGAGAGAGAGAAAGAGAGAGAGAGAAGTGGTAGGTGGGGAGAGAGAAGGACTTGGCAGCCAACCAACTGGATCATTACCTTCTGCTGCACAAATGTGATGTAGTGGAGAGGGTGAAACTGATAGTTTGGAAATGAGAAGAGTGCGCTGGACTGATACTTAATCATTATAGCCACTGCACCATGGCAGATAGTGGCTCTGGGCTTCAAGGTGTTCCCCCCCCCCCCCGATGTTCACTGGAACAGATCGACAAGCTTGTTCTGTGCGACTAAAGGGGAGGAGGAGGAGTGTGGCATGAAGCGATTAAAAAAAAACACACGGCCCACTTTGTAACTGTCCGGCGAGCACTTAGGCCAAGCGAGAAAATGTTTGTCCTGCTCACCAAAACAAAACTTTAGTTGTATTCAGTCGTGTTGATCACAAACAGAAAAAAACAAAAGCATGAATGCATGCTGCTCTGGTGCTTTTACATCGACTGCCTGATCGTCACCCTCCCTACATTTACAGATGTCCCCGACCCCCCCCCACACACACACGCATTCCCTTCACTGGCTTCCTGTTAGGCCTCTTCCTTCCTTCACAGGTGCTACCAATGATACTAATGAAGGCTCTGTTCCGTTTAGTGTAGCACAGTGGTTCTCAAACCTTTTAATTTCAGGGACAATCATAACTCTGAGACTGTACGAATGGAACCAAATGGACCCGTAAGGGTCCATTTGGTTCCATTCGTACACTCTCAGAGTTACACACCCGTAAGGGGCCATTTGGAACACCTTCAAGGAACCACGAGGGGTCCCTGGACCACACTTTGAGACCTTTGAGACCCACTGGAGTGTTTCCAGTGAGCCAACATGCACAATATCAGAACCCTGACTCTGTTTGACCAGAATGGAGCAGAGCCTTCATTAGTATCATTGGTAACACCTACCACCTATGAAGGAAGTATAGGAAGAGGCCCAATTTCTTTCCAATATGGCTGCTGTGCATAGAGCCTATCAAGGTCTATGGCACGCCTCTTACATTCACGACACGATCCAATCCTACACAACCACTAGCTAACACAAGACGTCTGTCTGTCTGGCTTCCCTACGACACCCTGTCCAGTGCTGCAAGCATCCTAAACGCTTCTCCCTCCTGGCTCCCAAGCTGTGGAGTGACCTCTGAAGTCAGGACTGCATATGCTCACTCCCCATGTCTATTAGTCTTATTGCTGCAATGACGAGGAGCCGAAACCTAATAATTGTTATCTCGTATTACTGTATCTTAAATATTTGTATTATTTGCTTTCCAAAATTTGTATCCCACGATTTTTTCACCCAGTGCCAATTGCCTAAGCTGCAATCCTGGGCGCTACTCTCCCTCTGCCAGCCTGGGGAGAGCCCCAAACTGAGCTCATGCTTCCTTCAATGCATGAGGAGTGAGCATGAGGAGTGAGCAGGCCGCTTCTTATCACCTGATCTTTAACTGATCTACTGTGTCTCTACTAATTATTATCATGCAATTTATTACAGATCCATCTCTCATACCCTGTGTTAACGATTAACAAAAGGGCTATGAGCATTTTCAGTCGTTTACAGAGCATAATGTTTAACCCCTTTTGGGCGGGAACCCCTATTTGTAACTATACCTTTCAGGACGGGAACCCCTTTTGGGGGTTCTTGTTGCTATGTACATATAGCAACATACATTTGTTGTAATTTTTGAATAAATATAATAAGTTTCTCAGAAAACGTAGGTCAGGATTTAGAGGGCGTTTTTAGAATAGGCCTCAGGTCTAAATGGGTTAAATGTCAACTTGTGTAAATACCAAGTCCAGACGAAAGGATCAAATCGATCGATCGCAAGCGGACTCGGGCGTGTGCAAACATAATGGCGTATAGTGACAACTAACCCTAGGATTCTGGCATCACATAGCCTTCAGACTTCCTCATGGCAAGCATCTCTCCGATTATTGAACCAAGAAGTGCAATTATTGAGGCAAGAGAGATGTTTTGAAATTCGATATGCCAGTGTTACGTTCCAGAAAAGACGTCAATGATAAGAATGAGCGTAGACATCATGGCCGGTCTCGGCGTTTGAGAAATGGATACCGTCGGACAGCTTTTGAAAAAAAAATGGCCCTAGCTATACTTAGTTCCGCACCGGTGCCGCACACTGAAAATAGCCGATCTACAAGCTCACAACGTGTCGCGCTGCGACACGTTGTGAGCTTGTAGATCGGCTATTTTCAGTGTGCGGCACCGGTGCGGAACTAAGCATAAATCGGTTGCCTCAGTGTGAAAAAACAGTCCATAGCTGCAGCGGCCTCATTCATTCTACACTGAGACATGCTGGGAAAATTGGAGCATCGGTTCGATGGGAATGATCACGCCCGCGAAACACATTTAGATTTCGGATAGATGGTGAATTTAATACGTCAATGCATCCCACACGCCACCCTGGATACAAAGATTTACACTTAACGAGCGTGGTAAAGCTTTTTTATCCAAATCTGGCTCAATCCTTATGAATGTCTTTGTTTGTTTTGCTTTTTCTTGTACTTTTGCCATTCCAAATGACGCATGTGGGTATTCATATGGTATAAGTTCATTATGTTTTTATTGTCTTATAGTTTTAAATGATCTGCTAGTCGGTTTGTTTATTTATTCATTTTTCTCAATGTGTACTCCTCCGGCTGGTAGATCTGCTATTTTGGGTGCATGACACCAGCTGGCAAGTACAGTATAAATCAAACATAACTCCAACTCCAACCCCTACAAGCCTAACCTCGAAAAGCTTTTAGATGTCACTGGTAGGCACAGACCGAGTAGAAAAAAACTGGTACTATAATATAATGAGCATTAGTGAGGACCAATTATACGCAGATACAGTAGGTTGAAAATGGGTGAGGTGGTCCTTTAAGTATTAAAAAGTACAATTTGCAAAGTAAATGTTAAAGTACACACATGCAAAACGTGTGCGCACACACACACACACGCACACACACACACACACACACACACACACACCGCAGCTCACTGATTAGAATTTTGATTTGACGTCTTAATTGATCATGAAACAAAATATAAAAACGTAACAATGAAATTATAGCCCACCCTAATCAAAAGGATAAAAAGCAATAAAGCTTAACAGCTTGTTTCCATCGCACTCTCATTATGACTTAACAAAGGACTACAGGCAGTAGTACATGCAGGATACACACAGGGCTCACATGCTGTGCGGTGTGCAACAGAACGTACATACATTCAGCCATTACGCTCTACATTACGCTGCGGGCAATTAGAGCCTCTTAGCGTCTCTGGGACGGCAGTTTGGCAAAGAGGCGTCTTCCTGTGTGTGTGTGAGGTGGGCCGAGACCCTCCCAGCTCTGTCTGCTCCCATGCTGCTGTGTGGGTTTACACAAGGCTATGTCGTATAGGGTTTGATGGCAGCGTGTGGTCAGTGGTGGAAGAAGTACTCTGTACTTAAGTAAAAGTAGCAATACCATGATATACAAATACTTGCTCTTAAGTAAAAGGCCTGTGTTCAAAATGTTATTTGAGTAAAAGTACTTAAATATTGGCATCAAAATATACTTTTTATTGTATTGTATTTTTTAGAGTAGCCAATTATGCTTCACCCCTTTTTCTCCCCAATTTATTCGTTATGCCAATTAATTCCTCCACATTTCTGCGTCGTCACTGCTGTCGTATTCCTACTGACTCACCTGCCAGTGAGGAGCCCCCACCGGGAGGACGTAGAGCCTTCGTCCTACTCCTCCCGCCCAACACTCCCCGCTGACAGGTGCCGCCGCAGCCCGTAGGAGGACGTGCAATGACCGATATCACCCTCCGGGCCTCCCCGTCCGGCTTCCCTCCCCAGAACACAGGCCAATTGTGTTCGTGTGTAGACGCTCGACAAAGCCGGATGCACCACGGTAGATTCGAACCCACAACCTCCGTGGTGGTGGGCAGTGACTTTACCCCTGCGCCACCCGAGCGCCCCCCATCAAAATATACTTAGAGTACCAAAAGTAAAGGTACTAAAATGTTTGAAAAAAGCCAATCTACAAGTGAGCTTGTAGATCGGCTATGTTCAAATAGCCAAGGTATAATGTATAGGGCTAAAGTGGTTGATGTATGTTTTATAACGTAATCATTTATATCTGCAACTAGTAACTAAAGTTTAAAACTAGAAAAAGTGCTCCTCGGAGCACAGGTCTCCGCCAGGTCAGGTAGGTTATTGTGGCCTCCTGATGGCGCTATAATAGGCCAAAGTGAAAAGGGTGCCATTTCTTCTTAGGCCTGGCAAGGCAATCGGACACTGCATTCATGATTTGAGGCATTCTGTTCAAAAAAATTGTTTTGCTAAATGAGACCTGCTGGTGGCGCTATAACAGGCCAATGTTAAAAGGGTGGCATGTGCTCCTCAACATAGTGTGAACGTGCGTGCAAAGTTTGACCGCAATCGGATGCTGCGTTCATGATTTGCGGCATTTCGTTCAAAACAAGCCACTACTGCGAACTTTAGATGTCAATCTTAGCCAATCAGGATGGAATATGAAAAATCAAACACATCTGTCTTGATCACATGACTATAGAGATCATGTGTACCGATTTGCGTGAAATTTGGATAAAATCGGAAGGAGTAATATAAAAAAATGTGTTTCACATAAGTCGGCCTCCTGGTGGCGCTATAAAAGGCAGATGTGAAAAATGCAGGGCAAAGGTTTTTCCTTGACCTCTAGGGAGTGTGCTTACAAAGTTTTACACAGATCGGTGCAGTTTTAGGTAAAAACACGAATCGGTCTGTTATAGCGCCACCATGAGGCTGATTTGAACATTTTCAAGTGGCATTTCTTCCTCGATATAGTGGAAATATGCGTGCAACATTTCAAGGAAATTGCATGCTGTGTTCATGATTTGAGGCATTTTGTTCAAAACGGAGCACTCCTGCAAACTTTGGAAGCCATTTTTAGCCAATCAGGATGGAATATGAAAAATCTGAAATACGCTTTTCGTTTAATGACTATAGAGATACTGTGTACCGATTTGCGGGATTTTTGGACAAAACCTGTAGGAGTACTGTAAAAAAAAACATGTTTCGCACAAATCGGCCTCTTGGTGGCACTATAAAAGGCCCATGTGAAAAATCTGGGGCAGAGGTTCTGCTGTGGCATCCAGGGAGTGTGTGTGCACAGTTTCACTGCGAGCAAGCCAACGGTGCTGGAGATTAGCTGTACACAGACAGAATGACGGACGGACGGACACACGGACGGACGGACGGACGGACGGACAGGGGGCAAAATATACTCTCTCGCCATGCCTTTCGGCCTGGCAGAGACAATAATTGTAGTGGAGTAAAAGTACAATATTTGCGTCTGAGATGTAGTGGAGTAGAAGTAAAAATATTGACAATTAGAAATAATACAGTAAAGTAAAAGTACCTCAAAATTGTACAGTATTTGAGTAAATGTATTTAGTTACTTTACACCACACTGGCTCTGTGGGTACACAAGGCTCTGTCGTATGGTTGATAGCAGCGTGTGGTCCTTACAGCAGAGTGAACGGCATGCTAATAGCCTATAGCTGTGTGGACAGGGCATGCATGGTTATTATAGTCAGTGTTGCATTCTTCATGAGTTTGTGTTTTTATTTAGCTTTGCGTCGCAACGAGCCACATTTTGAGCTTGTAGATCGGCTTTTTTATGCTGCTTTTGAAGATTTTTGACAAAGACAAAAACTAAAGGCATTTTCTCCATGGTTTTAGTTTGTTTTAGTTAGATTCGTAAACACACAATACTAGTTTAGTTAGTCATTGTTTTTTTGTAAAGCCTTGTTTTTTGTTTTGTGTCTGTCTATCTGTCTGTCTCTCTCTACAGTATATTAGAGAGACAGACGCTTGTTCTCAACCAGTGGTCCTTGAGGGGGTTCCAGGTGGTCCCCAGCTAAATGATGAACAGTTGGCAACCAAATGGACCCTTATAGATCTTTAACTCTTGAGAGTGTAAAATGAAACCAAATGGACCCTTACGGGTCCATTTGGTTTCATTTTACGCTCTCAAGATTAAAATTATTGTTAAACATCTGCATTACTTAATTAAATAATTGTTATTTTGGCCAACGTTTGCTTATTATCTCTCCTATGGTACCACATCAATACAGCATGGAATTGAGGACAAAAGACTGAAACCAAAGGCATTTTCTCAATGGTTTTAGTTTGTTTTAGTTTGTTTTTTAAACACACACTACTATTTCAGTTTGTCATCGTTTTTAGTAAAGCCTTGTTTTTTGTCTGTTTGTCTGTCTATCTGTCTGTCTCTTGAGTATAGAGTCATCTCCATTCTCCCTACAGTACACTATAGTATAATTACAAATCATCATCACCTGGGCATTGATGAATGTCGGGTGATCAAATGCTATTTTCTCATCATCTTTAATTAAAATTCAGTGAGGAACTTCCCGGGGGGAACAGAATGGTATGATGGTATAATCCCACAGAGTGCGGAGAGGCTCAGGGAGTTGTGTTGATGATGGAGTGCTTTGTGGTGCAGATGTTGCTGGAGTGCTTTGTGGTGCGCAGCCATTCCAGGGACGGATTAAGAGGCCCCTGGGCCAATTATCTTCAAGCTTACGCTATTTTAAATCGTTAAAAAAATACATAAAAAAGGAACGGTTTTGGACTTACAAGGTTTTCACCCGACAGCAGCGATATATTTTAGTAAATCGTCATTGAGCCTCAAGGCCCAAGGCTGCCAAAGGGCCCCTGGTATTCAAGGGCCCCTGGTATTCAAGGGCCCCTGGTATTCAAGGGCCCATGGTAGTCAAGACCATGGGAAGGGCTGTCACGATGACAGATTTATGTTGACGATTAATTGTCACACAGATAATTGCGATTAGCGATTTAATTGTGTGTTTGGCAATCGAACATTGGAACATAATATGAATAAAACTTACATTTTTTGTTTGGTTTTTACGCTTAATAATCACAAATGGCAAGGGGCATATATGACAAATAACCTAAATATACAAAGACATTATCGACATATTTAACATTTTTTTTACATGTAAAGAAGTAGCTGATCTACAAGCTTACAACGTGTCACAAAGTGACGCGTAGTAAGCTTGTAGAACTGCAATTTCAGTTTTTTTCATATTTGAAAATGTGTGAAAATGTTTCAACATGGAAACGATTATGACGATTATGCAAAAAACAATTGCGGTTATCTCAAATAATTGCGATTAGGCAATTATGTAATAATTGTGACAGGCCTACCCATGGGCACTGGCCCCACTAGCCCAGTTCATAATCCATCCTTGATTTTTGCAGTTTTCCACTCTGTATTATTTTGTTTTTGTTTTTTAGCTGTGCTGATTGGCCAGCTGCCATACAACCCCTATAGGGAAGATAAAACAGCTGGTCAATCAAGCTCATCACCCTCTCTTGTCGTTCTGTCATGCCCCTCAGTCTGTGTGTGATAATACTGTACTGCATATTTCATGCTAGCACAATATTTCCAACATGACACATCAAAGAGGCACCAATAGCCAGGGGCGTCACGGCCATTCACTGTGCGTACGACGCGACACCCTCACTCTCACAGATCCGTGATTTCATACCCCCCACTTTTTGAAAAAATAAAAAATATATATATATTTTTTGATAATAAATCGGTAAAATCAGGCAAAAATAAGAATTAAATAACCTAACCCTAACCCTAAAACCGAAATAAAGTAACCAAAACACGAAAAAAACTAACAAAATCCGCCCAAAAAACGCAACATTTTGAAAATACAGAATTTGTTTACATTTGACAGTTACAAAGGTTTTTCGCGCTTTTTCAAAAATAGCAGATCTACAAGCTCATAGCGCGGCACTCGGTGCCGCGCTATGAGCTTGTAGATCTGCTATTTTTGAATAGCCAAAGTGTAAAGTCAGGGGCATAGTCCACCGAAAGTCCACCCCCCCACCTTCTGAGAGCCCGTGACGTCCCTGCCAATAGCAACCAATAGGGATGCAACAATTAATGAAACTAACCGATTTCATTGATTATAAGAAATAAATGATTTTAATTAAGTGATCGATTTTCTAGAATCTCACAACTATTATTATTAGTTAAGGCTTAAACTTATTTAAGCCTTAACTAATAATATTATTATTTTGTGAGGCTTAAAGGTGCACTCCACCCATTTTCAACCATGTCTTTGTATAATTGGTCGGCACTAATGTTTATTATATGATGGTGCCATTTCTGCCTACTCACTCAGGATCTCAGAGGAGGGCTGCGTGCGGACAGTTCAGAAATCTGCATATACCAGTGACATCATTGGTAAGCAGTAAGATTTTCACTTGTTTTTATTGATGCAAGAACGATGGCTTATATTTCAGTGTGCTGTCTTTCCCGTAAGAGAATGTCTGCATGTTTCTATTACCTTGGAATCCCCTCCGATTATGTCTTTGGTATATAGGCAGGCTTCTGAACTGTCCACAGCCCACCTCTGAGATGCAAGATCAAGAAGACAGAAATGGTGCCATAGTCTATCTCATAATGAGAATTAGTGGGGGCCTATTATATGAAGATATGGGTTGAAATTAGGTGAAGTGCTTCCTTAAGTGGTTAATCGCACTAATACAATTTATAATGATTAGAAATGTTCTGTATTGATTCGCTGATACATTCATTGTAATTATAAAACAGTTTTGGATTAATTGAAAGCATTTGAGAATAATGACTGAGAAGATCTTGGATATGTGCTATAGAATTTGGAACCGCATGTAGTTGGGTAGACTAGACTCTCAACCAGTGGTCCGGGGACCACCAGTGGTCCTTGAGGGGGTTCCAGGTGGTCCCCAGATAAATGATGGAGAGTTGGTAACCAAATGGACCCTTATAGATCTTTTAACTCTTGAGATCGTAAAATGAAACCAAATGGACCCTTACGGGTCCATTTGGTTTCATTTTACGCTCTCAAGAGTTAAATTGTTGTTAAACATCTGCATTACTTAATAAAATAATTGTTATTTTGATCAACGTTTGCCTGTTATTGTCTCTCCTATGGTACCAACATCAATACAGCATGGAATTGAGGAAAAAATTGCCAACGATAACAAAACATTCTAAGTTTTGGGTCTGAGAGTCTCATCCAATGGTGGTCCGTGTCGCAAATGGCGAATAAATAATGGACCCTCGATATGAAAAGGGTTGAAAACCACTGTACTACTAACCTGACTCTGCCAGATGGGGGCGGTATTGAGTAACTACGTTTCTAAAGACAGCATACGCTGAGAAACAAATGTGTGACGTAAGCTTCTTGGATCTCGAAGCGTCAGGTTACTGTACTACAGCATCGCACAAAAGCATCAAAAGTAGCAGATCCAAAAGCTCGAAACACGGTGCGAAGCGACACGTTTCGAGCTTGTAGATCTGCTACTTTTGATGCTTTTGAATTTGAATCATGAAAAGTAACAGTTTTGGACATAATGAGGTTTCCACCCGACAGAGACGATTTGCTCCATAATTGGTAGCATGGCCTGTTATAAGGTATTGGCCTTTTATTCTGGGAGAAGACCATATCAGTCTCCGTTTCCCTGAAAATTCATTTCATCTGACCTATAATCAATGCTATTTCTGTCATGAAGACAAGAATGATGGTTAATGGGAGCAAATACTGATCGATAAACATACAGAATATGACGCGTGTTGCACTTTCAAGGTACTTTTATTTTCATCTCAAAGGCAAATGCTGTACTTTTTTTACTCCATTACATTCATCAGACAGTTTTAGTTACTCGTAACTTTTTTGAATTAGAATTCTTAATGATTAATAATTAATCTAATTATGAATCAAACATTTTCAAAATGTTTGGATATTAGCAGGTCTACAAGCTCAAAAGTCGCATTGCGACACCTTATGAGCTTGCAGATTGGCTACTTTGAAATAGCCAAAATATAAAATAGGGCTTAAGTGGGCAATGATCAATAATTATAGTCCAGTAACACATGATAACATGATTATGCATAATGAGTACTTTTACTTTCGCTGCTTTAATTATATTTGAATGTAATACTTTTGTTCTCTGACTTAAGTAATGTTTTGAATTCTGTACTTTTACTTGTAAAAAAGTATTTCTACACTGTGGTATTGGCTACTGTTACTTAAAGGAGTATTTCACCCCCAAAAAATCTTATTTTCTATCAATTACACACCCCATGAAGCCTTGAATTCATGGAGATTTTTTTGTTTTGTTGCATTCCTAAGCCAATAATTGGATGACCGGCAGAGTCTCCATTGAGTCTCTGCCGGTCATCAAATTATTGGCTTAAGGAATGCGACAAAAACAAAAACATCTCATGTATTCAAGGCTCCAAGTTCCTGCGACCTGTACAAGTCCTTCTTGCACAGTGAACCCAAAGCAGTGCTTAGAAATAAGAGGTTATTACATGGCTCTTAAGGATGTGGCTGTGAAGCGCAGTCAAACAATAAGGTATATAAGCAATTCTGCTCACATAAAAATCAAATCTTGCGTACAGTCATCCAAAATATTATCCCCAGGAACGCCGCAACGCCGCCTGATGCCAGCTTGAAAAAAATAATAATAAAAATGGCAAGACTTAAGAAATGTGTATGACGGTGACATACTGTAGAGTTTTATAATATGCCAGCACTTTTCTGTCACACACAAAAAAATGCAAGTGAGAGAAAGTGGCAGAGGCCTTTGTAATTTTGGCACATGGAATTCTCCCCGCGTATACCTTCCCTATCTATTTTCTCCCCACACATTTTCACTGTCTCAACCACTGGCTTTCAAACCATCTCGAAACGGCATGTGGCAATCTGCCAGTGGCATCCAGCCAGCCCTTTAACCCATCAAGACCGGGAAAGCATCGGTGTCATTTTAGATTTTAACTATAATTTTAACCACTTTAACCATTAGTTTATACTTTGGCTATTCGAAAATAGTGAATAGCTAAATAGCTATTTAGCTATTTAGCTATTTAGCTATTGTGCTAATATGAGCTTTTTTGGAAACATTTTGAAAATGTGTGCAAATCTTTGTTTGAATATATAATATAATATAATATATAATTTTTAAAGTGAACATGTTTAACTCTTTGCTTCTGGGGGGTCCCTGGAACAAAATATTTTGAGATGGGGGGTCGGCGGCCAAACACATAATTTTGGGGGTCCTTGATGTGATTGATAACCACTGATATAGCAACATAAACTTTTCATAAAACTGTTAGGATTTATTGGGTTAAGCACAGGGCCAGCAGACACTGTGTGTGTGTGTGTGTGTGTGTGTGTGTGTGTGTGTGTGTGTGTGTGTGTGTGTGTGTGTGTGTGTGTGTGTGTGTGTGCGTGTGCGTGTGCGTGTGCGTGTGCGTGTGTGTGTGTGTGTGTCATATCTACATGGATTTCGAGTGGGCATGTAAAAAAAAAACATAGTCACAGCCCATATATATTTATTTGGTAGCATCTACAGGGAAACAGATTCTATTTATTTGTCAGATGCATGCCAGTGGATGGAATAACACTGCCTCAGTCCCCTTCCCTATATATCACATAATATACCATCTCACTTAAACCTCACACTCACCATGATTGACAGACCGGAGGTGAAAGTGGATGGAGACAGATTGCAGCGTAGAACAGAACATTATCCAAAGACAAGTGTCTCAAAGTCCTCAGAGTTGATTTGACACACTTTCATAATTTATGTGTGCGTGTGCACCTGTGTGTGTCCTCATAGCAGAATGTGATAAATAGACATTGTGATACCACTGGCATTTTCCTGGTCCTTTACAAGATAAATTATCGTTTTATGGTTAACAAAAATAAGTATATATTTTTAGAGTTAGGTTTGGGTTAATGTTAGGGTGAGACATTTAGAGCAGTGGTTCTCAAACTTTTTCATGTCAAGGACCCCCAGATTGACACGTATTTAGCCCACGGACCCCCATTTGAAAAGATATGCCAGGGACCCCCATATAAGAGAAGATCTTTACGACTCTAGCAGTGATTTTTCAACCATTTTAATTTCAAGGACCGCCAGTTTGACATGCATTAGGCTGAGGACCCCCATTTAATGACATTTCTATCTCTGGGACCCCAATTTGTATTGTAAAATCAATGTTAATTTAACTCTGAGAGTGTACAAATGGAACCAAATGGACCCGTTAGCTGGGGACCCCCTGGAACTCCCTCAAGGACACCTGGGGCCACTTTGAGAACCAATGATTTAGAGGTTATAGGTTTAGAGTTTAAGGTTAGAAATGTATGCCTGATTTTATGCTTAGTTCCGTGCGAGTGTTGTGAACCGGAAACAGCGTCGCGCACCGGAAACAGCAGATCTATTAAAGCTTGTAGATCTGCTATTTCCGAGCCCGTCTAGACGGGTTGAGGGATAGGACAGTTGGGATAGTTTGAAACTCAAGGCTCAAACATCTGCTCGAATCCATTTCCCCCACATGATTCATTATTTCATCATCCCGTTACGCACGTACGACCTGCTCCACAGACGCACCAAACAGTTTCGCCCGATGCCCCGTTTGAAACATCTGCACCCTGCAGCGATGTGTCTCTCGGCGCGGGCATTTCGGGGCAATCTGACAGGTGTTGTCGACAAGCAGGTGCACGATCCTGTGCAACGCTCATGTTCGTGCTTGTGTCTCACACAGTGGTGGAAAGTAACTGAGTACCTTTACTTAAGTGCTGTACTTAAGTACAATTTTGAGGTGTTTGTAGTTTACTTGAGTATTTCCAATTTACTCAATACTTTTACTTCTACTCCACTACATCTCAGAGGCAAATAGTGTACTTTTACTCCACTACAATTATTTGAAAACTTTAGTTAAACTTTTCAGATATAAATTGATATAATGAAACATGTATTAACCACTTTAGCCCTATTCTATAGACTATTTGAAAATAGCCGATCTACAAGCTCACAACGCGTCGCATCGCGACACGTTGCTATTTTCAAACATTTTAGTACTTTTACTTTGGTACATTTTGATGCCAATACTTTTGTACTTTTACTCAAGTAAATGTTGAATTCCGTACTTTCACTTATAAGGGCGCGCTCCCACCAAGAGTTGGCTGGCCGCTGTTTGCAGAATCTGCCAATGCATTGTCAATGCAAATGCGTTGATTCACGCAAGAGCAGATTTTTCCGCTTGTCGCGCAGACCTTGCGTTTATCTGCTCTCCGCGACTAAGCATAAAACTGCTGGAGGCAGGCGCTGATTTTCTCCCTCTGTCCAATCGGGTGAGTCGAAGGCGGACCGTCCCAAGACTCAGGAAGCACAAGGCAGCAAGCGGTGCGGGCTACGGGGACGGTCCTGAAAGTGAGTGACAAGTGCGTCACAGCGTTTTTTTAGAATCCGCTGGCTGCAAAAAACTGTGGCCGCGCACAACCTGCGTTTAACTGCGGCCAGCCAACTCTTGGTGGGAGCGCGCCCTAACAGAGTATTTCTATATTGCAGTATTGGTACTTTTACTTAAGTAAATAATTTGAGTACTTTTTACACCACTGCTCATGCACACCATCGTACGGCAGAGAGATAGAGAGATAGAGAGATAGATAGGATAGATAGATATTATATTAGTCCCCGAGGGGAAATCCAGATATCCCATAGCTCATACAGGCATACAGCAAGGTTAGTTAAAGAGGTGGTGCCATGGTTTTGCACTTTTTCTGTTTTTCATGTGTCTATGAGGTTGATAGGACTTCATTAAGCCCCCTGGTGGTGTTTTATGGTGTTTTATGTCTTCTCTGACTAGTTTGAGTTTCTTCCTGGAGGCTGAAACCTTGAGGGTCAAACGTACCAATAGAAAAACAGCGCTTTAATGACACAGTAAAATTATACCCTCCCCCTCATTATCATAAAGCAACAGGTGTGGGCATGAGGAGGAGGAGGGACTAGGACAGGTGGGTGGTGCTAAGGTGGTGGAGGAGGTGCTAAGGTGAGAACCAGGTATACTTAATGAACTGGAGGCATGTCCACATAAAAACATAATTTTAACAAAAAATCTTCATAACCATAATACCTGATGATTATGTTTTAGGGGGGGGATCACTGAAAATCACGGCACCCCGTCTTTAAAAACACATCACAAAAAGAGTGGGGGCACAGGTTAAAACTGAGAGAAGACATATACAAAAAATATGTTATGAATAAGCATAAAAAGCATTAAAAAGGTGTCACTGGGAATAATAATAATCCTTTGTCATTGCACATAGACCCATAAATAACTAAAACTAAGACCAATAGTCCAGTTCATAGGCCTAGTGGCTGGTCATGGAGTTAGTTAAAGAGCCTAATTGCTGTTGGGACAAAAGTGTTCTTAAACCGCTCATTCTTGCAGGGCAACGAACGGAACAGATCCTTGCGACCTTGCGAGAAGCGACTGACGCGCCTAGTAATTCATTTTCGATGAGAGACGAGCATGCAGGTACATAGGGAGGAAATCTGACAGGCGTATAGCGTCAAGCGGGTATGATACACATCTATTCACATGAGGAGAGCAGTGCAACCCCGCAGATCCAAGTGAGTATCCGCAGGCATGGTGTCGCTCCCAGTGGTGGAAAAGTACTCAAATTCTTTACTCAATTAAAAGTACCAATACTGCAATATAGAAATACTCCGTTACAAGTAAAAGTCCAGAATTCAAAATGTACTTGAGTGAAAGTACAAAATTATTGGCATCAAAATGTACTTAAAGGACCAAAAGTAAAAGTACTAAAATGTTTGAAAATAGCCGATCTACAAGCTCACAACGCTTCGCGATGCGACGAGTCGTGAGCTTGTAGATCTGCCATTTTCAAATAGCCTTGGTATAAAATAGGGCTAAAGTGCTTAATGTATGTTTTAGAATATCATAATTCATATCTGAAAAGTAAGTAAAGTTTTCAAATAATTGTAGTGGAGTAAAAGTATTTGTCTCTGAGATGTAGTGGAGTTGAAGTAAAAGTATTGGAAATTGGAAATACTCAAGTAAAGTAAAAATACCTCAACATTTTACTTAAGTACAGTACTTAAGTAAATGTACTTAGTTACTTTCCACCACTGGGAGCGACACCATGCCTGCGGATACTCACTTGGACATGTATCAAAGTATATTTCGTACAGTACGTAAGTATATCTTTTTAGTATCTGCACTTTACTTGTGTATTTGAATTTTTGAATGCTTTCACTCTCACTCTCTACTACATTGCAAAGACAAATATTGTACTACTGAAAAATGTATTAACCACTAAAAAAAGTGACACAAGGCTCACAACGCATCGTGTTGTGACATGTAGTGAGCTTGTAGATCTGCTATTTTCACTATTAATGATATTTCTTTGAACGTTTCTGGAAGATCTTAGATTTTTGGAGGGGAAATGTCAAAATCTTAGTACAGCGCGCTGCTCAGTTCAGCCTATATACTGTAGTAGCTCACATGAAAGTAGGCGGGTACATTTGTGGGTGGGGGTCACCCTGTCGAAACAAATAGATCAAGCCCTTGAACATCTGTTGACCTGATGTGCAACCGTGTGGCAGGTGGAGTGGAGACAGGGGTCTGCGGCTTTGTGTCTTCCAGGTAAAACAATGGAGATGTTAATTACAATTCACAGCTAGCAGCCACCTCTCCTCTTTAGACAATGGGTCAGGATAAACATCTCACAGCAAGATCCTTGATTAGCTCAGAGATGGAGACTGGGTAAATACATCTTCATATATGGTTAAAATTTGTAGTAATGTTCATGAAATTAAATAAAAGTAAATTGGGGTCCAAAATATACGACAGTACAGGGGGTTGAGTACTTTGTCCACACCACTGGTTATTCCCTGTGTGAAAAGACCTTGAATCAGGCTTAACAGACAGCAGACGATCGCCTCACATCACTGTGATAAGGCTTTAAAAGACAACGGGACCATTTGTGGGTAATAGTGTCTGTATCTCTCATTCACTCACCCCTGGACAAAATACTGTTTACATCAAACAATGAAAGACAAATAAAGTGGGTTTGTGTCCACAAGCATCTGCACCAAAAGAGCCTAATATGAGAGTCTGCCAACAGTGTAATATCAGTGTTTGTGCTCAAATGCAATCAGTATTCTCAAGAGGATTGTGGAAAGAACACAATGTTTTTGAGACTATGTATTCACTATACGCACTTCCTCATCTGTTCTGTTGATTTGCTTTGTTCATTTATTTCCTTCCAAACTCGTCTTATCGTCTCATGCGGGGCTGACCCTTTAGCCTGCAGTATGAGAAATGTTCCCAATATTTTAGGCAATATCCGTACTTGTTGTTTGTACTTGTCAGAGTACCTGTTGTACCCCAAAAATGGCTGACCTTGTGTCGATGTGCAGGTACGTGATGAGCATACGTGAATGGAGTGCCGCTGTACCAGTCAGTGGTGGAAAAAGTACTCACATTTCTTACTTAAGTAAAAGTATCAATACTGCATTGTAGAAATACTCAGGTTACAGGTAAAAGTCCGGAATTCAACGTTTACTTGAGTAAAAGTACAAAAGTATTGGTATCAAAATGTACTTAAAGTACCAAAAGTAAAAGTACTAAAATGTTTTAAAATAGCAGATCTACAAGCTCACAACGCGTCGCGATGAGCTTGTAGATCGGATACTTTCAAATAGCCTATGAATAAAATAGGGCTAAAGTGGTTAATGTATGTTTTATAATATATACATTTATTTCTACAAAGTAACTAAAGTTTTAAAATAATTGTAGTGGAGTAAAAGTACAATAATTGCACGTGGAGTAGAAGTGCTGAAAATGGGAAATACTCCAGTAAAGTAAAAAATAACTCAAAATTGTACTTAAGTACAGTACTTGAGTAAATGTACTTACTTTGTACTTGCTTTACACCACTGCGCTGTACACGCCATAACACTTATATTGACGTAACGTCACAAACGTGATGCAAAGTTCTGCCAAATCCGTGAAGCCAATCAGTTCCTCGGAAATCATTGTTCCACTCGGCGCGCACCACGTGTCAAGCAGTGGTGGAAAAAGTACTCAAATTCTTTACTTAAGTAAAAGTACCAATACTGCAATATAAAAATACTCTGTTACAAGTAAAAGTCCAGAATTAAAAATTTACTTGAGTAAAAGTACAAAAGTATTGGCATCAAAATGTACTTAAAGTACCAAAAGTAAAAGTACTAAATATTTGAAAATAGCCGATCTACAAGCTCACAACGCGTCGCGATGCGACGCGTTGTGAGCTTGTAGATCTGCTATTTTCAAATAGCCTAGGTACAAAATAGGTTTAAAGTGGTTAATGTAGGTTTCATTATATCATAGTTTATATCTGAAAAGTAACTAGTAACTAAAGTTTTCAAGTAAATGTAGTGGAGTAAAAGTACAATGTTTGAGATGTAGTGGAGTAGAAGTAAAAGTATTGGAAATTGGAAATACTCAAGTAAAGTACAAATACCTCAAAATTGTACTTAAGTACAGTACTTGAGTAAATGTACTTAGTTACTTTCCACCACTGGTGTCAAGTTTGACCTTGTTTCGTCGCTCGGCGCCCGAGGTAATGCCCAGAACAGGGTTCCTATAGGAAGGCCACCTGATGAGCCCCTTTGGGCTATATTCTCTTCCTTTCCCATATCATTGCAGAAACCTCTTACAGTATGTCCATATTCTTTCTCATTTGTGTTTTTTTCCCCAGCCCCATCTCATAATCAAATGAGCAAATTATCACTCATAACGTATTAACCCTTTAAGACCGGGGGACACATCTGTGTGTCATTTTTTTAGATTTCTTTGGCTATTCAAAAAATAGCAGATCTACAAGCTCATAGCCGCGCTATGAGCTTGTAGATCTGCTATTTTTTGAAAAAAAATCGTGAAAATGTGTGCAAATCTTTGAATAAATATATTTATCTTATATATTTCATAACGTTCATATTTTATGAACGTTTGTAACTCAAATCTTTGGTTCTGGGGATTCTGCAAATGTCTTCTAAATCGTTTAAATAATATATATATTTGGCCGTGGACCCCCATCTCAAAATATTTTGTTCCAGGGACACCCAGAAGTTGTAACAGAAAATGTTCGCTTTAAAAATATATTTATTCAAACATTTGCACACATTTTCACAATAAAAGAAAAATTGCTGATCTACAAGCTCATAGCGCGGCACTCGGTTTTTTAATGGCCCAAAGAAATCAAAAAATGACACAGATTCTTTCCCGGTCTTAATGGGTTAAAGGTGCACACCAATTCGATAATGAGATGCATGAAGTTAGCTTCCCCGTGAAGTGAAATTGCCTCAATCAGTCCCCATGATCAGACAGTGTTCAGAGGAGAAGCCTGTAGGTGAGATGAGATGAGATTGACAGATAAGATGGATGGATATGAGGACTGCTAATGAAACAGATGCACATTTTAATTGGTTCAATGATATTTGCCGGGCATATGGAGAGTGTGTCAGTTTAACCCCTTCAGACCTGCAGGCCGATTCTACAAAATGTCTTCTAAATCCTAACGGTTAAAAAAAAAAAATTATGTTGCTATAATATCAGTGGTTCTCAAACTTTTTCATGTCAAGGACCCCCAAAATGATATGTATTTGGACCCCAATCTCAAAATATTTTGTTCCAGGGACCCCCAGAAGCAAAGATTTGAGATACAAATGTTTGCTTAAAAAAAAAAAATATATATATATATATATATATATATATATATATATATTAATTATATATATTCAAATATATTTTTCAAGATATAGCAGATCTACAAGCTAGTATATCTGCTATTTTTTAATAGAAAATAAATCTTAAAATGTCATTTTTGCTGCTCTCCCGGTCTCAATGGCTTAAAAAATTTGATTTTGAAACCAATATTGCTTTTTCTTTTTTTTTTCTCCCGACTCCATCTCGCTCATCAGAGTGCAGCGGTGCGGCAAGTCAATGTGTTGAGCGCTATACGTGCTGCTCTATCACCCAATCACAGCACGGCACTTTTAATCAAGACAGATTAATACACCTGGGAAAAAGTTCATCACTGCACAATGGCGTGAAATGAGAGAGAATATCAAATAAGTCTTCAAAGTTTGAAACCGAACCGCTGGATATACAGGCGTCACACTGCACTTCCTTGGGTGTCTGCAAGCACATGCAATAGCACGCTTTAAATGGGTAATGCTACCATGAATGCCTTGAATTGTGTTATTATCAGAGGTGGAAAGTAACTAAGTGCTGTACTTCATTACAATTTTGAGATACTTTTACTTGAGTCTTTCCATTTATCTATTTTTTTATACCTCTACTATTCATCTCAAAGGCAAATATTGTACTTTTGCTCCTCTACAGTTATTTGAAAACTTCAGTTACATGTTACTTTGTAGATGTAGATTACTAGATTGTCAGGCCTTCAATTCCAGTCCTCTATCGTGCTGATCAGAGCGATAGTCACCGAGTTATGGCCATTGGAAGTGTTAAACAGTGCTGTAGCCCCATGTGTGTTCAATTTGGTTTTTTGATCTGACTATTTTCATGGCCGACCCCTGAACAGTGTTTGTGCTACGTTTGGTGTGGATTGGAGCAACACTGTGCCAGTGGCTCCCGGGGCCCCCGGTGTGACCCCTGACATAGCACCTGGGAGACGTGGCCCCCATGGGCGCCACACGCGGCCCCTATTGTGACTATTGTCATGGCAGACCCCTGAACAGTGTTTGTGCCTACATTAGATGCGGATTTGAACAAAACCCATTTTTTTCACCCAGTGCCAATTGTCTAAGTAATCCTGGGCGCTACACTCCCCCTGCCAGCCTAGGGAGAGCCTAGAGCCGAGCGTGGAAAGGAACACGTTATTCCAACCAGTTCCTTTCCCCTCCCATCAGGCGTCCCGGCTGACCAAGGGGAGGCAGTATAGAGACCAGAATTACTGCATGTTTTTGTGAGGGTACCTACCCTAGAAGACACGGGGAGAACATGCAAACTCCACACAGAGAGGCCTCATGTGTGGAGGTGGGGCACAGGAGAGCCATGTTGTTATTAGACTGTGTATTTGTTAACTTGTGGGTTGTACTGACACATATTGTGGGAGAAGAACTGAATGCCCAAAACAATAACCAGAAAATAACAGGAATGGTGCAATATTGGTGCGTTTGTTTATTGAGATTCTTTTTTTTCCTCTGCACTCAAACTAAACTGAGCACTTTCACAATAATCAGCTTGTTTTTTGTGCTTTTGTGTGTGTGTGTGTGTGTGTGTGTGTGTGTGTGTGTGTGTGTGTGTGTGTGTGTGTGTGTGTGTGTTTGTGTGTGTGTTCACACACAAACAAAAGTGTGTGTTGCGTGTATGCGTGACTGTGTGTGTGTGTGTGTGCGTGACTGTGCGTGCTTGCTCATTTCCCCCCCGACATCGGCCCCCAGCCTTCCACCAGGCTTGGGGAAACTCCCATCTCCCCGGCTCGGTCAACCCCCGCAGCCTATAGCTCGTTCGCTCGCTCGGCGCAGCACACAATGCGAGGAGGAGAGATGTGACTCATCCGGAGAATAGAGGCCTCTCTCTCTCCCTCTCTCTCTCTCTCTCCCTCTCTCTCTCTCTCTCTCTCTCTGTCTGTATCTCTCTCTACCAGTTATCTGCCTGTGTGCCAGGTGTCTTGCCTACACGGGTTGACTTGAGAGCCACATAAGGGCACCGTAGCCCCAGGCCAAAACAAGGCTTGAAAGACGATCTCTCCTCCCTCTCTCTCTCTCCCCTCCCAGACAGGCTCTGTTTCTCTCTTTCTCTGTGTGTGTGTGTGTGTGTGTGTGTGTGTGTGTGTGTGTGTGTGTGTGTGTGTGTGTGTGAGATTGTGTGTGTGTGTGTGTGTGTGTGTGTGTGTGTGTGTGTGTGTGTGTGTGTGTGTGTGTGTGTGTGTGTGTGTGTGTGTGTGTGTGTGTGTGTGTGTGTGTGTGTGTGTGTGTGTGTGTGTACTGTATGTGTGTGTGTGTGTGTGTGGGTTCACGTTTCTGTCTCTATAGCCGTAATGGACATGTTGGGTCGGTTCTAATCTGCTCTGGGGTATTGTTTGTAAGGTATGATGATCCCATCTCATCATGTTTACTGTACGTCAAGTCGTGCAAACCTTCCACTGTGTTTGCCTTGAATGCTGGAAGCACCACTTAGGTCTAGTATCAGTGTTTACTGCCTTACGATGGCTTAATACTAGGGGTGTAACGATACGTTTTAACAACGATTCGTTACGCATCACCATACTTGGTTGTCGATGCGATACATGAACGATACAGGTTCATTTAGAACGATACGATACGCTTTGATTCAAGGATTTAGTCGATACGATACATGAACGATACAGGACAGGTTAATTTAGAACGATACGATTCGATTCAATGATTTAAAATCGATATAGTAACTATTTATTTACCCAAAAATTCTGTGTGAAAGATAAATACCTGGAGATAGTGGATATAAACCCCACTTTCTCTTTTTTCTTCTTAAAATTGCTAAATACAACGCACAAGTACTTAGTATTGATACAATGTATTATTTGCATTGCAAAACGATTCGATACGATTCAAAGTCAAACGATACGATATTTTTGCATAACAATATAGTAGATCGTTGAAAATGTAAAAAGATTTTTCGATGCAGTTACTATATCGTTTACACCTCTACTTAATACAGTAGGCTCCCAACCAGGGGTCCAAAAAACTGTCTGCATTGCGACGTGGCGTGAGCTTGTAGACTTGTTTTTCTTGTAGTTTTCTGCTCTTCGTCGTGCGAGAAGTATACAGGCCTTAAGCGGAAAAACACAAGTGTGTGCGTGCGTGCGTGCACGTGTGTGTGTGTGTGCAGCACATCTCCAAGCAAGAAAGTAACATCAGTTGTATTTGGGGAATTTGGTGCTATTGTGATTTTGTTTACAATTTTTGCAGATGCTCTTATGCACAACAAATTAAAAAGTCATGAAACGCCATGATCCCCATGTCAACCAAACAGCACAGTAAACAGACAGGCAATTAGAGCGCTAAGAAAATAAGTATATGAGCTACACGGTAACTAGGGAAACAGGTAGACATCAAACGCTTCAAACAATAACAAAGGTACATTCTACATTGTTGTATATAAACTAGGGTGAGATAGGGTGACCAAAACAATGCTATAACCGGTACCCGTAATCACTTAAATCCAGTGGTGTAAAGTAACTAAGTACATTTACTCAGGTACTGTACTTAAGTACAATTTTGAGATACTTTTCTGGAGTATTTCCAATTGTACATACAATACATTATCCACTTTAGCCCTATTTTATACCTAGGCTATTTGAAAATAGCCGATCTACAAGCTCACAACGCGTCGCAATGCGACGCGTTGTGAGCTTGTAGATCTGCTATTTTCAAAAATTTTAGTACTTTTACTTTTGGTACTTTAAGTATATTTTGATACCAATACTTTTGTACTTTCACTCAAGTACATTTTGAATTCCGGACTTTTACTTGTAACGGAGTACTTACTACATTGGAGTACTTACTACATTGCAGTATTGATACTTTTACTTAAGCAAGACTTTTGAGTACTTTTTCCACCACTGCTTAAATCCGGTTTAAAAAAAGAAAGAAAAACTAGCAGAGATACAAATCGCGTCGTGATGCGTTGTGAGCTTGTAGATCTGCAATTCGTGTTACTTTTGACAATCTCTTTGAATATAAAAATGATTATCACCTACTGTTTTCATCAGGATGGAGGACAATTAGGCTACTGTATTTTAGCACTTAGCATGTGTAGCGACATGCACCTTTCAACAGAACCGAACATGGTACTCATCTACTTGGGCACTCAAAACAAGTGTTGTTATTTGAATTGTGGTGAAAATCGGGCCAATTTGGAAGTGAATGTTGAAAACCGGGGCCATTTAACTGTTTTACAGGTATTTGTGGGGACTTGGGTACATCCAGCTTTGAAACAGGGACATTCCCGGTCAAACGGGGACGCCTGGTCAGCGTACTCTAAGACATAAAAGGAAGCCATACTACAGACATTTCCATGGTTCACTTAAGCACTTGCAATACTTTCCCATGAACAAAGGTTAAACCATGGGTTAATGCACTGGAATGCAAGGTCACCATACGAAGTAAAGTGCCTCTTCCTTTAAAGTCGGACCTTTAATTCATTCAATATTGGGAAGCACTGTAACTCTGGGATGTTTACTCGCGCATGCTGAGTGTGTGGAGCCATTACGAAGCTCTGAGTAGGCTTTTCAGGGTCACTTATAATGAGGGCACCTATAAGTAGATTCCTCCAGTGCTTGTTATAATCATAATCCAGCTAAGGCAGTGGTTCTCAAACTTTTTTAATTTCAAAGACCCCCATAAAACTCTCAGACCTTTGCATTTGTACACTCTCAGAGTTACAGGCATGTACCGGGGAGACTAAATAGCGGAGAGAAAAAAAAAGTGTTTCCAGTGTTTCATTACTTTGTGATTTGCAGTCACTCAGTTTTACTGTTTTGAAATCATTTTGGTTTTAATTACTGTCAAATGCACTCTTTTTGTGAGGGGGGTTGGGTGGGAGGGATTGTGTTCGTCTTGTGTGTTTGTTTTTTCCGGAAAACTAGAAGGGTTTCTTTTTTTTTCCTTCACTGTTTATCCTATTCTGTAAGCTGTGACGATCCTTCAATAAAAATGATGTTAAAATAAAATAAATAAATCATTTTAGTTATAAGGATAGGCACTGTTATGTACAGTAGTTTGATTAAGGTTTGGTAAGGATTAAGGTTTGAGGGATTAGGTTAGGGTTAAGATTAGTTTAACTACACATGGTCCACAGTTGATGTCAAAATACAAATAGGGTGTGTTACTTCCCGTAACTATATCTACAAATATGCAGTGAGATCAGGCTGAACATTTGCCTCCAGCACCTCCCCAAGAGTGCTTCTCAAAGTGGGGTCCAGGGAGGACCCTTGAGGTGGTTCCAGGGGGTCCCCAGCTAAATGATTGATAGTTAGGAACCAAAATGGACCCTAACAGGTCTGTAACTCTGAGAGTGTAGAAAATGAACCGGCTCCATTTTGTCTCTGTTTGTATAATCTCTGAGTTATGGGGGTCCGTGGTTTTATGCATAATTTACCAAACTGAGGGTCCTTGAAATTAAAAAGTTTGAGAACCACTGTTACGAGATTCAAAAAACACACATGACACGCACACAACTCCTCTTCTTAATCTCACAGCATCACTAAATACATCAAGTCACCAGAGGGGCCCAGGGGCTGACACGTTATCAGTGCACTTCGTAGCGGCGTCGCTCTTAAATCTTTTGAACCCTGGGAGGGGACTTGGAGAGGAAGCCATTACATGCTCGAACGCGACAACGTAATGTTTGCTAGGTAATTGACCTTTCGTGGGGAGGAGGGCTTGACAGTTTAATTGTTTAATGGCCGGTCAATGGGGCCCTCTCTAACGCGCCGTTGTATGTCACCGGGACAATTTGGCGTGACACGCAAACCATGACACGACCGTCGAGATTGCTATCAGCCTCCCAAGGGGGGGGGGGGGGGGGGCTAACGTTCCTCCCGCTGTGTCACGGGTGTTTTCCAATAACAGCCGTCTCGCTCCTCATTCACGAGACGCCTCTTTTAATTATGGAATCCATAAGCTGCCACCGTGCGAACGTGAATAAATAAATATATATGGAAACCCCCGACAGGGGCGGTGGTGGATAAAACAGCTGATCTACAAGCTCACAGCGCGTCGCACCGCTGTGAGCTTGTAGATCGGCTGTTTTTTTCCGGCGAGTGACACCGGCGTGCAGGCCGAGTATAAATCTGGCTTAAGCTTCTGTGAAGCGTGAGATCCTTTGCAAGGTCAACGCAGACGAGGTGTCCGACTCACGGCATGCATCTCAAGTAGAAGTAGAAAACAGCTCTCCTAAAAATAAAATGCTGTCTGGCTACCGAGGAGCCAGCGGAAAGAAAATGAATAATCGGATTGTTTTTGTAGTGAACAATATTTTTGATATTGTTTTTCGTCCAAGGTTGAGGCATTTCAGAGCGGTGATAAAAAGAAAGGAAAAGCATGTTGCGTCCGACATAATACGTTTGTTAGCGCTTAAACAACAGAAGGATGTCTAAGAAGGATCAGATTGACAGTCCAGGAGAACCAATAGACGCAGAGACCGCCAGAGGCTTGGCCAATCACAAGTTCACAAATCCGTGACTTCTCTCTCCGTGTGCTCGATACAGTAGAGAGCAGCGTTGCCATGTCCGCTTATTACAAGCGACTTTGGGCTTGTTTTTCTGTAAAGTTGTAGTTGTGACGCGATTCTTTCTAAAGTGCAGTTGCTTATTTGGGATTCTTTCCTATTGCTGTTTAAACCAGTGGTTCTCAAACATTTTCGTGTCAAGGACCCTCAAATGAATTTGTATCTGTCCACAGACCCCCACATCTGAAAATGTTTTTGTGCCATTGATTGATTGATTGATTGAATATTTTATTAGGCAAAAAATGTAAAACAGCACAGTTACATTTAAAATACTTTGTCTAACAGGTCCGTTCATAAAAGTCCTTGCGGACTTGTTTCCAATGAGGGCCTTGGTATTTAATTCATAGGCATATATAGTGGCACCACAGTTCAAATATCATTACAAAATAAACAGCCAAAAACAATATATAACACTATGTACAACAAAAAAAAAAAAAAAGAGGGGAAAAAAATATGTACAAGAACAGGGGGGGGGGGGTCTGCTGTCTAACGGGAAAATGGTACTACCTCCACCTTTGGCCTCCTGAAAGGTGATTTTTTAAGGCTCTTTTAAATGAGCCCAGCGAACTGCATTTTTTGAGGGATGGAGTTAGACTATTCCAATCCTGGGTGGCAGTGCTGTAGAAGGAGAATTTGCCCATGTTTGATGTTTTATGGGTGGGTGGTACCAAATTGTTGTTAACGCTCCCTCTGGTATTGTGACTGTGGGTGTCGCTAACCTTTTGGAGGTATTTACTCAGATATGCGGGAATTGGGGGCATATCGGGCAAATTTGCATTTACAATTTTGAAGGCCAGTCCCATTTTTAGTTGTTTAACCCTGTCTTCCACCCTGAGCCAGCCTAGGCTGGCAAAATGGGTGGGAGAAAGGTGGGTCATGGGCCCCAATCCGAGGAGTAGCCGAATCAGTTTGTTTTGGGAGGTTTGAAGCTTAGTCTTCAGTGACACTGAGGTGTTGGAGTACCAGGAGGTGCAAGCATAGTCAAAAAGTGGTTGAATCAGGGCCCCAGAGAGGGTCCTGAGGGCCTGAGGGTTGACAAAAGAGGAAACTCTGCCCATAAATTTGGTTCTCTGGTTTACTCTTTTGACCACCTTTGTAGCCATGCTATCACCTGTCAGGTATTTGTCAAGTACACAACCCAAATAGGTAATCTCTTCTTTGCTAGAGATAATTGTGTCATCGACTTTGACCTTGAAATCATTTACATCCATCTGTCTGAGGGAATGTTTGGTCCCAAAGAGAATGGATTCAGTTTTCCCAAGGTGTAGTGACAGTTTGTTATCGGTAAGCCAAGTACGGATTTTTGAGAGTTCGGAGCTGAGCGCCTCCTCAACTTGCAACTTGTCCTCTCCCGAGATCAGCCATACAATATTTGTGTTAAAAATGTTTCAAAAAATATTCAATATTTGTAACTTTTTTTTCCCCCAAGATTCTTTTGAAAATAGCTGGGACCCATCTTACTCTGGCAAAGATGTAATTGGGGAGAGATATTGATGTTGAACTTGTAAAACAAGTAATGTGTTCTGTTTCATATCAACATAATTGTCTTCATTGCAGGTTGGCAGAGTGTGCAGTTTTTTTGCAATTTAGCTTCACGTTTTCTTTTTGTTTCAGACTTTTCACCAATGGCCTGATGAGTCCTTTCTACTTGCATGGACAGCAGGAGAGAGCTATCAAAAGCACTGCCTTCTATCTGTCATCAATGTTAAAAATAACTTTGTCAGTGCTAGTTATTTGTTGATTGCTTATTCACATTGTACATGTGTGACTGACATATACTAGATAACCTCTGTAATGTCTACTTACAGTCTGAGAGTTATTGTCTCCGCCAGGCCGAAAATCTGCTATTTTTGAATAGCACAAGTATAAGATGTGTTCAAATTTAAAGTTAAAGTAATATTATTACTTTTTTTCCAGTAACTAGTACAGTAACTAATTACTTTCACGTTTTGAGTAATAATATTACTTTTATTTTTTTCCAAAAGTTATTTTTTACTTTTTTTCACGAGCCTTGGTGGTACTCTGGGCTTGAGTGTGTTTATTTGATCCTGTGTTGTTTTTGGTCCATTGATATAATGGTAGACTGGTTGGCTGGTTGCCATGTCTGCTTATAAGCGACTTGTTAACCGATGAAGACGCGCTGTAAGCTTGTAGGTCGGCTATCGGTGTGTGTGTGTGTGTGTGTGTGTGTGTGTGTGTGTGTGTGTGTGTATATATAATATATATATATGTGTGTGGACATATTGTCCAATGCCCACTTAACTGTAGGCCTAGTACATATGCCTAGCTGTAAGCTGTTAGCACACTTTTGACTTTCTTTGAAATTTTCAGCAGTCATACAGAATGATTGATTTTTTATTACTTGCATTTGCTCCTACATTCTGTCAGAAACCCATGATGATATGTGTTGCTATGGGAGCCTTTTTATTTTTGTATTTCATTAGAATACATTTTGTTTACAAATAAATATACCCGTTTATGAAGAGGTTTTGTTGTTTAACTGGTTGCTGCTGTATGCACACACTTTTGATTTCTTTATTATTTTCAGTTTGAATGTGTTTTGTGTCCTGACTGAGTCCTCCTGATGCTTTCAGTTTTGATGGCCAGTCAGTCATATAGCAATGTTTGTTTTTCTATATTTTTGGATTGCATTGAAATGCACTGGCACATGTAGCCTTATTGGCCTAGCACTGTTTGGAGCTTTAATAAACAACAGAAGTTGTTCAAAGATTGTGTCTCATGATGAGTCATTATCAGTTTGGGCCCAGGTGTTTGAATTTTAATATTTTATTAGGCAAAAAATACATTAAATACATTTGAAATACTTTGTCTAAAAGGTCCTTCCAAAAAAGTCCTTGCGGTCTTGTTTCCATTGAGGTTCTTAGCAGGGATTCCGTTAGCCGGTATTTACCGGCCATTGACCGGTAAAATGTTTGTAATAATAAACACAACCGGCCACCATAACGGATAATGCTGTTATTAGGCTATTTTATCATTTAAGCCTACTATTGATATTATTATTTGCATAAAGTAGTTGGCTACAACCATTACACTCATAATCATTTAAAGTCTTCCGACAGCCTGCTCTGCTGCTGCTCTGCGCTGCAGTTATAGAATAGCCTATTCGTTGTACGATGGTGTCGCGCGCTGAAAATATCAGAGCTACGAGCTCACAGCACGTTGCAACGCGCCGCGTTGTGAGCTTGTATGTCTGCTATTTTTGATACGCCACAACACAGCTGAGAGACACAGCTGTGTCTCCTCCTAATCAGCGCTGAGTAGGGTGGTTTGCTCGGGTGTTGATAAACAGAACCGGGATTTTCCGAGGTGAAAGAATCTGAACCAAACCGGACCCAATTGTCGATAAAGGGACCCGTCCCGAACACGTGTGGGTCGTGGATATTATGCAAGCACAGTGACTGTCTGTCTGCAATGGATAACGTGGTGAAAGTTGGTGAAAGCAACCTCGCGCAAGGCCACATATATCATGACATATACAATTAACGTTAACAAAACAAAACAAAACCTACTTTTGCATATCAAGGTTGAATGAGAATCGATGTAAAGCCCAAAATATATATTAATTTGTTTATACTGTGCGACGGTGTTGCGCAGGGAAAGGCTGTGGCGCAGGGTAATTAGGACTCGCCCCAAAACACCCTCGTCCCCATTTTTCAGGCGGACCAGCGGTTCTTGTATTTGTTTTACTGAGGATAAGGGTAGAAATAGGTGTAGGATTAGGTATAGTTTCACTGAGGTTAAGATTAGGAATAAGGTTAGGTTTAGGCATAGTTTACTGATATGTTTAGGAATACCAGGCGAATACCGGCGGATTTTTTCCGGGGCGACTGTGTTTTGGGGCGAGCGGGCGTTTTGGTATTCGTCACGCAGCAGTTTACTCATGCCCACTATTCATTTCATTTTTGGCAAGCGACATCTCTGCATGATATAGACTATAGTAGATCATATAATTTAGTTATCTATAAAAACAGGAACAGATTGCATCTGTGATAAAGTGGAAAGAAGCGCAGCTCTAACGTAACGAGGTGTAATGATCAGTTGGGTGCATGTAGCCTATGCAGTGCAAACACGCATGTGACGTTAATTATAATATGGCCGGTAAATGTATTCTTTGGCCGGTAAAATGTAATCCTGCCGGCCATGGTGGTCGGCCCAAAAAATGCCTAGCAGAAACCCTGGTCCTTAGTATTCAATTCATAGTCAAATGGTTTTCATTTAGTCTGTAAGTTATGCATTCATACACAGTAAAAGTCTTAGTGTTCATTTAATTCAAATGAGTGTACAAATGGACCCATCATGACATGTGTACAGAACACTTTTCAGAGTTAAATCAACAATGAGGATTTTACAATGTAGGCTGCAGAAAAGAGGAAAAAACAACTGCTAATGTTGAAAATGCAATGTCAGACTTTTGGGGAGAAAGGATACAATTACTGGGGGCGAGAAAAAAAAGTAAAGTAATAAGTAACTGGTAGTAATATATGACTGCTTTTGAGTAACTTTTCCAACACTGTTAAAATCTAACATGACGGGTTGTAATGGCTTAAAGCAATTAAGAGGTACAGTAATTAAAAAACAATTGTACAAGGTTTGGTATGTTTTTTGTTTAAATATGTATTGTGATTGAAATTACAGTTGAAGGATAGTTATGTTCATAGTAGATCAATGATTAAGAAACAATTTTTTATCCAGTGGTACAATAAAGAGTAGCATGACATTAGTGTTACACTGCAACCCATTTAAAAGATCCAGAAAGATAACCAACATCATGTAAATAAAATATCAGAACATCTTGGGACTACATTAACACATTTATCAAGGTAAGCATAACCGGTTAAATTTGGTCCATTTAGTAGTTTTTGTAGAGAACTTGGACCTGCATTAAACTTGAGGCATTTAAATGCATTAATAGGTTTCTTGTGAATAATTTGATAGATCTTAAAGGTATATAATGCCTACAAGTTTAGATGTTATTTAAACATCTGGATTTAATTTTATAGTATTTTAAGTATATTTTAAGTATATTAATATCCTTATAATTAAATAGGCGTTTACATGACGTCTGAACAACGTCTATAGTCTATAACTGGGTTTAACCCACTGAGCATTTTTCAGGTTATTAGACGTCTAAAGAACGTCTAGGCTAAAACTGGTTCATGACAGGTCTAAAAACGTCTCTAGGCTAAGCTTAGACGTGGTTTCAACGTCATTTGAAAGGCTATATATTTATATCTAGCCGTTCAAATGACGTTGAATAGCCTGCGTTTTTTTTTTTTTTTCTTCATCAGTGATTCGCGCCGCCGCTCCATCCTGGCCGTACCTTACGGTAGTCCTTAATGATTGCAGAGAATCTGATTATTTTTATCTGTGGCTTTTTGGCGTAGAAGTCATGCCACTGATACTCTGGAGAGAGAATCTTGGTGGGTTTGTGGAGCCAAAGGTAGACGTTCATATGACTCTCTTCCTGCCACGCTGCCTCGATGCCCCGCTGGGCGTCCAGCTCAAAGTTGTCGCTGCAAGTCGACAGCATGTGACGGACGGACTCCGGCTCCCCTCCGTACGCGCCCGCAGGGTAGTAGAAGTCGCCCTCGTCGGCGGACATGAACGCTTTAGACTCCGGCCTGCGTTCGTAGATGAACTGGCTGCGGCGCTCTTGGTCGAAGTGATTAAAGTGCAAGACGACGACCAGCGTACCTAGAGTTTCAGTTCCCCAGCGGTCATGGAACTTCGAATCGACGTCAAAACAGTAGATGTAGTCGGCGCCATCGCGCAGATCCGTTTCGATAAAATTGGCAATGATTTTGAACCTGCCGGCTCCGATGATCTGCCAGTGTTTTGAGTTTGCCGCCGGCCTGACAAACAACTCCCGTCCTGCAGCCATCTTAACGGAGGGGACTTTCTCTGCTCTATCCGTAAAGACGTAATAATGGACTTTAAATCCCACGAAGAAGTGGCTCTCTGCGGTTTCCAGGAAATCCTTGAGGAATTGCATGTATTCACCAACGGCAAAAACGGTGACTGCTACGGTGATGTTGCAGGGTTTGTAGATGGCGTCCAACAGCGCGGGTTCGAATGTGGATTGCCATACTATGGGAGCTAACCAGGGCGTCATCGCGACAACGTCAGTGCGTCCAGTCAGGGCGCTGGGTTTGTCGTAGTGAAGGTTTGTCGTAGCGAATTCCGGTGCAATCGCTCCTCTCGGACACGGCCGGGCCAACGGGACTGTCGGAGGCGGGTCCTCATTCTTCCAATTCGAAGACAGGTGGATTAGGTCCTCATTCTTCCAATTCGAAGACAGGTGGATTAGGATAACCGTGGCGGCCAATATTCCCGTGACTATTAGACAAAAGGCCCCTCTTTTGTCTGGTGGCTGGAACCAGCTAGTTCGAGCCATGACCATCCTGGATCTCTAGTCAAAGCTTGTGCTTGGCTGGATGCTTGTGACAGCTCACTGATGCCCTGCCATGAAATGAATGCACTGCAGCGCTTATCTTCTAAATATACAGTGGTGTCAAGCCTCTGGCTTTTTAAATATTGTTCATCATACAAAGCGTGTGTGATCCGCCCTCAGATTCATTTCATGGAGGCCCTAGACGGGGACGTAACAATATAATATCCATTCCAAGTGTTATTAGCCTTTGGTCGTGAGGTTAAACTGTAAACACACTTCTTATTCTCTTCATTACACGTGAGAGTTGGCTATTTACTTTATAAATGTTTAATCGTGTGAGGGACGCAGTTGCGCTGATCTACAATGGCTGCGGTTACATGGACATCATGTATTCATTCAGAATGAACTCATTCCGAATAGAGATTCATAATCTGTTCTACTCACCTGTTTACATGGAACCTGAATAAAAGTATTCCTCGTTTACATGACCCAAAGCATTCATTCGGAATATAACTTTTGACATGTGGTTCCCGGCTATGCCCGGGCATGGACCAGGGGCAATAGCCCCCTTGTGCCTCCGCGGCGGAGGTCTGTTGGTCGTAGGCAGGCCGGGAAGCAATGCACCGACTCCTGGCCAGGCAGCATTGTATGCGGTGCAAGCCTGCGTTCCTTTGTTATCGCCGTTTTAATGCGAAAGTAGCAGATCTACAAGTTCAGACCAGTTTCTTTTTTTGTATTGGTACCAGACACAATAAAACTTAGGCTAGCCTATACAACTTGTCACATTTCTCATGTAGGCTACCTTAATTTTATTTAAACAAAAAAACGTTTCATCTGACTGAATAGATTCTTTTGATTATGAGTTCCCGTTTCATGTCAAGGACAGGTAAAGATTGTTCCTCCATCAGAGGCTCAGATCCCGGAGCCTGTGAGTCATGGGCTTAACCATTACAGGCTTATTAAATTACGCTATAGAATAGAATCATTCATTTTATCCCGCAGGGGCGAGTGCTTCTCAGGGGGTCATACCTACTGTATGTTCCCCGGGTTCTATGTTCCCCACTAAGGTTATGGTTAGGGTTAGGTTTAGGTTAGGTCCTATATTCCCCGCTCTCCTAGGAATGACCTGGTACAGTATCTGTCTGAATAACATGCTATCTATTACATTTAGAGCAAGCAAAAAAAATAAAAAACAGCAACCGGGTGGCAAACGGAACACTCGTCCTAAAACACAATGCCACACTTTTTCGCGGACTGTGGCCGCTGGATTAGACCCTGGGCGAGGGTGTTTTAGGACTGTAGCCATGGTTCACATGACGCTCGTCTGTCACAAGCATCATGGAACCGAAAGTTCCTTTTTTTTTTTTTTTTTTTACATTTACAATTCTCACATGTACAAAAGGTTCAGATTTCAAATATAAAGTGCTTATCCACGAGTCACGGATGTTACAAGTTGATCCGACCAGCGATAAGTACCCGTATCTCCCGTATTGTTCAATAAAAAGCATTTTAATCCGATCGCCAGCCATTTTCTTCGAATTTTCTCCGATGCTTTCAACTATGCGACACTAATGGTTGGGAGGTGTATTGCACTGTGATTCATTACAAAAAAATAATAGAAAATGGCTGGAGATTGGATTAAATTATGCTTTTTATTGAACAATACGGGAAATACGGGTACTTATACGGGTACTTATCACGGGTCTGATAAACTTTCAACATCCTTTTTTTCCCCAGTCATTTTCGTCCAAAATAGGTAAATAAACGGGTTTTCACACGGTATAACGGACAAACGGACAGGTTCTCTTCTATAATCTATGGTCTGGGTGACGATCAGTCATCGCCGTCGTGTATCACATCGTAATTTTGGCCGATCAAAACAATCTGGGACGACGTCACATCCGTTTTCATGTTTTTCCCTGTCTAATCTATCAAGAAGGTTGAGAGAGACCCAACGACCTGATCACACTGTCATGTGCTGCTCTCTAGTGGCGGATTTGTGCTGGGTCTTTAAATTATGTGTCCTTAAATTATTTTCATGAGAAAAATTCAAAAAATAAAAAAACACGAAAATTGCTGGCACTGGGGGAGTACTTTATGAAAATACTCTGGCAGTCAAAGAGTTGTTAATAATGACATTTTTTAAAATTATATTAAAATTATATTATTATAATAAAAGTATACAGCGGTACATCATTATTATCAGACCTAAATTAAACTGTCTTATTTATTATGCCCACAATGAGGTTTTGTAGCAATTACTAGCAATTGTGGAAATATTAGGCCTTAGTGCCCATGATCACTTGATCACTTGGTGAAAAAAAGGGTTACAAAATCATGGGATAAAAAAAGAAATATTAGGCACAGCAGGAGAGAGCTATCAAAAGCACTGCCTTCTATCGGTCATCAATGTTAAAAATAACTTTGTCAGTGCTAGTTATTTGTTGATTGCTTATTCACATTGTACATGTGTGACTGACTAGATAACCTCTGTAATTTCCTCCTTTTCAAAGTCGTGTGCACGACTTTAAAAAAAAACACACTTTGAAAAAAAAAAAAGGTTTTCTCCTAAATAAAAAAAAACATCTCTCTTCACAAAATGTCATTCTCTAAAAAGATTATTCTATACACCCTTTAATAATAAAGCAACTATAAAAAAAAATGTTAACCCCACCAAAAAAATCCTCCCCTTTAATTTTTTTTTGTTTTTATAGCCTCCTCCTTTTTTTCTGCCAACATATGATTTTTTCCCCCATACCACAAAACATAAACCGGCAGCTTTTAAAAATAAAGTGACCCTTTAAAATGTTTTACCTACCCTTAAAACAATCTGCCTAGTAATGTCCCTTCAGGGGCTCCGTAAGATCCCATAGGCTGGTGGGACGCTCGCGCTATGATTTGCTAGTTGGTTGTCAAGCAACCGTAACAAAATACATGCATATTTTGTAAAGATGGTTCCATCTTTATATGAAAAGATTCCAATAGTAGGATAAATAATTAGAAAACCAATTAACCAATTATTATGAAGAGGACATGTGGTATAATCATTTATTATTTAGTTATTTCTTTCCTTTTTTATTTTCTTTAAATTAGGCCTATTTATGTGTTAATTAATAGTGTATGTTCTTCTTGTCTTCCCTTATCACCACCAATCCACCATGTGTCAATGTTTTTATTTATTTATTGTACTATGCTTCTATTACATTTTATTACTATGAATGTTTATTTTATAACAAAAATAAAGTCGATGATAATAAACGGCGTAGATTTGTTGGGTTGATTAATGCCCCGTCATAGATTAGTAGATCCACAAATGTACAGGGGAAGAAAAAGGCCAAACTGAACTGACCACCCCCCCAGGCTATGGGACAGGGGCGTTGCGTTTTTTTAACGTTAACATTTCCCATATTCTTTCTAACAAGGATCAGATTGACAGTCCAGGAGAACCAATAGACACGGAGACCGCCAGCGGCTTGGCCAATCACAAGTTCACAAATCCATGACTTCTCTCTCCGTGTGCTCGACACAGTAGAGAGCAGCATTGCCATGTCCGCTTATTATAAGCAACTTTGGGCTTGTTTTTCTGTAAAGTTGCTTGTCAATATTGGTAGTAGTTGTGACGCGCTTCTTTCTAAAGTGCAGTTGCTTAGTTATTTGGGATTCTTTCCTATTGCTGTTTAAACCAGTGGTTCTCAAACATTTTCTTGTCAAGGACCCTCAAATTAATTTGTATTTGTCCACAGATCCCCACATCTGAAAATGTTTTTGTGCCATACAATATTTGCGTTAAAGTGTTTCAAAAAATATTCAAAATTTGTAAAAAAAATAATTTCTTCAAGATTCTTTTGAAAATAGCTGGGACCCCTTACCAGAATTATTTTTTAAATAGCAGATCTACAAGCTCACAACGCGTTGCATCACGACGCGTTTGAGCTTGTAGATCGGCTATTTATTTTCAAATAGCCAATGCATATCGGTTAATAAAGTATTCAATGATGTGGCTTCTTTTGGACTTGTTTTCCTAGACCTGCTTTCGTACTTCCTTCTCTCACACAACCTGGAAACACTGTCACCGACTCAGACAGGGCAGCACCTACACAACACTGTGTCTCTCTGTGTGGTTTTATGTACTTTTTCTTCTTACAAAACCTTCCATACAAGACAACAACACAACGGACTGGTTCGGAAAGAAGCTCTAAGCTTTTTAATCGATACGTATAGTTTTTGCGTGCTTTAAAAAGGACAAAATGTCATGTTTTTGTGCCGACCTAAGGGCGGTTATCGTTTTAACTTACTTCCTGCTCTGACTCACTAAGGCCCAAGACAAGAGGGCTCTCCCAAAAAAAACAAGACAAGAGGGCTCTCCCCAAAAAACTGTATAACCCATGTAAAGTAGGCCTATCCGGTTTCATGACCTGGATTCCGTTTCTGGTTTTTGATTTTTTTCCCCAGTCATTTTCGTCCAAAATAGGTAAATAAACGGGTTTTCACACGGTATAACGGACAAACGGACAGGTTCTCTTCTATAATCTATGGTCTGGGTGACGATCAGTCATCGCCGTCGTGTATCACATCGTAATTTTGGCCGATCAAAACAATCTGGGACGACGTCACATCCGTTTTCATGTTTTTCCCTGTCTAATCTATCAAGAAGGTTGAGAGAGACCCAACGACCTGATCACACTGTCATGTGCTGCTCTCTAGTGGCGGATTTGTGCTGGGTCTTTAAATTATGTGTCCTTAAATTATTTTCATGAGAAAAATTCAAAAAATAAAAAAACACGAAAATTGCTGGCACTGGGGGAGTACTTTATGAAAATACTCTGGCAGTCAAAGAGTTGTTAATAATGACATTTTTTAAAATTATATTAAAATTACATTATTAAAATTATATTAAAAATATATTAAATTAAATTATATAAATGTAAAATTTTAAGGAATTTGGAGAATGGTCTTAAGTAATGTAAAAGTATACAGCGGTACATCATTATTATCAGACCTAAATTAAACTGTCTTATTTATTATGCCCACAATGAGGTTTTGTAGCAATTACTAGCAATTGTGGAAATATTAGGCCTTAGTGCCCATGATCACTTGATCACTTGGTGAAAAAAAGGGTTACAAAATCATGGGATAAAAAAAGAAATATTAGGCACAGCAGGAGAGAGCTATCAAAAGCACTGCCTTCTATCGGTCATCAATGTTAAAAATAACTTTGTCAGTGCTAGTTATTTGTTGATTGCTTATTCACATTGTACATGTGTGACTGACTAGATAACCTCTGTAATGTCTACTGTCAGTCTGAGAGTTATTTGTCATTGTTTTGACTGCAGAAGCCGTTCAGAAGACATTTAGAGACAATGGAGGACCTGGTCGGCGCTGCCATCTCTGACCACTTCAAGCGGGCGCCTGGTAGAAGTGGTGGAGGGGGTTACAAGAAGAAGAGAGCAACGCCTTGAAGCAAATCCAATGTTATTATTTGGTCAAAACATTTTGTTAAGACTTGTCTTTTATTGTTAACCCATTAAGACAGGGAACGCATCTGTGTCACTCAAGATTTCTTTGGCTATTCAACAAATAGCAGATATACAAGCTCATAGCGCGGAACTCGGTGCCGTGCTAAGAGCTTGTAGATCTGCTATTTTTGGAAGGAAAAAAATGGAAATGTGTCTGGGGGTCCCTGGAACTAAATATTTTGAGATATGGGGGGGGGGGGGGGGGGAGACAAATGCATATCATTTTGGGTGGTCCTTGACATGAACAAAGTTTGAGAACCACTGATATTATATATATTATATATTAATATTATTATATTAAATTTTTTTTTACTGTTAGGATTTAGACATTAGTAGAATACCCCAGAAGCAAAGATTTGAGTTAAAAATGTTAATTAAAAAAAAACATGCATTCAAAGATTTGCACACATTTTCAAGATTTTTCAAACAAAAATATAGCAGATCGACAAGCTCGTAGCGCGGCACATTACATTTGTCTACTATGAGCTTGTAGATCTGCTATTTTTGAATAGCACAAGTATAAGATGTGTTAAAATCCAGTGTTGGAAAGTAACTAAAGTGATAATTAACTTAAAGTAATTGTTTTACTTTCTTTGAAATTTTCAGCAATCATACAGAATGATTAATTTTGTTTTACTTGCATTTGCTCCTACATTCTGTCAGAAACCCACGATGATATGTGTTGCTATGGGAGCCGTTTTATTTTTGTATTTTATTAGAATACATTTTGTTTACAAATAATGCTTTCAGTTTTGATGGCCAGTCAGTCATATAGAAATGTTATTTTTTTCTATATTTTTTGATTGCATTGAAATGCACTGGCATATGTAGCCTTATTGGCCTAGCACTGTTTGGAGCTTTAATAAACAACATAAGTTGTTCAAAGATTGTGTCTCATGATGAGTCATTATCAGTTTGGGCCCAGGTGTTTGAATTTGAATATTTTATTAGGCAAAAAATACATTAAATACATTTAAATTACTTTGTCTAAAAGGTCCTTCCAAAAAGTCATTGTTTCCATTGAGGCCCTTAGTATTCAATTCATAGTCAAATGGTTTTCATTTAGTCTGTAAGTTATGAATTCATACACAGTAAAAGTCTTAGTGTTAATTTAATTCAAATGGACCCATCATGTCATGTGTACAGAACACTTTTCAAAGTTAAATCAACAATGAGGATTTTACAATGTAGGCTGCAGAAAAGAGGAAAAAACAACTGCTAATGTTGAAAATGCAAAGTCAGACTTTTGGGGAGAAAGGATGCAATTACTGGGGTCGAGGAAAAAAAAAGTAATAAGTAACTGGTTACTTTTGGCAGGGAGTAATGTTTAAAGTAAAGTTTTTTAAACAAGTAATAGTAGTAAGTAATATATGACTGTGTTACGTCCCAGTTGGTGGTCTAGGATTAAGGGACTATAACATATACCCAAATTACATAACTTGAGACGGACAGAGATTGAGGTGAACTGAAAGGTTGTTTATTAACAAACTAAAAGGTTAACAAAAATGAAATAAGCCAAGTAACAATACAGGGAAGGTCTGATGGTGCCAAAGGAAAGAAAGCAATAAAACTCACTATCTAAATAATGTCAAATCTTACCTATTCAAAGAGACAAAGATATTACTTCCTACTCTAACAACAAACAAATTACAATGGGTGGCACTCACCTCTACACTAGTGTGAATAACAGAAGGTTACCTACGTGCAGAAATGTACAGGGTACCCCAGAACTAAACTACCCTTCCCTGAAATGTTGGCATGTTACAAAACTGAACTGGTTACGAGGAGAACAAACAATTGACTGGCAGCATGGCAGGAGGAAAAAGTCAAGATGGCTGCCACACAGGTGATTTATATAGGGTGATTGGCTGGAGGTGATTGGTGGACCGAATGAGTGGATGACCAACCAGTGGTGAGAGGCGGAGTTGAATGCTGAAGGATGGGACCTGGGAATGAATGATAGACAAGAGGGCAAAGGCAGGGGGAAGAAAACAGCAAACACAGACACAAGTGTATGCCTGATGGCAGTACACGTAACAGACTGGTTTTGAGTAACTTTTCCAACACTTAAAATCTAACATGACGGGTTGTAATGGCTTAAAGCAATTAAGAGGTGCAGTAATTAAAAAACGATTGTACAAGGTTTGATATTTTTTTTTGTTTAAATATTTAATTATCCGTTTTGATATTGGCATTATTCTTCCAATTCTTCTTCTTCTTCTTCTTCTGCCACTTTTCGCAGTTCTGGCTGAACCGTGCATACGCTTTTTACGAAACTCGGCCATATGATAGATGGTCATGAAAAACTATCAAGAAATAAATCTCACAATCTTTCGTCAAAAGGTGGCGCTATAGCATTCAATTGAAAATGCCAACTTTGAACAGGTACAACTCATGCCCTGTTTGACCTACAGCCATGAAACTTCAATACACATATGCGTCTCCTCATGCTGAACAACTGACTTTTGACCTCTGACCTTTAGATCTCCCACCATTTTGAATTATATGAAAAACAGTTAAAACCTATGGACTCCTGGGATTTTTATCTGCACGAAACGTTTTACACATGAACTTTGGACCTATGCCAACAAAACGTAGGGAGCGGATTTGTTTTAAGTGAAAAAAATATTGCAGTTTTATGACAATTATTTATCTGCCCCTAATACATACATGCAGACTCACATTTGTTTGAAAATTTGCAGTAATGTAGAGGGTCATTCCAAATATCACTGAAACCAATCTTACTCCAATTGGTCAAACGGAGGCGCTATAGCAATTTTTAGAAAATGCTAACTTTAAACAGGCAAAAGTCATGCCTCGTTTGGCCGACAGCTATTAAACCTGCTTACACATGTGCCTTGACTCATGAGGAACACATGTATCACTTTGACCAGTAAGCTCCGCCCTAAGATTGTCCACAATTTTGAGCACTTTGAAAAACACTTAAACCCAGGATATTTCAGCTATTCGCGTGAAACTGTATCATCTGTGTGAGTGTAATCTCCTTTTCACAGGGTTTGTCTGTTGGTCCAATGGCTTCTCCCTTAAGTGAGTGCTTCGCAACCGCAAGGTTGCTGGTTGAAGCCTCACTTGATGCAGACTCATTTAAGTTGAATTGCAAAAAACATGACTGTATCAATGAATACATGTGCAAACGGTAAAGATAACATGAAATGCTTATTTTCTCCGCCAGGCCGAAAGTAATGGCGAGAGAGTATGTTTTGCCCCCTGTCCGTCCGTCCGTCCGTCCGTCCGTCCGTGTGTGTGTGTGTGTGTGTGTGTGTGTCCGTCCGTCCTGTCTGTGTGTTAGCATCTAATCTCCGGCACCGTTGGCCCGGTCGCTGCGAAACTGTGCACACCCACTCCCTGGATGCCAATTCAGAACCTCTGCCCCACATTTTTCACATGGGCCTGTTATAGCGCCACCAGGAGGCCGATATGTGCAAAACACTTTTTTTCCCATTACTCCTACAGCTTTTATCCAAACGTCATGCAAATCGGTACACAGTATCTCTATAGTCATGTGATCAACCCGGATCTGTTCAATTTCCCATATTCCATCCTGATTGGCTAAGGTTGGCTTCCAAAGTTTGCAGGATTGGTCAGTTTTAAACAAACTGCCTCAAATCATGAACGCAGCTTGCCATTTCCATAAAATTGCACACGCACATTCCCACCAAGCCGAGGAAGAAATGCCACTTAAAACTTTTCAAATCAGCCTCATGGTGGCGCTATAACAGGCCGATTTGCATTTTTAACTATAACTGCACCGATCTGCGTGAAACTTTGCACGCACACTCCCTAGAGGCCAAGGAAAAACATCTGCACTGCATTTTTCACATCTGCTTTTTACTGCGCCACCAGGAGGCCGACTTATGTCAAATACATTTTTGGATATTAATCCTTCAGATTTTATCCAAACATCACGCAAATCGGTCCACAGTATCTCTATAGTCATGTGATCAAGACGCATCTGTCCAATATTTCATATTCCATCCTGATTGGCTAAGGTTGGCTTCCAAAGTTTGCAGGATAGGTCCGTTTTGAACAAAATGTCTCAAATCATGAACGCGGCGTGCGATTTCCGTCCAAATTTCCACGCACATTCCCACTAGGCCGCAGAAGAAATGCCACCCTTTTCACATTGCCCTGTTATAGCGCCACCAGGAGGCCACAATAACCTACCTGACCTGGCGGAGACCTGTGCTCCGAGGAGCACTTTTTCTAGTTTGAGAGTATGTTTTTTCAATGTATGACGTACTTCATTGTGAAAATAGCCGATCTACAATCTCACAACTTTTCAGATAGCAACGTTTTGTGAGCTTGTAGATCGGCTGCTTTCACTGGTTTCGGTTTCGGGGAGACATACAATTTCTCTATTGGTAAATGGTTTGTGAACGAGTGATCTTAGTGTTAGTGAAACAGGGGCTTGGTTTGTGACAGAAGGCAAAAGTTTATGATCTTCAACAGACAACTTTAGCCTGGATGAAGCTATAGCACTACAGGTAGTGTCTCAGCCTGTGAGTCCGAAGGTTGAGAGTTTGATTCCTGTCAATGGCAATAGGTCGAGCTGTCTGTTTCTCTCACTCTGTCTGTCTATCTGTCTCTCTCTATCGCTCTGTCTGTAGGTGGGTCATTCCACACAGGCATGCAAACAGCCCCGAGGTGAAAAAGGTGACAACATGTTGTTTTCTTTCGGGTCAGGTGTCACACAATTGCCCTATTTGGGTTCAAAAAGGAGACTGTAGCTGAAAAGTGACACTTTTGCCTGTCTGAAAACATGACTGCATCAAATAATGCATGTGCAATTTTTTAAAGATAACATGAAATGCTTATTTGAGAGTATGTTTTTACAATGTGTGACATACTTCATCGTGAAAATAGCCGATCTACAATCAAACAACAGCTTGTAGATCGGCTACTTACACTAGTTTGTTCTGAGGAGACAAAAACAATCTTTATTTCTAAATGGTTTGTGAACCAGTTATCTAGAGTAGTTCGGGACACAGAGGCTTGGTTCATAATGGACGAAAATAATTATACATGTCAACAGACACTGTCAGGGAGGCCATATCTAGCTCAATGAGAAGAGAGGCAGCCTGTGAGTCCGTGGGTCGCTGGTATGATCCCTGTCCCTGACAATGTATTGAGGTGATCATGATTTGGCATTCTTGGGTATACACATAGTGTTTCTTGAGGATAGGCTTAGGCGTTGTTTTACTGAGGTTAGGGTTAGTGAGGGTTTAAAATGCTCATTTGTTAATTGCATGGTCTTCTTTCTCTCAAGTTCAGTCTTCTATGTTTCTATGGCTTATTGTGCATATTACTTATCATTGCTTCTTTCTTTGTTCTTTCTGCATTCACTGGTCCCGTATTATCGCTGCTTGCAGCTATATTTGTGATTGAAATTACAGTTGAAGGATAGTTATGTTCATAGTAGATCAATGATTAAGACAAATGTTTTTATCCAGTGGTACAATAAAGAGTAGCATGACATTAGTGTTACACTGCAACCTATTTAAAAGATCCAGAAGATAACAAACATCATGTAAATAAAATATCAGAACATCATGGGACTACATTAACACATTTATCAAGGTAAGCATAACCGGTTAAATTTGGTCCATTTAGTGGTTTTTGTAGAGAACTTGGACCTGCATTAAACTTGAGGCATTTAAATGCATTAATAGGTTTCTTGTGAATAATTTGATAGATCTTAAAGGTATATAATGCCTACAAGTTTAGATGTTATTTAAACATCTGGATTTCATTTTATAGTATTTTAAGTATATTTTAAGTATATTAATATCCTTATAATTAAATAGGCGTTTACATGACGTCTGAACAACGTCTATAGTCTATATCTGGGTTTAACCCACTGAGCATTTTTCAGGTTATTAGACGTCTAAAGAACGTCTAGGCTAAAACTGGTTCATGACAGGTCTAAAAATGAGTTTTTTCAACGTCTCTAGGCTAAGCTTAGACATGGTTTCAACGTCATTTGAAAGGCTATATGTTTATATCTAGCCGTTCAAATGACTGTGAATAGCCGGGATTTTTTTATTTTTTCTTCATCAGTGATGACTCTCTTCCTACCAATCCGCGCCGCCGCTCCATCCTGGCCGTACCTTACGGTAGTCCTTGATGACTCCAGAGAACCTGATTATTTTGATCTGTGGCTTTTTGGCGTGGAAGTCATGCCACTGATACTCTGGAGACAGAATCTTGGTGGGTTTGTGGAGCCAAAGGTAGACGTTGAAATGACTCTCTTCCTGCCACAATGCCTCGATGGCCCGCTGGGCGTCCAGCTCAAAGTTGTCGCTGCAAGTCGACAGCATGTGACGGACGGACTCCGGCTCCCCTCCGTACGCGCCCGCGGGGTAGTAAAAGTCGCCCTCGTCGGCGGACATGAACGCTTTAGACTCCGGCCTGCGTTCGTAGATGAACTGGCTGCGGCGCTCTTGGTCGAAGTAATTATGGTGCAACACGGCGACCAGCTTACCTAGAGCTTCAGTTCCCCAGCGGTCATGGAACTTTGAATCAACGTCAAAACAGTAGATGTAGTCGGCGCCATCGCGCAGATCCGTTTCGATAAAATTGGCAATGATTTTGAACCTGCCGGCTGTGATGAGCTGCCAGTGTTTTGAGTTTGCCGCCGGCCTGACAAACAACTCCCGTCCTGCAGCCATCTTAACGGAGGGGACTTGCTCTGGCCTATCCGTAAAGACGTAATAATGGACTCTAAATCCCACGAAGAAGTGGCTCTCTGCGGTTTCCAGGAAATCCTTGAGGAATTGGATGTATTCGCCAACGGCAAAAACGGTGACGGCTACGGTGATGTTGCAGGGTTTGTAGATGGCGTCCAACAGCGCGGGTTGGAATGTGGATTGCCATACTATGGGAGCTAACCAGGGCGTCATCGCGACAACGTCGGTGCGTCCAGTCAGGGCGCTGGGTTTGTCGTAGCGAAGATTTGTCGTAGCGAATTCCGGTGCAATCGCTCCTCTCGGACACGGCCGGGCCAACGGGACTGTCGGAGCCGGAGGCGGGTACTCATTCTTCCAATTCGAAGACAGGTGGATTAGGATAACCGTGGCGGCCAATATTCCCGTGACCATTAGACAAAAGGCCCCTCTTTTGTCTGGTGGCTGGAACCAGCTAGTTCGAGCCATGACCATCCTGGATCTCTAGTCAAAGCTTGTGCTTGGCTGGATGCTTGTGACAGCTCACTGATGCCCTGCCATGAAATTAATAAACCCGGTTTCTGCACATACCTAGGGATGAATGCACTGCAGCACTTATCTTCTAAATATACAGTGGTGTCAAGCCTCTGGCGTTTTTACATATTGTTCATCATACAAAGCGTGTTCCGCCCTCAGATTCATTTCATGGAGGCCCTAGACGGGGACGTAACAATATAATATCCATTCCAATTGTTAAACGAGGTGAGGTTAAACGAGGTGAGGTTAAACTGTAAACACACTTCTTATTCTCTTCATTACACGTGAGAGTTGGCTATTTACTTTATAAATGTTTAATCGTGTGAGGGACGCACTTGCACTGATCTACGATGGCTGCGGTTACATGGATATCATGTATTCATTCAGAATGAACTCATTCCGAATAGAGATTCATAATCTGTTCCACTCACCTGTTTACATGGAACCTGAATAAAAGTATTCCTCGTTTATGACCCAAAGCATTCATTCGGAATATAACTTTTGACATGTGGTTCCCGCCTACGCCCGGGCATGGACCAGGGGCCGCCCGGCTCCACTACCCGGGGTGGAGCTTCCCCTGGTGCATGGGAGGATGCAATAGCCCCCTTGTGCCTCCGCGGCGGAGGTCTGCTGGTCGTAGGCAGGCCGGGAAGCAATGCACCAACTCCGGCAGCATTGTATGCGGTGCAAGCCTGCGTTCCTTTGTTATCGCCGTTTTAATGCGAAAGTAGCAGATCTACAAGTTCAGACCAGTTTATTTTTTTGTATTGGTACCAGACACAGTAAAACTTAGGCTAGCCTATACAACTTGTCACATTTCTCATGTAGGCTACCTTAATTTTATTTAAACAAAAAAACATTTCATCTGACTGAATAGATTCTTTTGATTATGAGTTCCCGTTTCATGTCAAGGACAGGTAAAGTTTGTTCCTCCATCACAGGCTCAGATCCCGGAGCCTGTGAGTCATGGGCTTAACCATTACAGGCTTATTAAATTACGCTATAGAATAGAATCATTCATTTTATCCCGCAGGGGCGAGTGCTTCTCAGCACGAACCATGCCAGGTACAGTTGTTGACCTGGTACAGTATCTGTCTAAATAACATGCTATCTATCTATCTAGCTATCTATCTATCTATCTATTACATTTAGAGCAAGCAAAAAAAAAAAAAAAAACAGCAACCGGGTGGCAAACGGAACACTCGTCCTAAAACACACTGCCACACTTTTTCGCGGACTGTGGTCCGCCGGATTAAACCCTGGGCGAGGGTGTTTTAGGACTGTAGCCATGGTTCACATGACGCTCGTCTGTCACAAGCATCATGGAACCGAAAGTTCCTGGTTTTTTATTTTTTTTTACACTTACAATTCTCACATGTACATAAACGTTCAGATTTCAAATATAAAGTGCTTATCCACAAGCCACGGATGTTACAAGTTGATCCGACCAGTGATAAGTACCCGTATCTCCAGTATTGTTCAATAAAAAGCATTTTAATCCGATCGCCAGCCATTTTCTTCGAATTTTCTCCGATGCTTTCAACTATGCGACACTAATTGGTTGGGAGGTGTATTGCACTGTGATACATTACAAAAAAATTATAGAAAATGGCTGGAGATCGGATTAAATTATGCTTTTTATTGAACAATACGGGAAATACGGGTACTTATCACGGGTCGGATAAACTTTTAACATCCGTGGCTCGTGGGTTAACACTTTATATTTGAAATCTGAACGTTAATGTACATGTGAGAGTTGAAAATGTAAAGAAAATCAAAAAACTGGATATTTCGGTTCCATGACTGTCATGTTTCAGGGCTCGGATGGACTGGAGATAAGAAGGATCCGCCATCGTTTCCTTTTTGCTTGATATTGTTTGATGGTGAAACAATCATCATGACTGATACACATGAAAGAAGACCCTTCACAGATAATAGAGAATTTTTTAATTTTAAGAATCGGTTCAGAATTGAATGAGTAGGGCTATAGTTAAATGTGAAGCTCTTTGCTATAAATATGCATCCATGCGCTCTGCGTCGCCCTGCTGCGACGTTTCCTTTTATCCACACATCTACACTTCATGGAGTAGGCCTACATTTTTTTGTACTTAATTAACCGAATTAAAGTAATAAAAACCGGAAATGAAACTTGGCAACCCTTATAGTTCATCATGAGGCAAGGCATTGTGAGCAATTGTAGATCGGCTATTTTCAAATGGCCGAAATGTATACAGGGCTGAATTGGGTAATGTATGTTTTGTAATAATAATGAAAAGCCACAAAGTAACTAGTTTTTAATAGTGGAGTAAAAGTACAATATTTGTCTCTGATATGTTGTGGAGTAGAAGTGAAAGTACAGAACTGTAAATACTCTAGTAAAGTAAAAAAAATACCTCAAAATTGTATTTAAGTACAGTACTGAGTAAATGTACTTAGTTACTTTACACCACTGCAAATTACGGACAGATGTTTACCACCGGCCCAGGGTGGAGCTGCGCTTTGGTAAGCTCTCTCTAGATCCCATAGGCTGGTGGGACGCTCGCGCTATGATTTGCTAGTTGGTTGTCAAGCAACCGTAACAAAATACATGCATATATATTTTGTAAAGATGGTTCCATCTTTATATGAAAAGATTCCAATGGTAGGATAAATAATTAGAAAACCGATCAACCAATTATTATGAAGAGGACATGTGGTATAATCATTTATTATTTCTTTCCTTTTTTCTTTTCTTTAATTAGGCCTATTTATGTGTTAATTAATAGTGTATGTTCTTCTTGTCTTCCCTTATCACCACCAATCCACCATGTGTCAACGTTTTACATTTTTTTTATTGTACTATGCTTCTATTACATTTTATTACTATGAATGTTTATTTTATATCAAAAATAAAGTCGATGATAATAAACGGCGTAGATTTGTTGGGTTGATTTATGCCCCGTCATAAATTAGTAGATCCACAAATGTACAGGGGGGAAAAAAGGCCAAACTGAACTGACCACCACCGCCCCCCTGTGTCATTTATCAATGTTTTTGTCTACATAACTAGTTAAAATAATGAATAATGAACTGTGACAAAGGACCCCAATGGAAACGAGCCTTTCTTGTGTTTAAAATCCTCTTAGCAGACCTTGTATTGAACTGTACTTTCCTGTCCTTTGTTTTTGTTGCAAACTGCTAATAAAGTATTCAATCAATCAATCAATCAATCCAAAAAAAACTGACACAAACACAGCTATTCAGGTTCACTGTGGCCATACTATTACAGTAGCATGCGTCCCTCCCTTCAGGGCTGCATTCATCCAGCTGGACACTTGTAATAAATTCCATTAGCAGTGGAAATAAGATGACCACACTGTACTGTCTGTAAGTGGAAATAATAATAAGCAGTGTGTCTGTCTGATTGTACAGGACACAGTACACACACAGTGCTTTTATACAGATATAGAGACCGTAGAGTGTTAAAAAAAAGTGTTTATTTGTACATACATACTGACTAGTACAGACAGTGTTGTGTGTACATATTGTGTAGGTCTGTGTATTAACGGTACAGTGTTTGTCTGTGTACAGAAAGTGATTGTGAGCAGAAAGGGATTTTGATTGATTGATTTCATACTTTATTAGTCAGAAATGTAAAACAGCATGTGGTACAGTAAGACAACTAAGGCTAAAAGGATAACACAAAAAAAGTCCTGGGTACTTCGTTTCCATTGTAGTCCTATGTATTCAATTCATCAACATAGCATAAAACTATATGTACAAAGGAGAAAAAGGGAAAACGGCCGCAGTGAATGACACCTCCTTTCGATGGGAATTTACATTTACCTCTCCTTGTGGTCTCGTGATGTATAATGTTTTTTCAAGCCAATTTTGAAAGAGCCCAGTGATTCACATCCTTTAATGGATAGTGTTTTAATGGATAGTGTCAGGGCATATTCCACATTTTGGTGGCAGAGTCGTAGAATGAGAATTTCCCCACGTTTGTTCTAAATTTGGGTGGTACCAGATACAATACTGGAAGAGTGGGCACCTTAAAACAGTGTGGGCTGGGCACCTTTTAAAGGGATAGTTCACCCCAACAAAATACTTTTTTTCCATCGATTAGTCACCCCATGGAGACTTGAGTTCATGGATTTTTTTTTTGTTTTTGGTGCATTCCTAAACCAATAATTTGATGACCAACAGACCGGTAGGCAGCGGTTCCGGTAGGAGACACGAAGGAGACTCTTTGTATCTCCTACCGGAACCGCTGCAGCTCATCAAATTATTGGTTTAGGAATGCGACAAAAAGTGAAAAATATCCACAAATTCAAGTCTCCATGGGGTGACTAATTGATAGGAAAAAAGTCATATTGGGGGTGAACTATCCCATTTAATGTGAAATTGGCAAATTATATTAAAATTATATTATTAAAATCATATTATTAAAATTATATTATTAAAATTATATTAAATTAAATTATATTAAATGTACAATTTTAAGGAATATGGAGAATGGTCTTAAGTAATGTAAAAGTATACATTGGTACATCATTATTATCAGACCTAAATTAAACGGTCTTATTTATTATGCCCACAATGAGGTTTTGTAGCAATTACTAGCAATTGTGGAAATATTAGGCTGTGTGTGTGTGTGTGTGTGTGTGTGTGTGTGTGTGTGTGTGTGTGTGTGTGTGTGTGTGTGTGTGTGTGTGTGTGTGTGTGTGTGTACATATTGTCCAATGCCCACTTAACTCTAGGCCTAGTACATAGGCCTAGCTGTAAGCTGTTAGCACACTTTTGACTTTCTTTGAAATGTTCTGCAATCATACAGAATGATTGATTTTTTTTAACTTGCATTTGCTCCTACATTCTGTCAGAAACCCACGATGATATGTGTTGCTATGGGAGCCGTTTTATTTTTGTATTTTATTAGAATACATTTTGTTTACAAATAATGCTTTCAGTTTTGATGGCCAGTCAGTCATATAGAAATGTTAAGTTTTTCTATATTTTTTGATTGCATTGAAATGCACTGGGACATGTAGCCTTATTGGCCTAGCACTGTTTGGAGCTTTAATAAACAACAGAAGTTGTTCAAAGATTGTGTCTCATCATGAGTCATTATCAGTTTGGGCCCCAGGTGTTTGAATTGGAATATTTTATTAGGCAAAAAAGACATTAAATACATTTAAATTACTTTGTCTAAAAGGTCCTTCCAAAAAAGTCATTGTTTCCATTGAGGCCCTTAGTATTCAATTCATAGTCAAATGGTTTTCATTTAGTCTGTAAGTTATGAATTCATACACAGTAAAAGTCTTAGTGTTAATTTAATTCAAATGGACCCATCATGTCATGTGTACAGAACACTTTTCAGAGCTAAATCAACAATGAGGATTTTACAGGGGAGAAAGGATGCAATTACTGGGGTCGAGGAAAAAAAGAAGTAAAGTAATAAGTAACTGGTTACTTTTGGCAGGGAGTAATATGTAAAGATATTACTTTTTAAACAAGTAATATGTAGTAAGTAATGACTGGTTTTGAGTAACTTTTCCAACACTTAAAATCTAACATGACGGGTTGTAATGGCTTAAAGCAATTAAGAGGTGCAGTAATTAAAAAACGATTGTACAAGGTTTGATATTTATTTTTGTTTAAATATTTATTACGGGGCAGCATGGCTCCGTTTTGATATTGGCATTATTCTTCCAATTCTTCTTCTTCTTCTGCCACTTTTCGCAGTTCTGGCCGAACCGTGCATACGCTTTTTACGAATGAAAAACTATCAAGAAATAAATCTCACAATCTTTCGTCAAAAGGTGGCGCTATAGCATTCAATTGAAAATGCCAACTTTGAACAGGTACAACTCATGCCCTGTTTGACCTACAGCCATGAAACTTCAATACACATATGCGTCTCCTCATGCTGAACAACTTTCACACTCTGACTTTTGACCTCTGACCTTTAGATCTCCCACCATTTTGACCTATGGACTCCTGGTATTTTTGAGTTATCTGCACGAAACGTTTTACACATGAACTTTGGACCTATGCCGACAGATCGTAGGGAGCGGAAGTGAAAAAAATGAAGCTTTAATGAGCCAATGAATATTGCAGTTTTATGACAATTATTCATCTGCCCCTAACACATACATGCAGACTCACATTTGTTTGAAAATTTGCAGTAATGTAGAGGGTCATTCCAAATATCACTGAAACCAATCTTACTCCAATTGGTCAAACGGGGGCGCTATAGCAATGTTTTTTAAATGCAAACTTTAAACAGGCAAAAGTCATGCCTCGTTTGGCCGACAGCCATTAAACCTGCTTACACATGTGCCTTGACTCTTGAGGAACACATGTATCACTTTGACCAGTAAGTTCCGCCCTTAGATTGTCCACAATTTTGAGCACTTTGAAAAACACTTAAACCCAGGATATTTCAGCTATTCGCGTGAAACTGTATCATTTGTGTGATCTCCTTTTTCACAGGGTTTGTCTGTTGGTCCAATCGCTTCTCCCTTAAGTGAGTGCTTCACAACCGCAAGGTTGCTGGTTCAAGCCTCACTTGATGCAGACTCATTTAAGTTGAATTGCAAAAAACATGACTGTATCAATGAATACATGTGTAAACGGTAAAAATAACATGAAATGCTTATTTGAGAGTATGTTTTTTCAATGTATGACGTACTTCATTGTGAAAATAGCCGATCTACAATCTCACAACTTTTCAGATAGCAACGTTTTGTGAGCTTGTAGATCGGCTGCTTTCACTGGTTTCGGTTTCGGGGAGACATACAATTTCTCTATTGGTAAATGGTTTGTGAACGAGTGATCTTAGTGTTAGTGAAACAGGGACTTGGTTCGTGACAGAAGGCAAAAGTTTATGATCTTCAACAGACAACTTTAGCCTGGATGAAGCTATAGCACTACAGGTAGTGTCTCAGCCTGTGAGTCCGAAGGTTGAGAGTTTGATTCCTGTCAATGGCAATAGGTTGAGCTGTCTGTTTCTCTCATTCTGTCTGTCTATCTGTCTCTCTCTATCGCTCTGTCTGTAGGTGGGTCATTCCACTTCTCAATTGCATCGCACAAAACATGACTGCATCAAATAATGCATGTGCAATTTTTAAAGATAACATGAAATGCTCATTTGAGAGTATGTTTTTACAATGTGTGACATACTTCATTGTGAAAATAGCCGATCTACAATCAAACAACAGCTTGTAGATCGGCTACTTTCACTAGTTCGTTCTGAGGAGACAAAAAAATCTTTATTGCTAAATGGTTTGTGAACCAGTTATCTAGAGTAGTTCGGGACACAGAGGCTTGGTTCATAATGGCCTCAGGGAGGCCATATATCTAGCTCAATGAGAAGAGAGGCAGCCTGTGAGTCCGTGGGTCGCTGGTACGATCCCTGTCCCTGACAATGTATTGAGGTGATCATGATTTGGCATTCTTGGGTTTACACATAGTGTTTCTTGAGGATAGGCTTAGGCGTTGTTTTACTGAGGTTAGGGTTAGTGAGGGTTTAAAATGTTCATTTGTTAATTGCATGGTCTTCTTTCTCTCAAGTTCAGTCTTCTATGTTTCTATGGCTTATTGTGCATATTACTTATCATTGCTTCTTTCTTTGTTCTTTCTGCATTCACTGGCCCCGTATTATCGCTGCTTGCAGCTATATTTGTGATTGAAATTACAGTTGAAGGATAGTTATGTTCATAGTAGATCAAGGATTAAGACACATTTTTTTATCCAGTGGTACAATAAAGAGTAGCATGACATTAGTGTTACACTGCAAACTATTTAAAAGATCCAGAAAGATAACAAACATCATGTAAATAAAATATCAGAACATCATGGGACTACATTATTGTAAGTCGCTTTGGATAAAAGCGTCTGCTAAATGACTGTAATGTAATGTAATGTAATGTAACACATTTATCAAGGTAAGCATAACCGGTTAAATTTGGTCCATTTAGTAGTTATTGTAGAGAACTTGGACCTGCATTAAACTTGAGGCATTTAAATGCATTAATAGGTTTCTTGTGAATAATTTGATAGATCTTAAAGGTATATAATGCCTACAAGTTTAGATGTTATTTAAACATCTGGATTTCATTTTATAGTATTTTAAGTATATTTTAAGTATATTAATATCCTTATAATTAAATAGGCGTTTACATGACGTCTGAACAACGTCTATAGTCTATAACTGGGTTTAACACACTGAGCATTTTTCAGGTTATTAGACGTCTAAAGAATGTCTAGGCTAAAACTGGTTCATGACAGGTCTAAAAATGAGTTTTTTCAACGTCTCTAGGCTAAGCTTAGACGTGGTTTCAACGTCATTTGAAAGGCTATATATTTATATCTAGCCGTTCAAATGGCGTTGAATAGCCGGGGATTTTTTCATCAGTGATGACTCTCTTCCTACCAATCCGCGCCGCCGCTCCATCCTGGCCGTACCTTACGGTAGTCCTTGATGACTCCAGAGAACCTGATTATTTTGATCTGTGGCTTTTTGGCGTGGAAGTCATGCCACTGATACTCTGGAGACAGAATCTTGGTGGGTTTGTGGAGCCAAAGGTAGACGTTCAGATGACTCTCTTCCTGCCACAATGCCTCGATGGCCCGCTGGGCGTCCAGCTCAAAGTTTTCGCTGCAAGTCGACAGCATGTGACGGACGGACTCCGGCTCCCCTCCGTACGCGCCCGCGGGGTAGTAAAAGTCGCCCTCGTCGGCGGACATGAACGCTTTAGACTCCGGCCTGCGTTCGTAGATGAACTGGCTGCGGCGCTCTTGGTCGAAGTATATATGGTGCAACACGGCGACCAGCTTACCTAGAGCTTCAGTTCCCCAGCGGTCATGGAACTTTGAATCAACGTCAAAACAGTAGATGTAGTCGGCGCCATCGCGCAGATCCGTTTCGATAAAATTGGCAATGATTTTGAACCTGCCGGCTGTGATGAGCTGCCAGTGTTTTGAGTTTGCCGCCGGCCTGACAAACAACTCCCGTCCTGCAGCCATCTTAACGGAGGGGACTTGCTCTGGCCTATCCGTAAAGACGTAATAATGGACTCTAAATCCCACGAAGAAGTGGCTCTCTGCGGTTTCCAGGAAATCCTTGAGGAATTGGATGTATTCGCCAACGGCAAAAACGGTGACGGCTACGGTGATGTTGCAGGGTTTGTAGATGGCGTCCAACAGCGCGGGTTCGAATGTGGATTGCCATACTATGGGAGCTAACCAGGGCGTCATCGCGACAACGTCGGTGCGGCCAGTCAGGGCGCTGGGTTTGTCGTAGCGAAGATTTGTCGTAGCGAATTCCGGTGCAATCGCTCCTCTCGGACACGGCCGGGCCAACGGGACTGTCGGAGCCGGAGGCGGGTCCTCATTCTTCCAATTCGAAGACAGGTGGATTAGGATAACCGTGGCGGCCAATATTCCCGTGACTATTAGACAAAAGGCCCCTCTTTTGTCTGGTGGCTGGAACCAGCAAGTTCGAGCCATGACCATCCTGGATCTATAGTCAAAGTTTGAGGGCGAATAGTCTTGAGAAGTCCTATTAGAGATAGTCTAAGAGTGAATTACTTACTAAATTATTAGAGTTGAATAATTCTGCTTTTCCGACGCGGCTCATATTGTGTTCACCATTTATATAGTGTTTGGCTGGATGCTTGTGACAGCTAGCTCACAGATACCCTCCCATCAAATTAATAAACCGGCTTCTGCACATACCTAGGGATCTTCTAACAATACAGTGGTGTATACGTAATGTAATATGTGTGTGTGTTCCGCCCTCAGATTCAGGGACGTGCAGAGATAATTAGAGGGGCAGGGGCTGAAATGTCCAAAAGGGCACATCAGTGTGGCGACTTAGGTCACCGGCAAAATTCTTTTGACATTCCTAGCCAGATATGGAGGAATGTCTAATTTTAAATTAACACCAGGTTTATTGTTACGTGTACTGCCGTTTTCTGTTTTCTTCTCCCTGTTTTTGTCCTCTTGTCTATCATTCATTCCCAGGTCCAGTCCATGCACTCGTCATTCATCATTCAATCAACATTCAACTCCGCCTCTCAACGCCGGTTGGTCCTCCAGTCACCGTTCCACCAATCACTTCTAGCCATGTTTCTCCCTTGCCGTACCTCCTCTGAGTCTCTGAGACAGACCTGTTGCACTCTTGGTTCAAGTTAATCCTTTTAAATTGTGTCATTTAAGCCTTCTGTTGGTACAGGGAAGGGTAGCTTTAGCTCAAATAAAGGTGTGCCACCCATTGTAATTTCTGTTTGTTGTAGGGAGGTTTTTGTTTATCTTTGAGGAGGTTAACTCTTTACTTTATTTAGGTCGTTCTTTTTCCCTGTGTTTGTTAAGTTGGCTTTATCTGGCATTATTTGTCAGCTCTATGCACTTCAATGTAAAACACTGAATTCACTCATCCATCTGTTTCTGTTCAAATCTGTCATTGGGTATTTGTTATTGTCCCTTATCCCCTAGACCACCTATTAGGGACGTAACATTTATACAGTACTTAAATACAATCCAGTAGGATTAATGGTTATCAAAGCGGAATTTTCAATTGCAGTTATTAAGTCAGAGATGCGACATACGGCAGGGATTTCTACTCAGAGGGTATTTCTTTCATTCTTTCATTAACGCAGAACAATACGGAAGATATGGGTTCTCAAGCTGGAACGTACACAAATGTAACATCCGTGGCCTTTAGTTAAGCACTTCATATTTGAAATCTGATTGTTTATGACCTGGACGTTAGCGTTGTAAATATAGCAATCCACCACACCCACCCATGTTGAAGATTGAACCATGACTTCATGTGACGTCAGTCCTCAGAATAGGAAATAAAATATTGCAGTTTTTCTTACTTTATCCACTCAAAATATAACTTTGGCGCTTGCATTACACACCATTTGAAAGTGTAAAATCATGTTATTTTTTACACATAGCCAAGAGATGAGGGTTGTATGAAACACAACTGTAGGACATTTTATTATTATCAACATTATAAAAACAAAAACATTACCCAGCATGCATCACGATTTTTCGGTCAGAATCAGATAAATAATAGCTTTTTGCTCTGTTATCCCCTATAATTTCTTAACTGTGACCTACATTTAACAGAAGTTATATTTTTAAATTGGATTGAGACAACCCCGATTTTATATAATTGTTGTATTACGCGATATTATTTGGTCTAGTTCCTTTGCGCATGCGCAAACAACATAGTCCCGTTTGGACTTTTTAGGGCGTTAGGGAGAAATAACAAGGACTGTCATAATCGGACTTTTAGGGGAATCAGGACTGTCATAATCGGACTTTTTACTGACAGACCTTCAATAAGTGACTAGTTGGGAATGAGAATGTGTTGCTCTGAGAGACACATAAACTCGGCCCCTCCTCCGCGCGCATCCACGCCGCCAGGGGAGACTATTTAAGATTCCAGCAGTGTGTTAGACAGCGAATAGGAAAAGCCTTTTTGTGTCCATGAATACCCGGGCAATCAAGGCATCAATTATTCAAGATGCACACACACACACACACACACACACACACACACACACACACACACACACACACACACACACACACACACACACACACACACACACACACACACACACACACACACAGAGAAACCAGCGAGAGCTGTCCATCGGCGCTTCGTCCCAAGACTCCTAATGCCGTGCAGACAGCAGCGGCGGGGCTGCAAAACGCAACACAGCCATTAGAAACAAAGCAATGAGTCCCCGCTTAGTGAGAGAGAGAGGCCGGGCCGAGAAGCTGTGCATGACTTGCTCTGTGAAAAACAAAATGGAATTGCATAACGTAAACAGTTCATCGCAGTGAATGAGCACGGCACACTATTAGTGCCGGTTGTTTCATGCTATCAAAACATTTAGGCCTACAGGCTATGATTGGGAAATTTGAGGCTGTGTGTACAGACTGCAGGCAACTCCGGTTTGTTTCTCAAACATGATATTTTAGGGCTGGACTGTCCACACTCTTTATTTGCCAGTGATCACCAAGGTTTCCCTACAGCTCAGTGGTTGGTAAAGCTGGGTCCAGGCAGTGGTGTAAAGTAACTAAGTATATTTACTCAAGTACTGTACTTAAGTACAATCTTGATGTATTTGTACTTTACTTGAGTATTTCCAATTCCCAATACTTTCACTTCTACTCCACTACATCTCAGAGGCAAATATTGTACTTTTACTCATTTGAAAACTTTACTACATTACTAGTTACTTTGTAGATTTAGATTATTATTACAAAACATGCATTAACCACTTCAGTACATCATACTTCATACATTTGGGCCATTTGAAAATAGCCGATCTACAAGCTCACAATGCGTCGCGATGCGACGCATTGTGAGCTTGTAGATCGGCTATTTTCAAAATATGTTTTATACATTTGAAAACTTGGACATTCTGCATAATGAGTACTTTTACTTTTGGTATTTTAAGAACATTTCGATGCCAATACTTTTGTACCTTTCACTCAAGTACATTTTGAATTCTGGACTTTTACTTGTAACAGAGTATTTCTACATTGCAGTATTGATACTTTTACTTAAGTAAAACATTTGAGTACCTTTTTCCACCACTGGGTCCAGGGACCCTCAGGGTTCCTTGAGGGGGTTCCAAAAGGACCCTTATGGTGTTTAAGGTTTTGATCTCCCCTGGTACGTGACAGTGACTCTGAGAGAGTGTACAAACGCATAATGTTCTTTTAATAGAGCAATGCATTGATATTAAAAAAAGAAAACGTACTTTGTGATTTTGAATACTTTATAAGCAAGTACTCCTGTACTCTAATTCACCAACAAAAATAACAGGAATAGGAATGCAACAAAAACAAAAAAAATATCCATGAATTCAAGTCTCCATCCATGGGGTGAGAAATCGATAGAAAAAAACGGTCATTTTGGGGGTGAACTATCCCTTTAATGGGCTAACTCGAGTACAAATTTGTCAGAGCAACTCACGTACTGTACTGGGGTTGAGTACTTTGTCCAACACTGGTCCGAACATAAGGCTCGCAGGAACATTGTGTAATGTAATTGGCGTTTCACCTTGTCGTCTCGCGGCTCACACACACACACACACACACACACACACACACACACACACACACACACACACACACACACACACACACACACACACACACACACACACACACACACACACACACACACACACACACACACACACACACACAGCTGTGGAAACTCGAGAGCGTCGTCACAGATAACATCATGTGTCACATTGCTTCCAGGCTGGGTTTTTGCTCGGCTGGAACTTCCCGTTGTGTAAGAGAGAGAAAGGGGGTGACAGGGCGATGCTCTTTTCTCCTCTCGCCACAGAGCCGGTAGGTACAGTGTGTACAACTTGGAATCTAAGGTATCCTTCAAACCCTGTACTTGTACTCTATTGATAGCCTGCCAGTACTGCTGCCCAAGCTGTCCCAGCGTTCCACTTCCGCTGTATGTGTCCAAAACCAGTGGTGGAAAGTGACATTTACTCAAGTACTTGCATTTACTCAAGTGCAGTACTTTAGTACAATTTCGAGGTACTCTTACTTTATGTGGGCATACCTTTATACCTCTACGCCATTACATCTAAAAGGCAAAGTGTGTACTTTTTACACCACTACAATGATTTGACATCTTCAGTTACTAGTTACTTCGCAGATTTAGATTGTTTGAACAAAACATGCATTAACCAAGCTCCATTTTATACTTCAGATATTCAAAAATAGACGATCTACAAGCTCGCTTGTACAAGCAACAAACTTGTAGATATGGCTATATTCAAAATGTTTTGACCAATGTGGGAACATTCATGTACTTTATCTTTGGGTTTTTTTCATGCCAATATTTAATTTTCCCTCAAGTAAAATGATGTACTGTATGCAGGCCTTTTACTCGTAACAGAGTATTGACACATTGTGGTATTGCTACCTAAGTAAAACATCTGACTATACTTCCCCCACCACTTCCTTCAAGGCTGTATTGTACTCTATGGATAGCCTGCCAACAGCACTGCTGCCCAAACTGTCCCAGCATTCCACTGTGCTGTATACAGTATTACTGTATGTTCAGAACGGCCCGCATGATTTATTTACAGCGCTGTCTTTCAGCGGCCGTGTCTTCAGGAGATAAACAGCATGCTAGACAGATCTCTAGGGATACTGTACGTGTCCACGCGGCCCCCCCCCCACCCCCTCGTCGCTGTCAGGCAGAAACCTTGTATCTCAATATTTCATCTTTTTTATGTTTTCATTTTATAAATGAATGCCCTGCCTACGTTATACTTTGTCGTACGACAGTGCCAGCCACGCAACGGTAGCGCAAACAGCCTATCAACAAGCTCACAGCGTGTTGCGATGCAGGGTGTCGTGAGCTTGTAAATCTCCAATTTCCGCGACGTTTAAATTGCTTTGTGAACTTTCGCCTACAACAATATGACAGTTGAAAGTGGGTAAGTCTGTCTATGAGTTTTATAAATATTGAACCAATTAACAGCATTAACAGGAGCTTGTGACTAAATAAGTTAATTGGATCCAGGCTTTTTTCCATTTCCTGGAGAGAAAAAAAACGGTAACATACATAACATACAAGGTTTCCACCCTACAGCGACGATGTATTACGAAGCTGCAAAAGTGCCAACATGATTTTACAACCATGCCTTTAGGTTAATTCTCCTTTGACCGCCATATGTCATCATTAAATCACAGTTATGATGCCACACTATGGCTTTTCATATTTATAGCAAACTTATATTGTACAACTGGACTATAAAAGTCTCCCGGCAATACCCCCTGGGTCATAATCTCTCCTCAGTCGGCTGGGAGCATAGAATATGGAATTTTTGTGTTCTGCCAATTTATTTTCACTCCTTTGTACACTACAAGGTATTTTATAGTGTACATAACGTAGGTATTATTAGCCATGTATCCTTCCAACTATTTTATGTGAATTATAGAAAAGCTGAACTGAAACTCTAAATATTACTTGCATTTCATCAGCATACTGTACGTGATCCGGGCCGGTTTTCTTTTTTGTTGAGGAAAAAGTACTTGATAAATTGTGACAGAGGCCCATTTGTCCAATAACAAATGACATTCCGCTGTCAGTTTTCCAATTTATTTTTAGTCCAGCAGCTTGTGTGTATTTCACATTTTATTTTTAGCTGATATGACTTGGTGGATTAATAGTCTGAGTTATCCTGTACATACAAATGACCTTCATGAATGTATTTGTCATTTCAAACCGCTGAAAATGATCTGCTGTCACATTATTGTCTCAGTTTTCTACCAAATTATTTTCCTAGGGGTGAAACCAACTCTTCTCTTCACATAACACAAAAAAGAATCATCATTCAATAGCTCTGACAGTCATATACAGTAGAATAATAATTTTCTTACCATAGGCTACACTGCTGCTCCTCATTATAACCATGCAGTGGTGGAAGAAATGTACTGATTGTTTACTAAAGTAAAAGAAGCAATACCATATTATAGAAATACCCTGTATTGAAAAACATACTTAAGTAAAAGTACAACAGTATTGCCATCACTATATGCATTACAGTACCAAAGTAAAAGTCCTCGAGTTCTTCCAAATTTGTCAATTTCTTTTCGAAAATAGCAGTCAACAAGCTCACTACAAATTGCGGTGCCACACATTGTAAACTTGTAGATCTGCTATTTTCAAATAGACCGAGAATAGGATTTAACTGGTGAATGCATGTTTTGTAATAATCCTATTTTAAAATTGACAAAAGGGTGGTTCGACTGCTGACGCCACAAACGTAACACCTCTACTCGCGAGTTTCAGTATTGCTCCGATCCGCACAAACCTTGGCACAGACACTGTTCAGGGGTCTGCATGACAATAATCACACCAGGGGGCACGTGCGGCCCCCAGGGGCCGTAGCCCCCCTGGCCTGGACAGCAGCTACAGTGACAGTTACTTCAGAACCATGGACAGCTCTAAAGTTACTTCAGAACCATGGACAGCTCTACAGTTACTTCAGAACCATGGACAGCAGCTGCAGCCATCTCTGTGCTAATAAGTTCAGGGTCTCTCTCTCTCTTAGATGGTGTGTCGACAAACGTAACATCCGGACATGGGGGGTGCACCGTTGCTCCGATCCACACCAAACTTGGCACAGACATTGTTAATGGGACTGCCATCAGATGTTGCCTGGCGTGGCCAAACAATATCCCTGTTTATTAGGCGGCTTGAATGCTTGATTCTGATTGGTCAATCGCTGAATTCAGCTGTGTGTTATTTCTGGATAACGACGATGAGCTCAATAACAGACCGCTGTCTAATCAAATGCTCAGAGCACCTGCTCATATCAGCCTGCACTGCTTGATTTTATGCTGTATCCAACATGACAGCCATGTAAACAAACACACCATGTCATTTACAACTAAACATTGCTCTCAAGAATGTTTCTGAAAACATTTGAAGCGAGAAATAAACAATGCAGTAACCAAACATCAGTGGTGGAAAGTAACTAAGTACATTTACTCAAGTACTGTACTTAAGTACAATTTTGAGGTATTTGTACTTTACTTGAGTATTTCCAATTTCCAATACTTTTACTTCTACTCCACTACATCTCAGAGGCAAACATTGTACTTTTACTCCACTACATTTACTTGAAAACTTTAGTTACTAGTTACTTTTCAGATATAAACTATGATATAATGAAACCTACATTAACCACTTTAAACCTATTTTGTACCTAGGCTATTTGAAAATAGCAGATCTACAAGCTCACAACGCGTCGCATCGCGACGCGTTGTGAGCTTGTAGATCGGCTATTTTCAAATATTTAGTACTTTTACTTTTGGTACTTTAAGTACATTTTGATGCCAATACTTTTGTACTTTTACTCAAGTAAATTTTTAATTCTGGACTTTTACTTGTAACAGAGTATTTTTATATTGCAGTATTGGTACTTTTACTTAAGTAAAGAATTTGAGTACTTTTTCCACCACTGCCAAACATGTATTCTATTTGATCAACACTTCCTTGTTTTCCGAGGCGACCGCGTCCGCCCGGCGCAACACTTATGGAATACTTTCATTGCCGTAAGAAAGGAAATACTATGCCATCTTTTTTTTCCTCGCACTTGTAGATTCGTCTTTTTTTTCCAGGCTACATCAGAATAGCCCCACCAGGGACCACGTGTGGCCCACAGGTGCGCTGTTGTTTGTGGGATAAAAACGTAGGAAAAAGGAGAAAAAATAAAAGTCTTTCAGACATTACAGTAGCTAAATTAATAAGCAATTATCTGGCCCTACATATAATAACCTACATTTTAAAATGTCAATTAAAAACATTATTATTTGTATTATTATTATTATTATTATTATTTTCATTCTTACTTAATTCTTAATTGCTTTCTTTAGCCTTTCATATGTGGCTAAATTGATATACATAATATTCAACAATGATGTGCTAACGTGCTAATGTGAGCTTTGCGTGCCGACTTTGATAGCGTTGCCTACGACCGTTGGTTCTCAAACTTCTTCATGTTAAGGACCGCCTATGCATTTGGCTGTGGACCCCCAATTGACAATATTTTGTACCAGGGACCTCCATACAAGATATGTGTTGTTTCAAACATTTTCCACATTTCTCACATACATTTTTCAAGATGTTTTGAAAATAGCCAATGTATGGTTAAAGCGGTTATTCTAATTCTGATTCTTATTTTGATGCTATATAGACCGCCGAAGTCTGACGTCATTTACACATCCTTTGTTTGTCTACCTGGTTTGCAGTTTTCCACCCCCGTTCTGAATCCCATAGACGTATTTAATATCGCGTCAAATAAGAACTGTGTTCCAAAAATAAACACATGACCCCGGCGTGTTGACTCTTATGGATATGAAGCATCAACTGACGGTGAGAAAACGCTAATGTTACTTCCGCCGAATTAGTTACATTTTCGCCAGAAACAGACTGTATCAAATATAAGTGACTGACTATCATAAACGATACAGAACCTCCTCCCTGACAATAACGCCGACACGCAGTGTTTATTTTTGGACCACAATTCTTATATGAGACGATTCTAAGATGACCCAATGTTATTCTCCATAGAGAAATTACTTCCGCAAACCTGGGGATGAACGAGTGACGTCAGGACTTCGGTGCTCTATTACCTAATTTTGAGAACCGCTGGCCTACAGAGCTTGGCCTTGCGATTCGGTGTACGCATGTAGCCTACACCTATACAGCGTGACCTGAGCTATCATTGGCCTACTGTACCTTTATGGGGACAGAGATACAGAGATACATATGTACTGGTACAGTATGTACTGTATTTCTCTATCTGTAGACACAGAGATGCAGACAACCCCCTGTTCTAGACAGCTAGGAGGCCCCTTCGGCACCGCACTGTAAAAAAGAAAATACTGCATAACTTTGACTTCCCACAGTATAACATTATCTGGAAGTCAGGCTGCCTATAGAGGCTATAAAATGCTGCATCTCCCTTTAAAATCCCACTGAACAATAGGACCCTCTAAACCACTAAACTCTCACTCTCTGTGCCAGCCTGTGTTTATGGCCCTTTTAATGGTGGCCCATTACTTGTACATTAGTTGAGGGCATCCTGTATTGGATTTTGCTTTTGAGAGCCTCTTTTTCCCGGCAGGTCACCAGCTAGTGGAAAAAAAAACCCAGAAGCGAAGTTGAGTTTGCGGCTACACCTCAGCGACCTCGCGTTCTTATGTCGATGTGTGTGCGCACGTGTTTCTTTTCCCCTGTTCGTTCGCTCAACGTGAGGCTGCGTATTCCGCATCGTACCATGGCACGTTGTACAGTAAATTGTCTTTGTCGTGCCATGCCTGTCTGTCTATCAGAGCATGTGCATCTTTCCCACGTGAGGGCATATTATCGCCGGCAGCATCTCTTCCCACGGAGAGAGAGATGGAGCTTGATGGGAATCGGGGAGCCCTCGTGTGCTTGGACTAATGAGGCTCTGCATAAGGGACGGCTGTTTCAAGAGTGACAGAGATGATTTACTCCAAGCAGGACGGATGGTCGACTGGGACGCACGAGGCGAGCATCCGCCGCGCCGCTGAGCCGCTGTCACATACACACAGCCGGCGTATAACCTCCCCATAACACACTTAGACGTCAAAACCATTTATTTTTCATTAAAAAATGCTATTTTTACGTAAACCTACAGACGCTCCCCAACACTAACCCTAACCGAAACCAACTAAACTCTGAATCGGAAGGCCTCACCTTAAAGTAATCCTTAACCTCTCATCCTAGCCCTTAACCTAACTTTTCAATGCCTAATCTTAACCTAAATGTTTTCCTATGGTAACCCTAACTCTAGAAGTATTTTCTTAAACCATAGAAATGACCCTTTACATTCCCCGTGCATGAAACCTAAGACCAAAATAACAAGACTCACCATCTCCGGTTTACTTCCCGTATCTGTGTGAAGTATGTGGCCGACTTTTTAGGAGACCGGAAGCAGGTTGGGAGTCTATTATTTCCAATAGAAGAGTGAACTTGAACACAGCTTCTGAACCCTTCTCTAGCCCCATGGTCACTGTGCTAAATGTTGGACCCGATCGTCACAAGCCACACAATATTCCCAATATTTTCATACTAAAATGGCTTTTTCAGAGAGACAAATCAGGAGAAAATCTACTTTGCTATCGACCTTTCTGTGTCCCATGCAACACACTCTCGCGGGATCTAGCACCAGATGATTTGTGTACCATGTCGCCTCTAGTGGCTACAATTGGGATGGCGTATCTTCCTAAATGACCCATCTTTGATGAAACCTACCGTTTATGTTGCGATTGGTCAGAAAAGACACGCTCTGCCATTCGTTACCAGGCTTTTCTCCTCCTCGGATATGAGACACAAGGCTGAGAACGAGGCTAACATGATCCATGTTGAGAGTTTGAAAGCACACAAACCCGAGAAGTGTAAAATGTACGATGATGGTCTCAATTGCAATGAGCCTCGGGAACTCCTCACGCACGCACGCACGCACACACGCACACGCACACACGCACACACACACACACACACACACACACACATTAAGTCTGATTTGATAAATGATGCAAACATGATGGTTTCCCCCTGAAGTTCATAAGTCAGCAGTACGCCAAGGTCACACAAAAAAGGGAGAATATGTTTTTTTTGGACTGATGTAACGTGAAGTCGTCATAGTTGGCTGCACTGATTGCTCGGGGTATAACAGCCCGGTGCCCTGTATCCCTTCATCCACTCTGCTCCCTGTCTCTCTCCATTATCCTCTCTTCTTTTTTTTTCTCAGCCTCCTCCCGTCACCCCAACCGACCCACACCCTCATTGCCGTATCATCCCTCTTTCCCTCTCCATTATCCTCTTTTCTATCTATCTATCTCTCTCTCCCTTCATTGCTATATTTCCACCATATCTCTCTCTCTCTCTCTCTCTCTCTCTCAGGACCTCCTGGCCTCTCTCCTTCTCGCCGGGACAGACGAGGTGAACGAGGCTACTCCTCTTTCAGCTTAAGACGGCTCCTTTTCCGCCAAGGGCATCGTTGTGAATGAATAACGTCTGAAGTGAGGAGTAAATATCTTCCCCGTGACAAGTTGTTTGGATTGGTGCTCGTGTGCAATCTGATGCTTTATGTTTCAGGGGGTTCTGCAGGCAGGCTGCCGGAGTGTGCCGGGTGTCCATGCATGCACCGGCCCCCGCTTCGCTATAGGAGTGGAGTTGCTCCCTGTCAGGAGGCCCCCTGAAACCCGGAGCCTTTTAGTGCAGAGAGACCCCCCGGAGGAGCGCTGCATGCCGAGCAGCTGCCGCAAAATGTGTGTCACTTTGACACAGAGTCGTTCAGATGAATCGTCTCGCGGAGGAGGAAATGCATCCGATGCGGCACAGATTTTTGCAACACAAAAAAAAATTGTAGAAGGGAAAAATAGAGGGGAGAAAAAAAATCAACATCCATTTAGGCATGCGGATCAATTTGGGGTTTTACATTTCCCCAGGAATTAAAGGCTAGCGGATCGCTATCTAGCTATATTAATCCTGGCCAATTACGCGCTCCGAAAACCTCGCCGGCTAGAGGTCAAAACTTCTTACACTGAACCAGCATATCTATATGGGGGGGGGGGGGGGGGGGGGGTTCACTTAACGTGTGTGTAGTGCCGACCTTGCAAGACACACAACTGTCAAAGTTGTTTGGCATTTCGTCAGGATTATCAAAATCAAACCCGCAAAGGTGATAAGCCTCAGTCCAGCCAGCCGAGTTTATTCTCCACCGTCATAATCCATGCATTGTTTGCCTTTGCTACGGTGGCAGGGTTCGAGCCGTATAGCACTTATCATTCCATTCAGCAGTTGGCTGTATTTATCCAAACACTAAACCAATCGCGCTGATCGGCAGAGGTAATCAACGGTGAAATCGCATCACTCACCTCACTGGGACATGGATAAGCAGCCATCCGTGAAATTCGCCAAACAGGTTTCCCGTTAAGGGCATCCGAGAGGGCACAAACCTCGCTTTGCCCTCTCGCCCGCCCCCCCTCTCGACACACCCCCCGCTGGCATAAAGATTAAAACGCAGGGCCTGTTTTTATTGAGGTTCTGTTTAATGGGAACAATCCGGAGCACTGTGGGCCCCCTCTGTAGCTTTTAAGACAGCGGTGCGTTTAAGGTGTTAGTGAGGGCCAGGAGCCACGGTGCTTAAATCTACCCTCTGCACCCAATCTAGTCTATTGCTTGTTTAACTGCGATGGGATGCTAGAGAAAACATGTGTATATATATATATACTGTACACTACATTTTTCAGTGCAGTGGCTGACCTCTTAAAATAAGTTTGACTTCCCATTTTAACCACTTGAACCCTATATACAGTACTTCGTTCACCGGCGTCCCCCAGGGATCCATACTAGTAGTAGGCCCCATCCTTTCTCCCCCCACACAACATCAAGAAAATCCGTTGATGCCTGTGAGCTTGTAGATCTGCATTTTGGCAGAATATTCGCCCCCATAATATGGACCCAAGGGTTCATGTGATTATAGTTCAAAGAGACTACCTTATGATTGTTCAAAGGGTCGGCACTGCACGTTTGCATATGTAGCGGTAGCACATCCGCTTTTCCAGCGACACAATGCAACGTGCCAGTTGTGATATATAATGCGACTTTGGTACATGTTTTATGGATATACATATACCCAATAATTCATTATTTTATTCTGTTTTGTTATTCTGACTCATCGGCATGAACAATATGCATTTATTTTATCCTCGTGATATACAAATCTGAAGCAAGAACATTATTATTAAGTGTGCCTGGGTTATGAGATCAAACAAGGTCTACTTCAATGCTCCTTACATCAACTTTGGCGCTTTGATGTCTGATTTCAAAGCTTTGATCCGAACTCCCAAGTATGTTTGATTTTAAATGTCACTGTCTGCCTTGATGGGTTGTCAATCTGACATTCATTATCATCGTCCAAAGTTATTCGTCTTTGGCTTAACCCATTAAGACCTGAGGCCGAAAATGTTTTCTAATTGCTTTAAAAATAATAATAATAACAAATATATATATAAATATTTCAAAATATTTTGTTCCAGGGCCCCCCATAGGCAAAGATTTGAGTGACAAATGTTTGTTTTAAAGATATATATATTCAAAGATTTGCAATATAAAATAGCAGATATACAAGCTCATCGCGCGGCACCGAGCGCCGCGCTACGAGCTTGTAGATCTGCTATTTTGGAATGGCCAAAGAAATCTTAGAACGACACAGATGCGTCCCCGGTCTTGACGCGTTAAAAGTGAATTTCACTTTAAAACATTTCTAGGGTCATTTTTCACATCTTACTCTGCCTTTTCTGTGCACCCCAGACAGTTTTTAAGGTTGCTTGATTCAATATTATGATATTTCATATTCATTTGATCAGACACGCCCCCCCCCCACAAGCCCATTCAACTTCAAACTCCATGTTAACCACGATAGCCTCTTTGAGAAAAAAAACACGTCCCTGGTTCTTGGTGACTGATATCGCCCGTCTAATGCACGAGGAAACAGTCATTTTTCAATTAGTTACAGACAGTATTCCATGCATTGATTTCACGGATTTCATGCATGGCCTTGACGCAACATTACATTACATACGACATTAACATAATGGAATAACTAATCAAAAAATGACTCCCCGTCTCCTCATGCATTAGAAAGACAATATTAGTCCCCGGAAGCAGAGGGACGTGTGAGTCTAATGTGGTTAACGTGGCGTAAATGCTTTTCGGCATAGTCTTTGTTTCAGCCGAAGTTGCACCAGCTCCCTAGTAAAGAATGCTAATAAAGTAGAGATTTAACCAATTAAGACCTGGAACTGTGTCATTTTTAGATTTGAGCTAAAAAGCATTATTTTACACTTTAGGCTATTCAAAAATAGCAGATCTACAAGCTCATAGCGCGGCACCGAGTGCCGCGCTACGAGCTTGTAGATCTGCTATTTTTGAAAAATCGTGAAAATGTGTGCAAATCTTTGAATATATATATTTTTAAGGCGAACATTTTTAACTCAAATCTTTGCTTCTGGGGGGTCCCTGGAACAAGATATTTTGATGGGGGTCCGCGGCCAAATACATATAATTTTGGGGGTCCTTGACATGAAAAAGATTGAGAACCACTGATATAGAAACATAGGTTTTTCAGAATACTGTTGGGATTTAGGAGACATGTAGAATCGGCTTAAGGTCTCAATGGGTTAACGTGGCGTAAATGCTTTTCGGCATAGTCTTTGTTTCAGACGAAGTTGCACCAGCTCCCTGTAAAGAACGCTAATAAAGTAGAGATGTAATGGCAATATGTGTTTCTGGTGTGTTGCTATCCCTACGAACACCCTGTCAAAATGTATTGTGTATTACTGCCTTGAAGGGAGGGAAGCTGGAACAGATGAGTCCGTCCTTTAGCACATTAAAACCATGTCATTTTAGTTTTTTGTTTTTGGCGTTGGCTATTCAAAAATAGCAGATATAATATAGGCCCGGACCGCTGGCATATAGGCCCGGGCCGCTGGCGTAGCGGTCCGTCCGGGCACCTAGGCTACAATGTCGCCTGACAGCGCGTCACGAGTTCGAGTCTCCGATCCCGACGGCCTTTGCTGAGTGTCACTCCCCATCTCTCTCTCCATTTCCTGTCAGCCTACGGTCCTATCAATAATAAAGGCATAAAAAGCCCCCCCAAAAAAAAACAATATATCTATATATCTATATCTATATATATATATATATATATATATATATATATATATATATATATATACATAGCAGATATACATAATTTTTTTTTTACATTTTTGAAAGATCTTGAAAGTGTTTGGGGGTCCATGGCACGAAAAAGTTGGAGAACTACTGATTTAGAAGGCGTTTGTAGAATCGTGTGCATCCTTTAGTAGCAGCCCTTGTGTGGTTATCACATTGCAGCCTGGAGCAAATAGGCTGCGAGTTTGATTCCTACTCTATCGTACGTCATAGCCTGGCATGGCCAGACTAATATCATCGAGTAGATATTAGAGCTATTCTTTTTTTTCTTGCTCTGGCAGACTCGTCTGGTTTCCACGCTACCTACGTCTTTCTTTCAGGGCGACCCTAGCTTAGTGGGTGGCGAGGCCGTCTGTTAATTAGAATGTCACCAGGTTTGCCTCTCAGCTCCGGTCTATGTCCCTGAACAAGACACTTATCCTCATGTCAGGTCATAGACATCTCTGTTCAGAACAAAATATGTACATTACAATACTGTACTTGGGTTTCCTTTTGAATTCAATAGTGTCATGATGAGCAAAGAATGTCAAGTTTGAATGTGCAACAGACAACATTCAAGCACTAGATGTCACACTTAAAAACACCTCTGTTGCATGAGGTTCAACATTTTCCACATTTGCGTCTACAAAGGCAGCAATCTCGTAGTTTGCAACACTGTAGCACGATGGCTGCCTCCAAGTAGCCCATTTATTTGGGGGGAAAGGTACCTTACCCAATGATAATGGCTGCTGTCAACTTCCTGAGGCAAACAAACCAATAATTCTGGACAAAATCAACACAATTATGAAAGTGATTTTCTTTTTTTGTGGCTGTATTTATTTATTTTGAATAGAGCACCAAAGTCCTGACGTCACTGCCAGTAGAGGGCGCTGTTCCGCTGGTTCGTGGCTTTACTTTTTGTGTTGATATCCTCATTGGGGAATCTTAGATCGCTTCATATAGGAACTGTGTTCCAAAAATAAACACACCACCCTGGCGATTTTACTCATATGGATATGAAGCATCGACTGAAGGTGTAAATGTACACATTTACCCAAAGAGTAACACAATATAAACACTAGAAACGAGTCAAACAACCCAAAGACTACATTTCCCATGAACGCGGCTGCTGTAGGGACAGTGATTTCAGACCCCGAAAGTAGTAGTTCTTAAGACTTTTAAGGCAAAATTAATTCAATTTTCGCCAGAAACAGGCTGTATCAAATATGAATGAAACGATGCAGAGCCACCCCCCTGACAGAAACGCCAGGGTGGTATGTTTATGTTTGGAACACAGTTCTTATATGACGTGATCTAAGATCCCAAATGAGGATTTCAACAGAAAAAATAAAGCCACAAACCAGTGGAACAGCGCCCTCTAGTGGCAGTGACGTCAGACTTCGGTGCTCTATAGGCTAGGGATTTCCCTTTGACTTTTTGTCTCCGCCAGGCCGAAAGGCATGGCGAGAGAGTATGTTTTACCCTCTGTCCGTCCGTCCGTCCGTCCGTCCGTCCGTCCGTCCGTCCGTCCGTCCTGTCCGTCCGTTAGCAGCTAATCTCTGGCACCGTTGGCCCGGCCGCTGCGAAACTGTGCACGCACATTCCCTGGATGCCAATTCAGATTGGCCTGTTATAGTGCCACCAGGAGGCCGATATGTGCAAAACACATTTATTGATACTACTCCTACAGATTTTGTCCAAACATCACACAAATTGATACACAGTATCTCTATAGTCATGTGATCAACACAGATTTATCCAATTTCCCATATTCCATCCTGATTGCCTAAGATTGGCTTCCAAAGTTTGCAGGATTGCTCCGTTTTGAACAAAATGCCTCAAATCATGAACGCAGCTTGCGATTTCCGTGAAATTTCACACGCACATTTCTATTAGGCCGAGAAAGAAATGCCACCCTTTTCACATTGGCCTGTTATAGTGCCACCAGCAGTCTAATTTTGCAAAACAAATTTTTGGAACAAAATGCCTCAAATCATTAATGCAGTGTCCGATTGCAGTGAAAAGCCCTTGAACAAATGGCACCCTTTTCACATTGGCCTATTATAGCGCCACCAGGAGGCCACAATAACGTACCTGACCTGGCGGAGACCTGTGCTCCGAGGAGCACTTTTTCTAGTTCCACATACATTTGCGGTATGTATGTTCAGTATGCCAAAACATCATTTTTGGCAAAGCACTTTTTCAATCACTGTCTCTCACTGCAGCACGCGCTTCACTAACGTAAAAGGATTCACAATGTTTTGAGCACATCTGTATTGTATAATAAAGGACTTAAAACTAATCATATCAGGCATGATATCCCTGAAGAAGGTCCTTGACTGAAAAGTTTCATTCAGCACATCCAGTCCAGACAGAGTGTGGGTGTGCTTGATTACTTAAATTATACTTGTCTGTAACTGTCTACTCCACCAACGCACTGTCACCAAGATTGTATTCAGGTGTGAAAAAGACTTTTGATGACTTGTGACAATCTGGAACTTATATATACTCAATAAAACGTCAATTTAACCTATCTTTGTGGTAGAGTACAGTAAGTTACAATACAGAACTAGCACATTTTCAGTGTTTAAAGGTAGTCTCCATGTACTCCCTTGAAAAATGGAGACCCCGGTGTCAGGTAGGACACTTAATGGTTGACAAGTAGCTCTGCCTGAAGCTGACAAGTATAGCTCTGCCCGAATCTAACAAGCCCAATAGCTCCCCTGGCTACAGTTGTGAATACCTCTCTCTGTCGGGAGAGGGCGTAACACTTGCGGATTGTAGCTTTAAACCACCCTATTAACCCTATATACTTCACTGACAGGCGTCCTCCAGGGGTCTATTAGCCCCATCCTTTGTCCCCTCTCCAAATCTCTTTGCCGAAAATAGCTGATATATAAGCTGACAATGAATTGCATCACAACACATTGTGAGCTTGTAGATCTGCTATTTTCACCAAATGTTCAGTGGTGGAAAAAGTACTCAAATGCTTTACGTAAGTAAAAGTACCAATACTGCAATATAGAAATACTCTGTACTCTAAGTAAAAGTCCAGAATTTACTTGAGTAAAAGTATTGGCATCAAAATGTACTTAAATTGCAAAAGTAAAAGTACTAAAATATTTGAAAATATGTTTCATAATATCATCATTTATATCTGAAAAGCAAGTTGTCAAATAATTGTAGTGGAGTAAAAGTACAATATTTGCCGAGATGTGGTGGAGTAGAAGTAAAAGTATTGGAAATTGGAAATACTCAGGTAGCCTACAAATACCTCAAAATTGTACTCAAGTGCAGTACTTAAGTAAATGTACTTAGTTACTTTCCACCACTGCAAATGTTCAACAAAAACACTGACCTGTGTATATAGGCTATATAACAGGATATATAAAGTGGTCCACTACCCAAAGGGTCACGGCCCTATGTATTCCCATTCAAGGTCCGGCTGGAGAGTAGAGAGGGTTAAAGTTGATACACTATGGCCAGACTCCGATCCCCTCATCTAAAATGCATTGTTGATGGCTGATGATCCATTATTGATGCTCCATTCCGGCCTAATGTTGAAAGGCCAGGTCTTGACCAATGCCTATTCATCTCATGGATATTTTAGTACCACTTCTACCAGGAGATGACCACATGACCACTCCATTTGCACGAGACAGATAATGAAATCTAAGCCCGCTGTTGCGCCGCTCGTCTGCATGTCACTGAGAGTGCAAATATCTTAACAATGACAGTGTTGTACATTGACAGCATGAGCTGAAAAACATAACAAGGCTTTTCATATATGCTAATATCTGTATTAACTGAATTTGAATAATGTTTAGTATTACTTACTGTAATACTAATACATTTAGTATAACATTAAATTACCCTTTATATATTATTAAGTTTTTCCTTTTCGTTGCATTGTAACTAACTGTGATCTTTTATTACTATTCATCTCTTTGTTCTTTTGTATATCCGTAACGAACAATAAACAACTAGAAAAGTGTGCTCCTTGGAGCAGTGGCGTAACGCAGAATCGCGGGGCCTCCCCGCGGGAGTTTCACGTGAGGCCCACGCACATGCACAAAAAAATTCACCCAAATTTGTCTAATTTGGGTGTAATTCGGTCTAATTCGGTTCTATTTGACCAATATAAATCAACTTTTTTCTTTTTTTTTGCTGTAAAAATATTTGTATCAGCGCAGGCGGGGCCCCCCCTGCTGGTGGCCCCCCCGCACCGCATCACTTGCTGCCCCTCCGTTACGCCACTGCCTTGGAGCACAGGTTCTCCGCCCGGCCAGGTTGCCTACCGAGGGACCGCAAACTCTGGAAGGCAGTCAGAATGGGATCTGAAAAATCTCATACATCTTGATTACATGACCCCAGAGATGTGTACTGGTTTGTGTGAGTTTTGGACAAAATCTGTAGGAGTAGTATAGCAAAAAGTGTGATTTGAAGAAAACGCAAAATGGCAGAAAATATAATCTGGCACAAGTGGCCGGGGCCCGGGGGCTATATGGAGAGTGAGAATCCAAGGAATCCTGGAGAAAAAATATTTTTATTGTATGAGATACGGTGCAAGAGTTATTGGCCAAGACGTTAAGTGAGCTGTTGTCGCACCACCATGAGGTAGATCTTAATGTGTGGCATTTTGTGCGAAATGAGCGACTCCTGCAAAGTTTGGAAGGCAATCATAGCCAATTGGAATGGAATATGAGAAATCTGACAGATATAAGGTTCATATAAGGTGCCATTTCTTCCTTGGCCTAGTGGGAATGTGCATGCAAAGTTTCACGACAATCGGGCGCTGCGTTCATGATTTGAGGCATTTTGTTCAAAACGGGCCACTCCTGTAAACTTTGGAGGCCAATCTTTGCCAATCAGGAAGGAATATGAAAAATTGGACAGATCTGTCTTGATCACATGACTATAGAGATGATGTGTACCGATTTGCGTGATGTTTGGACAACATCTGTAGCAGTAATATCAAAGAAATTAGTTTTGCAAAAATATGCCTCCTGGAGGCACTATAACAGGCCAATGTGAAAGATTTGGGGCAGAGGACGGGGGCGACAGGGGCGAAAATAATATCGGTGCACATCTGAGATTTTTCCAACAGTGTGCAATAATTCATTCAGGTCTTAGGAGAAGGCTAGAACCATCCGTTTACCCAAAGCCGGAATGCACTCAATTCCAAAATGCACACATGCAATTTAATGGCAGAGGACGGTCCATTCAAGTTTTGAACAAGAAGTCTATTGAATTAAATTGAATTGTGGAGCATTGTCAGTCAAATCATTTTCATGTCAAAGGCATCACTTCTAAGCTTAAAGTATACACTGAACTGGGAAAAGAAAATCATCCGGGGCATGACAAAGCTACCTTTTATACCCAGAAGACTCTTTCTCTATTCAGAACCACTGAAAGGATTGCGTGACTATAATCGGATTTCGATCGTCGTTCGGCGATCAATGTCCCACCACGCCGAAAATAGCTGTAAATCGGCTGTTTTTGGCAAATGTTGTGCGACAGAACAGAAATCCGGTACAAGTCACCCCTCATGTTTCAGACAACAGGAGGCAGCAGTCATTTACTAACAAACATTGGCAGGCTCTGGTATTTCAGCACAGACATATGGCGGAAACGCAAGTGTTATATAATTCACGGATGTCAGATGTGTTATGGAGATTAAATGAGCTGGTCTGAACGCAGACATACGACTTGGAGCACTACATCGCAGTTCTTTTGCAAGGCCGATGATGAAGCATCGGTGGGCCATTGAGAAATGCCATATGCACTGGTATTCCAAGACAATCAGTGTGGATGGGCGTTTAGATCAAAAAAAGTTTCATTACACACTCACCCACACATACAGTACACATACACCCACACACACACACACACACACACACGCACACACATACACCCACGGCACACAGACACTTTATGAGCGCCGCTCTTCCCTTGTTACTTTGATCGATTTCACTCTCGTGTGGGAAGGCTGACCAGCTTTTTTTTGTTTCACCACAGGACTCGTGTCCTTGGCGTGCAGTTGATTCATTGCATAAAACGTAATTGATTTTACGGCTCATAATGCTGAAAAGGTAGCGGTGTCTGGTCCAAGTTTGTGTCTGCGTGCCCCCGACAGAATACAAAAAAACAAGCCTATTACTACGGCTATATCCATAAGCGCCCCCGGGTGCTAGGAGTCGTCGGGACGGGACATATGGACCAGCGGCCTGGCCATCTGTGTCGGTCAGCCCCGCCTCGGAGACAGATGATGGAAGGTGCAGCGCTTTTTGGCAAAATGTCCAAGCTGTCTGCAGGCCTGCGGAGCAGTGGTGTAAAGTGACTAAGTACATTTACTCAAGTACTGCACTTAAGTGCAATTTTGAGGTATTTGTACTTTTTTACCAATTGTACCAATTTTCAGTACTTTTACTTCTACTCCACTACATTTCAAAGGCAAATATTGTATTTGTACTCCACTACAATTATTTGAAAACTTTAGTTACTAGATAATTTGTAGATTTTGATTATTATTACTAAACATACATTAACCACTTCAGCCCTATATACATTTCGGCCATTTGAAAATAGCTGATCTACAAGCTCGCTATGCGACGCATTGTGAGCTTGTAGATCAGCTATTTTCAAAAGATTTTTTGACATTTTAGACATTTGAAAACTCGTGAAACGGGACATCCTGCATAATGGGTATACTTTCCACTTTTGGTACTTTGAGTACATTTTGATACCGATACTTTTGTACTTTTACTCAAGTACATTTTGAATTCCAAACTTTTACTTGTAACGGAGTACTTCTACATTGCAGTATTGATACTTTTACTTAAGTAAAATAATTGAGTAATTTTTTCACCACTACCGCGGAGCATCAGAAACCATCACCGCGCCTCTGCATTCCCTTGTGTGTGCTCCTTTAGTTCTCGTGTGTATACAGCCTCTGGATCCAGGAGGCTCGGCTCCAATACCCAGCCGGGTTTGCATTTCTTTCTTTCTTTTGTTACTTGTTTATTTTGTTAGGCGTGAACATAAAGAAACGGTATTCAGTCAGGGAAAAATGATGTGTTTTTTTTTTTGTCTGCCTCTTCAGTTGCACAATTGAGAACATTCACTTTCCGGTCAGGCACAGCTGTTTCGTCCTGCCATAATGAGTCTGAGGAAACAAGAGGATGGGAAATAAACAACTTCCTCTCAAGGAACCAAGGCATAGTACATTGTTATTCTTTAACCCATTAAGACCGGGAACGCATCTGTGTCATTTTTAGATTTCTTTTGGCTATTCAAAAATAGCTATTTTTTAAAAATCGTGAAAATGTATGCACATCTTTTTTTGGCTGCCAAAGACGCATATCTGCGTTCTATTTAATTTCTCGCCTGGCTGCCAAAGACGCAGATCTGCGTTCTATTTTTTTCTTATTTTTAGACCCAAAGACCAAGGAGATATGATATATCAAAGATTTAAACTCCTATCCACTTCATTGTTAACTTAAAACTTAAAAAATCTGTATCTCGGCTCCTGAGAATTTTTTTTTTCAATGGAAAATCTCTGGCAGTCTACAGCCAAAAATCTGAAATAATTCTGGCAGGAAATGAGTTAAGCGAACATTTTTAACAAAGAAAATTGTTTCCGGGGGGTCCCTGGAACAACATATTTTGAGATGGCAAATACATATCATTTTTGGGGGTCCTTGACATAGTATGAGAACCACTGATATTATAGCAATATATGTTTTTGTTTTTTTTAAACTGTTACGATTTAGAAGACTATGTAAGATTATGTAGAATCACCAGAAGCAAAGACTTTAGTCAAAATGTTCGCTTTAAAAAATATATAGATCTGCACAAATGTTCACGATTTTTCATAAATAGCAGATCTACAAGCTCATAGCGCGGCACTCGGTGCCGCGCTATGAGCTTGTAGATCTGCTATTTTCCCGGTCTTAATGGATTAAATAATGTGTACTACATGAACACCTGCTATATGCATTCTCGTACCATTCAAGGGAAGGCTGTCCTTCAGCTGTTCTATTCGTTTCCGTCAGTCTCGCCGCCGCCTTCCTCACGTCTCCTGCCTGTAAATTCCCTCGTCGTCTGCATAGCAAAACGTGGGGCGTTTACTGTTAGTGTAGTGCTATAGCGAGCTAACCGTTGGGCCTAATCTATTACTGCATGCAGCCGTTTGCCCATCCATCAGTCAAGCTAACTGCATGCACTTTGTCAAAGTCCACCCTTAGCCATGACAACTTCAAGAAGTTGTTTACCCTCCTCCATGTCAAGCACGGTGCCTGTTAAACGTATGACTCATTCAACTGAGAGAGTTATCCTCTGGAAATGACTGATGGCGCTCGCGCGCTCTCCATTCTTAGCTCACTTCTCCATCCGTGTCTGATTAAAATCTAATTCCGCCCTCCCCTGACGATATATCATGGACCGCTTTCTTCCCCCTCCCTCTCTGCACCCCAGACCTAATCATGTTTTAACTTTTAGCTGCTGCTTTGCTTGGCTGGCTCTCACTCTTAATGTGTTCTCCTCCCTGCCCCATTGTCTATAATAGATTTGAGAAAAGGTTCCTGCCCCGTACGCACGCCCACCCACGACCGTCTTTTGAGGGGCGCACGCTATAAAGCCTACTTACCAGCAGAATTTACGAGCAACGGGGAGATATTCCTTAAAGTGCAGGCGACCTTTCAGGGCCACAGATGTACTTCAGGCGCAGCTGCTCGCGTGGCGTCGCGCTCATAAAGAAGTGGCACCGCCATCTCTGTGTTCCTGATGAATCTGTGTAAAGGACTCATTACGTCTCTGTGCCGTTAGTCTGAGCGGTGCACTCTCCACTGACCTTGTGCTGTTAGTTGATTATGAGTTACCTGCTCCAGAGTAAAAATAGGCCCTATGTGGGGGAAAGGTGAGGAGTCGAGTGAGGTACCTGTATGTGTTATCTATCAGTCTTGCATGTGTGGTATGGGTGTTTATAGAACAGGTGTTGATTACCCCCCCCCCCCCCCCCCCAAATTATGATTCCACACTAAATCTACTCCAGTAATGTTATGCCATTCTGTTAACCCATTAAGGCCTGCAGACCGATTCTACAAAATGTCTTCTAAATCCTAACAGTTTTCTAAAACAATACTTGTTTCTATAGCAGTGGTTCTTTTTCATGTCATGTTCTTTTTCCCCCAAAATTATGTGTATTTGGCCGCGGACCCCCATCTCAAAATATTTTGTTCCAGGGACCCCCAGAAGCAAAGATTTGTGTTACAAATGTTCACTTTAGAAATATATATATATTCAAAGATTTGCACACATTTTCACGATTTTTCAAAAAATAGCCAAAGAAATCGGAAAATGACAAGACACGCGCTCCCGGATTCAACGGGCTATGGAATTCATTGTGTAATAGCTCACTGCTCTCCAACACCGGCCCCTTTTACACCGACAGTACCGTATATCACAATTGATCTTCATCGTTGAACCCGTCGGTATAAGCCTACTCGTCACAAATTAGCATTTTGCTATAGAAATGCTAATTCCCTGTACTGGAAAATGATAGAAATGTGGGAAAAACTGTGTGTGAGTGCAGGCTGATAAGGGAACCCAGTGGTACTATACAGGCATGAAGTACCTGCCATGGTCCTCTGGGGAGAAAAGAGGAGGGGGAAAAGAGACAATGTAATTGATTATTCTTCCAGGGCAGTTGTGCTGTAATTGCTTCTTTCAAGAAAGTGCCGCGGCGGCTACTAGACAGGCAGCCTATGGAAACGGCAGTCAGCTGTAGCCGGTTCCTATATGACGTGGAAGCCTTGAACTGACAACAGCTGTTGTTCCTAGGGTTCCTGCTCGGAGACCGTGTATTGATTTCTTCCCGGTGTCCCGTCCACCAAGTAATATACAGCTTTAATCTAATTGTCGAGCTGGAAGTTCGGTGGGGAGTGCTGTCCGCGGAGACATGTGTTATGTATTATTGGTACCTTCATACCCTGCCTCACACTGACCCGGTGTCAGCTATAGCCACGGTACATCGCTGACACTGCACCCATGATCACAAGGGAAGGATGTCACAAGGGCTCAAGAAATGGCAGAGGAAAAAGTTACTCTTTTTATTTTTTATTTTTTGCCGCAGTACTGTACAGTATGGCCAACTTCGGTAACTTTAATTCATAATTAAGAAAATGCTTTACTGTCCACGTTTGATAAATGAATGCACATATACTGTGCATCAATAAGTGTAATGATTAAATTCATTCATATAGAGATATATTCCCATCATCACTTAAAATGACATCGCGATGAAAAGTTAAGCCTGCAGTAAGATATTGATTGTTTACTGATGGGAACGATGTACAAAAAATAATTTCACCCACTTTTTTACCTTGTAAACCTGTGATGTGACAATAAAACTGATTCTGATTCTGATTCTGATTCTGATTTACTCCAAAGACTTCGAAATTGATTTCCAAGTTATTTTTGGATGTCTTGAATTCTTCGGAAATTACCGGGGTCTCCTCTAGAACAGTTTTTCCTTAGGCTGCGTGACACCGACTTTATACCAGAGAAGTCCCACAGCAAAGTTCAGACAAGCCAGCAGTTAAAGCACGTTTTGGAAGCTTCTGAAGATGAAACTTCTTCTAAAGGCCTGATGGTAGAAAGCCAACTGGGGGCCACAGTCAGGCACAAAAAAAATAAAAAAATAAAAAATACTTTTGACCAGTGGTGGAAAAAGTACTAAATGTTTGTACTTAAGTAAAAGTATCAATACTGCATTGTAGTGTAAGTGAAAGTCCAGTGTACAAAATTTACTTGAGTAAAAGTACAAAAGTATTGGCATCAAAATGTACCAAAAGTAGAAAGTACTCATTATGCAGAATGTCCCATTTCACAAGTATAAAGTATACATATTTGAAAAAGTATACATATTTATAAATTGCCGAAATGTATATAGGGCTGAAGTGGGTAATGTATGTTTCGTAATAATAATCACAATCTACAAAGTCAACTAGTAACTCAAGTTTTCAAATAATTGTAGTGGAGTAAAAGTATAATATTTGCCTCTGAGATGGAGTAGAAGTGAAAGTACTGAAATCTGGAAATACTCCGGTAAAGTGAAAACACCGCAAAATTGTACTTAAGTACAGTACTTGAGTAAATGTACTTAAGTCACTTTACACCACTGCTTTTGACTCATATCTCTCTTAACCACTTGAACCCACATGGGGTCACACACTGAAAACAGCTTATCTACAAGCTCACAACTCGTAGATCTGCTATTTTTGGTGCGCAACCAAGTAGAACTCGGGCATTATTGCTCCCAAGACTGTTCATCAGTGGATGTCTCTGTGTCTTCTTTTTTTCTCCAAACACAGCCCTGGGACCCTTCAGCATTAATGCATGTTGCACACAATACCAGCTTGCCTTGAAAGACCCAGAAATGGAATGCTTTGAAGGGCCATTGACCAGGAAAGGCCTGCTTTTACTGGGTAGTCAACCCTGGGACCAAACAAATTGCATCAAATGCCAGGTTCACCCAGGGGCCGCCAGTCTACCAGTCATATTCCTCACCCTGAAGACATGGTGACGGCTCCGTCGTGGCTATTTACATCTTTGGCGCCGTAGGATTTGTTTCTTTTCCTTTTAACCCATTTAGACCGAGAAAGAATCTGTGTCATTTTTAGGTTTCTTTGGCTATAAAAAAAATAGCAGATATACAAGCTCGTAGCACGGCACCGAGTGCCGCGTTACGAGCTTGTAGATGTGCTTTTTTTTTTTATCGTGAACATTTGTATAATATATATATTTTTTAAGCAAACATTTGTAACTCAGATCTTTGCTTCTGGGGATACTACAAATGTCTTCTAAATCCTTTTTAAACAGTTTTCAGAAAAACGTATGTTGCTATAGTGGTTCTCAAACTTTTTCATGTCAAGGACCCCCACAAAATGATGTATTTGTATTTGTCCGCCAACCCCCCCCCCCCCCCCCCCCCATCTCAAAATGTTTTGTTCCAGGGACCCCCCCCCCCAATGTTCTCTTTAAATATATATATATATTAAATTATTTGCACAAATGGTCAAGATTTTTCAAAAATAGCAGATCTACAAGCTCGCTATGAGCTTGTAGATCTGCTATTTTGGAAGAGCCAAAGTATAAAATGTGGATAAAGTGGTTACACAGATGCGTTCCCGGTTTGAATGGGCTAATAATACATAAACGTTGCTCCTACAAAAGGGCAGCATAACTTTCCCATGGAGCAAGGCCAGGTGGGTTCACTGCACATTTCCCCCATAAGAATAGAGGCATTTTGATGTGCTCCACTCCCCGGGGCGTTAGCAAAAAGTCAACTTTGATATAAAAAATAAAGGCATGAAAAAGAGGGCCCGATTTACTCCAGCATAGCCCCCAGACACCCCAGTGTGCAGTATTTGTACCATTTCCAATCTCACGGACTTGTAACTCTGCAACTCGGAGTCTGTTCGTCATTCCAGAGATGCTGAGATATCCAGTTTGCGTAAAGCTCTTCCCATCGCAGCGGAGCCTGTAATAATCTCCCAGAGAAACACTGGGATGGGGGGGGGGGGGGGATAATGTAACATTTCTTTATAGGCCTTCCACAGCTCTTTACACTCGCCCGAGGTTTTCTCTGCTCCATCAGGCCGTGATCCGCCGGTTTGATCGGCCAGTACGGGAACACGGGTGATTATGCACATCCGAGCACAGTGTTGTTGTTGAGGCGGCAGCAGCAGCAGCAGCAGCAGCAGCAGCAGCAGCAGCAGCAGCAGCAGCAGCAGCAGCAGCAGCAGCAGCAGTACAGTGTACAGTCTGGCTGTGAAATGGTATCACTTGAACGTGGGTCTTCATCAGACTAAATGAGGCTGAGAGGATCAATGCACTTATAGTGGATCATTTTACCCCGGCGTGTGCATAATAGCTCAATAGGTGGTTTATTGGAGGTGTGTGTGTACGCACGTGCGTGCGTGCGTGCGTGCATGTACGTGTGTGTGTGTGTGTGTGTGTGTGTGTGTGTGTGTGTGTACGCGCGCACGCGTGTGCCCGTGCGCAAGGTTGCACAACCTTGCTTAAAAATCAATATCATACCATAGGATGCACTTAAGCTTAGGGACCTGTAGCAAAACCTATTTGCATCCCGCATTAGTAATCCTCATTAAATTCTGCCAGCTCACGTGAATTGAAGGATTTGCATGAGAAGTTGCTTCCCTCTGTCTGTTCGTCACACACACACACACACACACACACACACACACACACACCCTAAAGCTCATTACCCATCTACCGAGACAGCCCCCCCCCCCCCCCCCCCCTCCACTCAATTACAGTGCGGAATAATCCTTTAAACCAACATATAGATCCACATCATGGGGTCCGGAGACACACGTCGACGTCGGGGCGAGCAGGGGGGGTTCGGAGAAGTGGGGGGGGGGGGGGGGGGGGGTGAATGGACCCTCTGCGGGTGGTCATCCACTTTCAAAGCGTGAGCAGTATTTGCTCTGGTGAGTGCTGTGTCTCTCGTTAATTAACACCAGGAAAGCTCACGGAGCAGAGTGGTAATTGTGGGGGGGGGGGCGGAGGGGGGGCTTCTCATCCTAATTTTTTTTCTCTTTGATTTGTTCTCTTATGCTCGCTGCAGTTATGCAAGCCAATGACGGTGCTCAAAAAGGCTTTTATAGTCAGTGAGCGCCCATTGACCACCGTGGCAATACACTGCCCGCCTACACTGTGGGCAAGAATGGCTACTGAAAGTGTCTCTCCGTGTGTGTGTGTGTGTGTGTGTGTGTGTGTGTGTGTGTGTGTGTGTGCGTGTGCGTGCGTGCGTGCGTGGGTGCGTGCGTGCGTGCGCGTTGTGCATGTGTGTGTGGTTGTGTGTGCGTGCGTGTTTATAAATGGTGCTTCGACCACAGTGCCAGCCAGTGTGTGTGTGCGTGCATGTCTATCTAAGTGTGAGTTCCACACTGTGCCGTCCTGTTTGTGTTGTAATCAGTTGCAGGTGTTCATGGAGACACACACACACACGTACACACACTGTCACGGTATAAACACACACCCTTGTAGAAGCGACTGGCACCGCTTAAAAAGGCAGCTTCCGGGGGAAGTACAACTAAAGTCCTGCCCTATATATACACACACTTTTTCTTTTCCAGGCATTTCTCCTCATCACATGAGAAAAAAAAGCTGGGAACGAGGTTCCCTCCCCCATACATGCTTGTTAGGGCTATCTCTGTCTCCTTTGTGCCTCCGCACATAACGACATTTTTATCGCTGCAATTAAGTGATGCAGGGCCTGATGCAGGGAACTGAGGGGATGTCCCCACAGCAGATATGCACCCAAGAGGGCTGATGAAGGAGAGATGGAAAGGCCATAAGTATATGAGATAGAGAGAGAGAGAGAGAGAGAGAGAGAGAGAGAGAGAGAGAGAGAGAGAGAGAGAGGAGGAGGAATGCTGCGAGCCAAGGCTTCCCACCCACCGCTTGTGTATGAAATCTCTCAGGGACGAGCTTAGAGAGCGCTGTGAGAGTTATTATTGTGCCGCGAGGAACGCTGACAGCTTCGCCTCTCCTGCCCCCTGCTGCCGTGGGGGGGAAGTGCTCATGGTAAAGGACTGACTGAGGATTCCAGAAGGGAAGAAGGCATGGGGGACATCTAAATGTTTAACCTCTTCACCGTGATCGATGGCAGGCACCGCTGTGATACTTCACCCAGGGAGGCTTTTCATCCCCGTTGCATCATGAACAGAACATTGCAAAGATACTCTGGCTGTCACAGCTGGCCAAAGTGATGATGTTGACCACATTCAACTTGGCGTCCCTCTTTCAGGCATGACATTAACAGCGATTAAAATAAAATAAAATAAAATAAAATAAAATAAAATAAAATAAAATAAAATAAAATAAAATAAAATAAAATAAAATAAAATAAAATAAAATAAAATAAAATAAAACAAAACAAAACAAAACAAAACAAAATATATCGATGGCTGAGCTATATTTATGAACAAATGTGTGATGTGGTTTCTTTCCACAATATAGCTTCCATGATTAGTGGATTAAGACATTTCTGAGCAATATGGTGCTCATTATTTTCTAAAATAAATCTTTGTTTCCTTACATCTGCGTCTCACCAGCTGTTACGCGCCGGCCCTTCAAATCGAACTCCCACTCGTCGTCGTTCCATTCCACGGACAAAGAAATTGCATAATTTCCAATGTCCATTCACCAACACGAATTTGCTGTGATCATACAAAACATTATGCGGACCCACACATTTACGGGAAGTCAAAGCGGAATTTATATGTGTGAATTACAGCGCATATAAGCAGTGCTGCGTGAACCCGCACCACTCGCCCGCCCTCCTCCCTGTCGCTCTGCCATGCCTGGGAATATGCTCAATCAATGGAGCATCACACGCGACACATGGGGTCCCCGGCAATCCCTGCTATACGTGGACCTGCCAGAATATGAGCTGTCAAGAAACACAACGCAATCAATCACGAGCAAAGTCATGCAGCCACTGCGAAGGATATATACCACTCCCTTCCCGCCCAGGTCCCCACACAACGCCGTGGCAGATAAGTGGCGATGGCATAACGGTTGGGACGACACTGTCATCTCTAACCATGTCGGGAGATCCGGTGATGCAGACTGATAGACACTCAGTAGATGTACTTTGAAGAGCAGGGGGTGGGGGTGGCGGGGGGTTTAAATGGCTGACCTCATAATGAGGGGGGGGCAGTGGTGGAAAGTAACTAAGTACATTTACTTAAGTACTGTACTTAAGTACAATGTTGAGGTATTTGTACTTTACTTGAGTATTTCCAATTTCCAATACTTTCACTTCTACTCCACTACATTTCAGAGGCAAATATTGTACTTTTACTCCACTACATTTATTTGAAAACTTTAGTTACTAGTTACTTTTGAGATATAAATTATGATATAATGAAACATACCTTAATCACTTTAACCCTATTTTATACATAGGCTATTTGAAAATAGCCGATCTACAAGCTCACAACGCGTCGCATCGCGACGCGTTGTGAGCTTGTAGATCGGCTATTTTCAAATATTTAGTACTTTTACTTTTGGTACTTTGAGTACATTTTGATGCCAATACTTTTGTACTTTTACTCAAGTACATTTTTAATTCTGGACTTTCACTTGTAACAGAGTATTTTTATTTTGCAGTATTGGTACTTTTACTTAAGTAAAGAATTTGAGTACTTTTTCCACCACTGGGGGGGGGGGGGGGGTTCCAAAGGCATACAGGAGGAGGGACCATCAGGCCTTGATGTCAATATGAAGCAATAAAACATGCAATTATCTAGCCTGGTAAACCATTCCCGGTCAGGTGAATTCACATTATCATGTGTCTTCTGTGCTCAGGGCCCTGTGATTGCTGATTCTGAATCTGACGCAGATTGATTCTTCCACTTTTTGGTTCCTGCAAAACGCCCACTGGCAATCTCTACAGTCTCTAATTCACCCATACAGTCCAACAAAGAACAGTTTGGTTCAATTTGAGGCGACAAATACAGTAGGCCATGCATTTGCTCAGTCTCTGATTAATTTAACATCTACGGCTAGTCTAAAAACATTTTGGTTTTAGTTTTTTTCCTAAACTTTTATCCCACGATTATTGTAACCCATTTTTTCACCCAGTGCCAATTGCCTAAGCTTGTAATCCTGGGCGCTACTCTCCCTCTGCCAGCGTGGGGAGAGCCCCGAACTGAGCTCATGCTTCCTTCAATGAATGAGGAATTAGAAGGCCGCTTCTTATCACCTGACAAGGGGGAGTTTCCCCGGTTGGACGTAGCGCGTGGAAGGAACACGTTATTCCAACCAGTTCCTTTCCCCTCCATCAGGCGCCCCGGCTGACGAGGGGGAGGCAGTATAGTGACCAGGATTACGGCATGTTTTTTTGTGAGGGTAGACCTACCTATACCCTAGGTGACACGGGGAGAACATGCAAACTCCACACAGAAAAGCCCTGTCTAAAAGTTTGTTAACAATATTTGTGTCATTCTTGTTTCCATAGAAACCATCTGTGGAAACCATTTTTTGCACGGTTGCCAGCCTGTCACATTCAACAGGCCGATTGGCCACCGCCCATAACTACACCTCCGTGTCACCGCTCGTATCCATCACTTCAAATGAAATGCCTTCTAGCGTTTCACACAACGTATTCCCAATGGCATGTATCCATGGGTCCAGCTTAACCAGGTTTGCCTGGTCTTGTTATTTATTTATCCCGTGCAAACCTTGATGACGCAATTCTCCTGCTGGATATAGTTTCTTGGAAGTCGCAGCAGAAGGAATGCAGAGGCCTTTGATGTGTTGCACTCAATAATGCAGGAACTCTGCTGAAGGGGGGAAACCCCTAGCATTGGTGTCACCATCTCAGCCATCCCATCTCTCTCACTTGTGAAATGTGTCCAGAGAAGATGCGGTCAATTAATCCTCCTCTCACAACTCACGTCCCGTTCAAACTTCCTGCCAAAACGCATTTAAATCCCCCTCTTTTTAACCCATTAAGACCGGGAAACGCATCTGTGTCATTGTTTAGATTGATCTGGGCTATTCAAAAATAGCAGATCTAAATAGCAGATCTACAAGCTCGTAGATCTGCTATTTTTGAATAATGGTGAAAATGTGTGCAAATCTAATTTAAAGCCGACATTTGTAATTCTGGGGGGTCCCTGGAACAGAATATTTTGAGATGGGGGTCCGCGGCCAAATACATGTCATTTTGGGGGTCCTTGATATGAAAACGTTTCAGAACCACTAATATAGTAGCCTCGGAAACCCATGCCTTTTTTTTTTGTCTCAAAAGAAAAAAAGGCTGGGCAAACCATGCAGGAACGCTGGTCTTAGGACCTTGTTATCTCCTAACCAATCAGAGTGCAGAGGGGCGTCGCTCTAAATTTGGTGACGTCGGCGTGCTCCGTGCACAGGCCGGGGGGAGGGGAGGGGAGGCGGGGACATAGATTGGTGAAGCAATAGGAAGCGCCGCAGGAATCCCTGCGGCTGGGTTTGGATCCGCCCTTCAAGACCATCGATTGGGCTCGTTCTTTCAGTCTACTAATATAGCAACATACGATTTTTTTTTTAATCTGCCAAATTGCAACAAAAAAAATTACGATTTTTCAAAGAAATAGCCAAAGAAATCCTAAAACGACACAGATGCGTTCCCGGTCTGAATGGGTTAAAACGGTCAAAGAACGTCCCGTCCAGAGGATGCATGGTGTTTCGCCTCATGCTGTTGGCTGTCACACATGGTTTCCACAGCTACCCACGTGTTTCACTTTGATCGTCAGCAGTACTGGCAACGCACTGGCTCACCGGATTTAGATGTGATCGGAAGCTTATAGGATTTATCAAGCCTTCACACGCTGCCCTCCATCAGTGGTGGAAAAAGTACTCAAATTCTTTACTTAAGTAAAAGTACCAATACTGCAATATAAAAATACTCTGTTACAAGTAAAAGTCCAGAATTAAAAATTTACTTGAGTAAAAGTACAAAAGTATTGGCATCAAAATGTACTTAAAGTACCAAAAGTAAAAGTACTAAATATTTGAAAATAGCCGATCAACAAGCTCACAACGCGTCGCGATGCGACGCGTTGTGAGCTTGTAGATCTGCTATTTTCAAATAGCCTAGGTACAAAATAGGTTTAAAGTGGTTAATGTAGGTTTCATTATATCATAGTTTATATCTGAAAAGTAACTAGTAACTAAAGTTTTCAAGTAAATGTAGTGGAGTAAAAGTACAATGTTTGCCTCTGAGATGTAGTGGAGTAGAAGTAAAAGTATTGGAAATTGGAAATACTCAAGTAAAGTACAAATACCTCAAAATTGTACTTAAGTACAGTACTTGAGTAAATGTACTTAGTTACTTTCCACCACTGACTGGCAATGCAATGGCTCACCGGATTTAGATGTGATCGGAAGCTTATAGGATTTATCAAGCCTTCACACGCTGCCCTCCATAGATGGAACCGTGGTGCAAATTGTGGCTTCGTTGTTTTTCAGCCCTGAAAAAGAACATGGTATAATCATGCACACTTTGTGCCAAATGCCTGGGTATCCTCAGTTGGCATCTGAACTTGAAGCCCCCCCCCCCCCCCCCCCCCCAACACACATACCCCAAATGCAGTGATAGATGCCAGTCAAGTTGTTCATTACACCTAACCCCCACCCAGATCAGGGGTTCCCAACCTTTCTGTTGCCACGGACCGGCTGACAGTTCATAAAATGCATGGTTGTGGGGGGGGGGGGGGGGTTGCCAGTCAATGACACATCACTGGCTGCTATTTATATATTATTATATCACTATACATGATGTTATATCATTGACCTAAATGGCGTTATATCAACACGGATATAGGGTGATTAAAAAAAGGTTATGTCTGTATCAGAAATGACTTTGGACAGGTGGAAAACTTTAGTTAAAGTTGCAGATTGACGCATTACTTTACCTGAGTTAAAGTACTGATAGTTGTACTTGACGTGATGACGTGAAATAATAATCCCATTTAGTGTTTCATTAGCGCGATCGTGACAAAATAGGCTACAGCTTTATAGCGAAGGCGCTGAAATTCAACACACGTTAAAAGATAGGAAGGATTCAACGGTGATGTCACCGTTACGAAACAGGAAGTAGCACGGACGGAGCCGTTTATGAACCACAGTGACATCACTGACGAATCCTTGGCATCTTCATGTGACCGACTCAACTTTTCTCCGCTCTTTAGGAAATCCTGGTGACGCAAGGTTATAGATTCACGGCCGGGAAAACGTGGAATTCCCGGCCGCCTTCTCGCATGTGCCGGTCCGCGGACCGGTGGTTGAGGAACCCCTGACCCAGATCACATTAATCCCTATACACTTCGTTGACCGGGATCCCCCAGGGATCTATACTTGCCCCTCTCCTTTTTTTCCGCCCTCTACATCAAATCTCTGCACTGAAAATAGCCTATCCACAAGGTCACACAACACGTGAGCTTGTAGATTCAGAGAGACGTTGAGCGTCATGAACTGAGATTTCCCTCTTGCTTTTGTAAGAGCAGATGATAACTTTGAATAAAACATTTAAAAAGAAAAGCCTGTTTAACATTTAATGTTCATGTCTGGAGCTGTTTTTGCTTCAGAAATTCCCTAATCCCTCTGATTTCTGTCTTCCAGTCGCAAAAAAACGTTTCCATTCCTCTCACAGGGGATCACGTTGACGTGGCTGTTTTAACCCATTAAGAATGGGAACGCATCTGTGTGTCATTTTTAGAATTATTTGGCTATTCAAAAATAGCATATATACAATCTCATAGCGCGGCACCGAGTGCCGCGCTATGAGATTGTATATATGCTATTTTTGAAATATCGTGAACATTTGTGCAAATCTTTGAATATATGTTTTTTAAAGCGAACATTTGTAACTGTCAAATGTCTTTTGAACTTTTTCTGAAAAACTATTGTTGCTATATCAGTGGTGCTCAAACCTTTTCATGTCAAGGACCCCCCAAAATTATGTTTTTGGCCACCGATCCCCATCAAAATATGTTGTTCCAGGGACCCCCCAGAAGCAAAGATTTGAGTTAAAAATGTTGTTTAAAAAATATATATGTATTCAAAGATTTGCATAAATGTTCAAGATATTTCAAAAATAGCAGATCTACAAGCTCGTAGCGCGGCACTCGATGCCGCGCTACGAGCTTGTAGATCTGCTATTTTTGAACAGCCAAAGTATTAAAAAAATGGTTATAGCTAAAATCTAAAAATGACACAGATGCGTTCCCGGTCTTAATGGGTTAAGTATTCCTAAAAACCCAACTCAAGCTGCACAACAGGCCCAACGGTATGGCATTTATATGCCACTATTAATTATCAGTGCCAGTTCGTAGCTAATAAACACAGAGTCCGTTGTAATTGAACTGCCAGTTGCATAGTTGTGGGTGAGTTTTGGAGCAATGGGCCCCAGCGTGGGCACTCCAGAGTGTAATTACTGGTGCCTGACCCAGTGGGTTAGGGGATCAATCTTAGCCTGACACCGGGCGGTGGATATACCTTCTCTTCTGTCCCCGGGTGTCGGTTCGTGGCAGGGGGAGTTTATCATCAAGGATAGGAGGCCTCCTTTAACACCAGAGGCCTCCATGTGGCCTCCTTTTGTTTAACCCATCGAGACCGGGAACGCGTCTGTGTGTCATTTGTAGATCTGCTATTTTTTTTAAAATCTTGAAAATGTGTGCAAAGCTTTGAATATATATATATAGGTTTTAAAGCGAAACATTTTAACTCCGATCTGTGCTTCTGGGAGTCCCTGGAACAACAAATTTTGAGATGGGGGGGTCCGTGGGCCAAATACATATCATTTTGGGGGTCCTTGACATGGAACAGCACTGATATAGCAACATAAAAGTTTTTTGAAAAAAAGATTTGAAACAAATGTTCACGATTTTTCAAAAATAGCAGATCTGCAAGCTCATAGCGCGGCACTCGGTGCCGCGCTATGAGCTTGCAGATCTGCTATTTTTGAATAGCCAAAGAAATCTTAAAATGACACAGATGCGTTCCCGGTCTTAATGGGTTAAACATGGGAGCACGAGAGGGAATGTGTCTTTGCGAAGAACATCAAGGCTATAGATCTGCTCGCAGGCACCGGAGCAGACTAAATCGAAACCGTATTTTTTTTTTTTTTGCAAAAACCACGCTCCCTCCTGTGTTCGAGAACATTCATGTAACCGTTTTTTGTACAATGCCTATGGTTGCATATTTACAATGAAACGCTGCGATAAAGTGATTAAGAGTTGTTAATTATGCTCCACAAAAAGAAATGGATGTATTGTCGCTAGAACCACTGCATGCCGATGAGTTGACTCGGTCACAATTACAAGGCATTTAGCAGGGTCAATGGTGTGATCCGTGTCGACAAACGACAGGATAAATAAATAGTTGTACAGAATGAAAAGAGAACACAGTAGTGCTTCAAAGAAACTGGATACAAGGTAAATATCAAACCTGACATCCGTCTAAACATGTTGACTCTGTGTTGCTATAACATCAACCTTTAGCAGTATTGTTTTCTTCATTGACCTAGCTCCTGCAGCTCAAGACATTCGTCAAAAGCGTAGGTATTCAATTCAATCTTCATTTCAGACCCAAGGGAGATCACAACTAGAAAAAGTGCTCCTCGGAGCACAGGTCTCCACCAGGTCAGGTAGGTTAGTGTGGGCCAGCAATGTTCGGAATTTGCCAATCAGTCTGGAATGTGAAAAATCTGACAGATCCGTCTCGATGGCTTGACTAAAGAGACTATGTATCAATTTGCGGGATGTTTGGACAACATTTGTAGGAGTATTGTGAAAACATTTTTTTTGGCAAAAATCTTTCTCCTGCTGGTGCTATAATAGGGCAATGTTGAAAGGGTGGCATGTATTCCTCAACGTAGTGCAAATGTGCGTGCATTTTCAAGTGGCATTTCTTCTTTGGCCTAGTGGGAATGTGCGTGCAGATTTTCACGGAAATTGCACGCCGTGTTCATGATTTGAGGCATTTTGTTAAAAGGGAGCACTCCTGCATACTTTGGAAGCTATTCTTAGCCAATCAGCATGGAAAATGAAAAATCTGAAATACCTGTTTTGTTTAATGACTATAGAGATACTGTGTACCGATTTGCGTGATGTTTGGACAAAATCTGTAGGAGTACTGTCAAAGTATGTGTTTTGCAAAAAGCGGCCTCCTGGTGGCGCTATAGCAGACCCATGTGAATGAAAAATTTGGGGCAGAGGTTCTGAATTGGCATCCAGGGAGATTGTGTGCACAGTTTCGCTGCCATTATGCCAACAGTGCCGGAGATTAGCTGTCCACGGACGGACGGACGGACGGACGGACGGACGGACGGACGGACGGACGGACAGACGGACAGACGGACAGGGTGCAAAACACTCTCTCGCCATACCTTTCGGCCTGGTGGAGACAATTATGAATCCATTATTTATTCATTTTCATAATCAATAAGTTCGAATAACAGCCCTGATGGCAACTAACACGGCTCAACCCGCCTTCTTGACCACAAACCGCCGTTAACAAAAAAGCGGCACAGTCCTTTATTTTGTCCCTCTCCAACTGCCAAGAAAACCCCCCACGAATTCTAAATTCATGAGCTGCTACCCTCTTAACACTGTGTCATTTGATAGACTCCTAAATGGTCGCGGGAATTCAATTAGGAATAGGATAGCGTTTTGAAAATGTGGCCGCGTGCCCGCCAGTTACTCAAGGGACACGATTGATGTCTATGAGTGGCATTTAGCATAGCTGACCCGCCGACTCAGATTAGCATCTCATTAGCATGAGCGGTGTAAAGAGACACAAAGCAAAAGCAGCGCCGTCACCCGAAAAAAAGATATTCGGGGGGGACCTGCCTGGGGGAATTTTATGCGATTGAAATACTTACTGTAAAATTCCATATAGTTTCTGTGTGACATTAGAGGAATGGTACTGCTGTAGCATACAAATCAGTTGCAAAAAAAAACCTTTTATTCTTGGAAACTCAGCCCCAAGCCCCATATCTTCTCAAAGCCTGCACATAGCTTAAGTCATTACGACCAGGAACGCATCTGTCATTTTTGGATTTCTTTGGCTATTTTTATTTTAAATCGTGAAGATTTTTGCAAATCTTTGAATACATATATTTTTTAAGCGAACATTTGTAACTCAAATCTTTGCTTCTGGGGATTTTTTTTCTTAAAAAGGTATAAATGTTGCTGTAATATCAGTGGTTCTCAAACTGTTTTCATGTCAAGGACCCCCAAAATGATATGTATTTGGCCGCGGACCCCCCCATCTCAAAATATGGGACCCCCAGATGCAAAGATTTGAGTAAAAAAAGTGTCGCTTAAAAAAAATACATATTCAAAGATTTGCACACATTTTCACGATTTAAAAAATAAATAGCAGATCTACAAGCTCGAAGCGCGGCACTCGGTGCCGCGCTACGAGCTTGTATATCTGCTATTTTTTTAAATAGCCAAAAGAAATCTAAAAATGACACAGATGCGTTCCCGGTCTTAATGGGTTAATATTATGTACAATAACACATACTGTATAGCAATAAGCTGCCGTGCATATGTCTTTGTTGTTCCCTCCCAGTGCTGTCCTCAAACAATTACTCTACATTATGTATTAATACATGTTATAGTGTGAGAGACGGTAATTGTACAAGACCCAAGACACTAATTGCATGTATATGCTCTTTTCCTTCATATATCACAGTAACTAACGCACAGTAAGTGCCCGTATCGACACAGCACCACCAGAATAACACTTCATCCGTGTGCAGGAGCATGAAATGGAGTTCCCCTACTCTTGGACAGAACAACAAATACTGTATACCGCCGGCCGAATCAATAGAGCCCATTGTTTGTTAAAAGATAGCTCCTTGTGCGAGCCCCACAGACTATACACTATTGGCAAAAAAAAAAAAACGGGGGGATGAGAAGACCCCGTTCCCGTTTATTCTTCCTTCAACATGAATACGTTTCTGCCGAGACAGCAACCTTACATTATGTAGAGAACAGAGCGTCTTCCTTTGCTTCGTTACAGCAGCTGCTGCTGCGGGCCCAAATATGACCTACTTTTCACCTGTTTTTTTTCTCTTTTCTTTTCCTTGTACTCTTCCCCCTGGTGGCGCAGATGTTACGTATATAAGCCCAGGTTTAAATATAGTCTGCCGTGCAGATGTTTGTGTTTGTGATGACGGTATAGCCTACATAGGTCTGGGATTACGATTCGTCTGAAATGAAGGAGAAAAAAAAAGAAAATAAAGAGCCCGTCTGAGGGAAGAGGATAAGCGGAGACAAAAGGCAGACGGTATTATGGACAAAAGGGAAGAAGCGAGAGAGAGGGCGAGAAGGAGACGAAGGGAAAACATAAACGTCTGCTGCGCCGACGCGTCTTGTGTAAATATGTGCACGCACAATAAGACGGTTACACGACTGCATGTGCATGTTTTCATGCCCATTCACTCTTGCATATGCATGAGACGAGTGGGGAGGAGGGGGGGGGGGGGTGTAAGAGAACGGTGTCTACCAGATACCGTGCGGGTAAAAGAAAGAATGAGGTCGGCGGAACAAGAGGGAATTTTTTTTTTTTGCGGGGAAAAGAAAGGCTGCAGGAAAAGCTATACACTTCAAAAATCCTCAGTGTTGATTATATCCATTTGCAACTCAAAATAGTTGCACAAATTGAACCAAAATGGACCCTTCGGGCCCCATTTTGGTTCCATTTGTGTATACTCTCCGAGTTAAATTAACGGTGCAGATTTTACTGTGTAACGACCTCAGGACAAGAGAGGCCTGCGATAGAGCGAGAGAGCGAGAGAGAGAGAGAGAGAGAGAGAGAGAGAGAGTGAAAGGAGCATGCACATGTCCTGAGTGTATTCAGTGCTAGTCTCCTGTCGGGCCCTCTGATCAATGGCTGCTGTCGCTCAGCGCCGGCTCAAACCCTTCAACCGCAAATGTAACCCCAGCCAGTCCAGCCTCGGGGAGCTTTATTATTCATGTGGGCCAAAAACACAAGACCAGAAAGCTGGATGAGCACACACACACACACACACACACACACACACACACACACACACACACACACACACACCAGCCCTCCCTCCACCCCCCCTCCCGCCCTCCCTGCCGCCCAGGCCTGTCCTGTCCTTTTCCTGTAACAAAACTGCAGGAAACCGCTGCTGCTGAAGAAAGAGAAATGCCCCAAGGTGTCCTCAATGTCAAAACAACACCGTTCCACTGCTCCCAACAACCCTGTTCCTACTCGTCAAAGTACCATGAGAGCCGAGGAAGAAAGGAGAAAGAAAACAGCTTCTTTGTCGAAGCTGTTAAGACTACTGTACATAAGCCGTTATTTGGTGCTCGTGGATTTTTTTTCTTCTTCCCTTGACACTGTTGAGTGGAGTTATTTAAAATACAAAATAATAAAAACATCCCCACCCCCAGAATCCAATCTTCAGCGAGTGTATTGTCCCACGGTTTACACAGAAATACAAACAGTATTTACCGAGATGGAGACTTCAGGAGCATTCGCCGAATAATCCCCAAATTGAGGGGAGTCGGGGGTTGAATGCAGAGTGCAGAATCGTGGGCCATTCACGCTGAAAACCCGTCCTTAACCCTGGGATTTGTGAATGTGTTGTGGTGGGCTAAACGGAGAGAGACAGGGATGCACTCGCAGGCACCCAGCAGACAGTATGCCATGCCTGTGCCTTTGTATGACTTAATCCCCGAGCGTTCGTTTAACTCTGAGAGCGTATAAATGGAACCTTGCGGCTCCGTTCGGTTCCATTTCGTACCACTCTCAATGTTACAAATGTCAGGGTTGCAAAATGGTTACATTTGGTTCTATACGCGCGATAATGATGAATCATCGCCTGTCGCTTGAATTCAATTTGGTTCAATTTGTTTGCTGATACGCCACTGTCTTTATTAACCCATTCAAGCCGGTCTTCTTCTAAATGTCTTCTAAATCCTGTTTTCTGAAAAACGTATGTTATATCAGGGGTGCTCAAACTTTTTTCAAAATTGTCAAGGACCCTCCCCCCCCCAATGTATTTGGCCACCGGCCCATCTCAAAATATGTTGTTCCAGGGACCAAAGAAGCAAAGATGAGGTACAAATGTTCGCTTTAAAAACATATTTTCAAAGTTTTGTACAAATGGTCATGATTTTTCAAATAAAAAATAGCAGATCTACAAGCTCATAGCGCGGCACTCGGTGCCGCGCTATGAGCTTGTATATCTGATATTTTTGAATAGCCGAAGTATAAAATAATGGTTAACCCTATGTCACCAAACGTATCATATATGATACACACATTACACAGATTTTTTAATAAATCAGTGTAATCAATACTTGGACCAAGAACCTGTTGTATCATATCTGACACATCCCCACTTCCCCCTGGACCATACCATTTGCACTGCAGGTAGTTACAGAGCCTCAGGTGGTCTGACCCAAAATGGCTGCCATCAACTAAACAGGAGAGGTTGATGCACTACTAACAAACAATTATTTTTTAAGCAGTTCGGGTACGTTTTCCTAGTATATCTTTACTAATATTTTGAAATAAGTGTTGGATAACTTGAATGCACTTAAGAGCTCTCAAAATTTAGCATTTGAGTTTGTTTTTTATGATGTCAAAAGTGTTTGTATCATATTTGATACTACAGGTCTATAGTCCTTTACGATTTGTATCATATTTGATACTACAGGTCTAAAATATTTTTTTTTGTAATGTTAAAACAGACTTGATTATTTTTTTTGTTTCAAAATTTTATCCCACGATTTTGTAACCCTATTTTTTACACCCAGTGCCAATCTCTATGTAATCCTGGGCACTACACTCCCTCTGCCAACCTAGGGAGGCCAGGGCCGAGCTCATGCCTCCTTCAATGCATGAGAGCTAACTGACCTTCTTATCACCTGACAGGGGAGAGTTTCCCTGGTTGGACGTAGCGCGTGGAAGGAACACGTTATTCCAACCAGTTCCTTTCCCCTCCATCAGGCGCCCCGGCTGGCCAGGGGGAGGCAGTAAAACCGACTTGAAATACCCGTTTTAATTCCCCTTGTATCAAATATGATACAACAAATAAATGATACAAAGGAATGTTAAAAAAAATAAAACAAAATCAAAAATGTTTTAGGACCCAATAAAGTGTCCCTTTTCAAAATTTCTGACCTTTCCTTCATAGTTCAGGTTCTAGAGGGTTAAATCTAAAATGACACAGAATGCACACCTATGTTGAATGCAATTATATAAGTCGCTTTGGATAAAAGACATAAATGACTGTAATGTAATGTAACACAGCGTTCCCGGATTGAATGTGTTAAAGATGCTATGTTTTCCTTTTTCTTTTTCCTTTTCGATTTTCCTCATAAAAAGGGACAAAGTTGACCAGGGGGGAAATATCTCTCATTACACATTTTAATGGTATCGCCACGAAGGAAGCAAAAATTCAATTGTTTTCCTCCATCTACGTCAGACAAGAACCACATCAACCTAATGAATGTTTCATTTGCCTGGACTATGCTTGAGTACTTTTGCTCCCAGTACGTATTACCCTTGATCCATATGAAGTGTGACATTACATAATCCTTTTTTTTTTACGAGAAGATAAATGTATTTATATTAAAGGAGAGCAAAAAAAACCTTTCTGTCAAGAGATAAAGAAATGTCTGGCGACTTCATGTTTATCGTCTATATCAGTGGTTTCCTAATCTCTCAAGAACAGATTCTGCTCTGCGTTTGAATCTGTCGGGGGGGTTTGTCATATCGCGTACGCACTGGCCTACAAGTGGGCGTGCCTTCAGATCAGGAAGCAGGCCGCGCTTTACCCAATCAAATGTAGTGGGCGGGATTTACGTGTCCGCCGATCCTTCCCCACTAGAAACAAACCGAAACTCATTTAACGATAGCGTCCTCGGAGCAGACAAAACCATGGAAAGATATTCACATTTTAACTTGCTCATAGAAACAAGTGGGCTTATAACCAAAACAATCCATGTTCTCTGGGAGAAGTGGTGTTAGTGTTCCGTGTAGAAATATTGTTAGTGGGAATGAAAACATAGTCGCACCACCGGAAGTGAAAGGCTGAAGGCAGACCAAAACCCCCGTTTCCTTGCGCACGGGTGCTACGTCGACTTCCTCCCAGAGCCAAGTGAGATAGTAAAAAAACAGTAGAGGGCGCTGTTTTTCCTTTTCATTTGGCGATGGGTTCCCAGATTGGTGGTTTCCAAACTTTTTAGCTCAAGACCCAAAAGAGAAATGCCCGGTACCATCCAAACGAGTGAAAATAGCATATCTACAAGCTCACAACGCATCGCTTCGCGCCGCGTTGTGAGCTTGTAGATCAGCTATTTCCACTACTTCTTAAACATTCAATTTTATTCGATTTATTTCATGAAATTCTTTAGAAAAATCACTGAATTTGTTTTTAATTCATGAACATTTTTTATTTTTTCATGTTTCGAAATGTACTCGTGACCCAAAAAAATTTGTCCGTGACCCACAAATGGGTCCCGACCCACTGTTTGGGAACCAGTGGTCTAACATCCTCCCCAAGACCGAACAGGATAGGGTTGACAGAATTGGCGGGGGGCTCAGGAGACAGAGTGGCCTGTCCAGAAGGTTTCTTCAGGTTCGATCCCTGGTTCCCCCTGGGCTGGTGTTTTTTTGGGGCTTTTTCTACCTTTATTGATAGGTACAGTAGGCTGACGGGAAATGGGGAGAGAGAGATGGGGAGTGACACACTGCAAAGGTCGTCGGGATCGGGAGTCGAACCTGCGACACGCCGCCGGGCGGCATTAGCAGCCTAAGTGCCCAGGCGGCTACGCCAGCCGTCCGGGTGTGACTCTTTGCTTCTGGGGGTCCCTGGAACAAAATATTTTGAGATCGGGGTCTGCGGCCAAATTCAAACAAATGCATCAAAAAAAAAATTCTAAATGCTAACAGTATGTTGCTATATCAGTGGTGGTCCAACTTTTCCAAGTCAAGGACCCCCAAAATGATATGTATTTGGCCGCGGACCCCCCATCTCAAAATGTTTTGTTCCAGGGACCCACAAATTAAAAAGGGCACACAAATAAAAAAATAGCAGATCTACAAGCTCATATAGTGCGGCACTCGGTGCCGCGCTATGAGCTTGTAGATCTGCTATTTTTGAATAGCAAAATAAAGTGTTCTTGAGCAAGACACTGAACCCCTAACTGCTCCAGATGAGAAGGTTGGTGCCTTGCATGGTTTCCTCTGCTGTGGGTGTGTGCATGTGTGTGAATGTATGAATGCAATTCACATTGTGAAGCGCTTTGGATAAAGGCTCTGTATAAATGCACCACATATACCCCAATGTTTTCTTCAATGGTAACGGTTGTCCCACGAACCATGGACCAGCCTTGTGGACTGTTAATTCACTTTGAAGTTCTCTCAACCTTTTTCCTCAGGCAGGAGAACAGTACATTACGTCTGCAGGGGATCAGGCCAAGTCATGTGTGGATTGCAGAGAGGGCTGGCAGACACACAGTGGTGCTGGAAAACGTACTCTGATGTTTGTACTTGAGTAAAAGTAGCAATAGCCTACCACAGTATAAAGAATATTCTGTTACAAGTAAAAGGCCTGAATTCAACATTTGACTTGAGTAAAAGCACAAAAGTATTGGTTATCATCAATATATACTTAAAGTGCCAAAGTAAAAGTACAAAAATGTGTCAAACCTATTCGAAAATAGTATAATATCTACAGTACAAGCTCACAGCGTAGTTCGGCTATTTCTGAATAGCCGAAGTATAAAACAGGGCTTCAGTGGTTAATGTATGTTTTGCTGCAAAGTAATACAAGCAACTAAAGTTTTCAAATAGTTGTAGTGGAGTAAAAAGTATAACATTTGCCTCCGAGAGGTCTGGGAGTAGAAGTATCAAATAAGCTTGTTTGTTTGTAATCAATAACAATAATCAAGTTAAGTAAAAGAACCTCAAAATTGTACTTTAACCCAGTAAGACCTGGAACGACACATTCTGTGTGTCATTTTTAGATTTCTTTGGGCTATTCAAAAATAGCAGATATACAAACTATATACGAGCTTGTAGATCTGCTATTTTTTTGAAAAATCGTGAAAATGTGTGCATATCTTTGAATATCTTTTTTTTCTGTAGCGCACATTTTTAACTCTGTTACAACTTATGGGGGGTCCCTGGAACAAAATATCATGAAATGGGGGTCCACGGCCAAAATTCATATAATTTTGGGGGTCCTTGACATGAAAAAGCCACTGATTATAGCAACATTTTTTTATTTTTTTTTTCAAAAAACTGTTAGGATTTAGAAGACATTTGTAGAATCACCAGAAGCAAATGTTTGCTTTGAAAAATATATATATTCAAAGATTTGCCCAAATGTTCACGATTTTTCTAAAATAGCAGATCTACAAGCTCATAACGCGGCACTCGGTGCCGTGCTATGAGCTTTTACATCTGCTACTTTTGAATAGCCCAAGGAAAACCTAAAAAAATTACACAAATTCTTTCCCGGTCTGAAAGGGTTAAGTACAGCACTTGAGTAGATGTACTCAAGTACTTTCCACCACTGGCACACACGTGTTCCTGGCATAGTACTCTCACCCTCTGGCCAGCTCTCTAATCGTCATTCAACATGCAAAGCTCTTCTTATTAGACATGTGAATGGTGCACCGCTCCACTAAAGCCAAGGGTGTGCTCATGTATGCCATGCTGAACCAACGAGTGTGACAGCGCATACTGTAGGCCTACTGGCTTACTGGACCAGATCTCTATGCCTTTAGCATCACTTTTGATGGAGGATTTGACTTACATTTTGTCCCTGTCAGGTGGGAACCTTGTACGTTCCGAAGCTGTTAGTTTTCATGAAAGAAAAGGAATGGGAAAAACACTGTTCCAATTGATCTAATGGAGTTATGACATATGGGATCTATTTTAACCCATTTAGACCTGAGGCCTTCAAAATCCTACCTAAGTTTTCTAAAAAACGTAGGTAGGAAATAAATAAATGATGAAACGATGAATATTGCTATATATATTGTCTCTGGCGGTCCAAAACTGTTACTTTTCAGGATTCAAATTCAAAAATAGCAGATCTACAAATTCAATAATTTGTTTATACTTTTGTGTGACACTGTAGAGAAACGCAAAAAAGTTAGAATATGGAGATAAGAGGTTTCTGCCCGACAGCGACGATACATAGAGTAGCATGCAACAACTAAAATGACACAGACGCATTCGTATACTTGAAAGGCATAACAACGTATAAGGTGTAACACCAAGCCCCCAGAACCCAGAGGTTGCATTGAGGACTGAGGCGCATTGGACATGCTGGCCATTCATAGGTACTGCAGCTTAAAACGGCCGGGGGCCACTGTCACGAACGAGCGAAAACGGTTTTCGACCAATGGGCTCGACTCACGAGCTTGCACACAGGGTTCCGTGACAGAAAACGTGTCACAGAAGCCCCCAAATGGGCCGTCACATTTCCCAACCCGGAAGAAGGGGTGATTTCGGCCCATGCGCTGGCCCATGCAAGTGGATGGGCGGGGATTTCCGGTGCCCTCTCTATTATTTTTCAACTCTATGGGTGTAACAGGTCTAACTGGGTTAACGCTGTGGCTCATGGTATATTAACTTGTGCCGTGGGGGTGTGTCCAGCACAATGATACTACAGTATCTAGCCAGAGCCATATAAGGAGAGTTGCGTCACCTCCGTTCACTTCATCGGGCCAGTCTTCTAATCTACAGAGACTTCTATTGGCGAATAGTGACAAAGCCCTGAGCCGGAAGTTTATGGAATGCATGGAGTCTATGAGGGTTTGTCACTATATTTCGAGTTTACATGAACCACGTGACCGGCGCGGTTTTCTTCCCCCGAGGTGACACAACTACTGCCCCCACCCAAGTGTTGACTTACATTTACTGATTTTAGCCCCAGTGTCAACTTAATGCATGTGGTATATTAGCTCTTATTTGCTTATATTTTATGAACAGTATGCAAGTCAAAACCAGATGGAACTGTGAAATGTAACCTTGCTAAAGTAAGAAGAATCATGTGTGTGTTGTGACCCAGCATAGCGCCTGCATAGGTAATCACTAATCAGGTAGTACTATGTTAATCTTGACCAAATGTCTAACATGTGGCTGGTAGCCTAGAGTGCAGGGGTGTGAATGGCGATTTGCATCTCTATTGTTAACCTGAAGACATCTCCCAGGCTTCCTGACAGGCAGGATGCAGACAGATAGAGACAATGTTCAAAGGACTTCAGAGCTTGATCTTCTAGGTGGGGTGGGGGGGCTCTCACTGACCCCCACCCACTTATTGTAATGAGAAATACTGTGTTATAAAAGGTGAACTAAAATGTAACTCAGTACTGGTCGCAGTCCTGAGGCCGAAGGGCTGAGGGACAGGGGCCCCTTGCCCCTGGAAGCTTTGCTATGCTGTTGCTATGATGCTGTTTGTTTGTTGCTGAATAAACCACTGAATGATTCTGAACATGGACTCCGGACGTATTCTCCTCTACTTTATTACAACCAGCGGGCCTGGTAACCCGCATCTTGGCACCTAAAATATACGACATGTACATTTACACATCCTAGTCCCCAGTGCTCACTGTGTCGAATTACAATAGCCTACATTTACAGTACATTTACTGATGTCAGCCCCATGCAGTGTCATGCTGTCAAATGATTGATCGGCCAATTCACAAGCTGTCATCTTTTCATCGGTCTCTGTGGTGAGAATCACAAGGCATCCCAGAAGGGCTGCCATCTTGCTTCATGGTCTCTATCAAGCAGTGGTGGAAAAAGTACTAAGATATCACTTAAAGGGTAAGACCACTTTGGTAGAGGTTTGGGTTGTATAGTTACCTTGCCATGATGTAACCCCAAAGGTGGGCAAGAAATCAAAAATAATTGCTCCATAGATTGGAAATTGATAATTCAAAATATGCTCCTCATTGACTTACATTGTACGGTAAAACAGCTCTCAAAGTCACTCTTTTAGCACATAAATGAACCCAAACATAGCTGATTCAGGCAATATAGAGCATCACCAAACCCAGTACTATTTTTTTTTAAAATAAAAATGTCAACTTCCTGTTGATTTTACTATTTGAAGATCTGGATCCGGATCCGCGGATCCAGTCCAGGTTTTCTACTTGTTAAAAATGGCAAAATCAACAGGAAGTTGACATTTTTATTTAAATAGAAAACAGTACTGGGTTTGGTGATGTTCTATATTGTCTGAATCAACTTTGTTTGCGTTCGTTTATGTGCTAAAAGAGTGACTTTGAGAGCTGTTTTACCGTACAATGTAAGTCAATGAGGAGCATATTTTGAATTATCAATTTCTAATCAATGGAGCAATTATTTTTTATTTCTTGCCCACCTTTGGAGTTACATCATGGCAAGGTAACTTCACAACCCAAACCTCTACCAAAGTGGTCTTGCCCTTTAAGTAAAAAGTATCGATACTGCAATGTAGAAGTACTGTTACAAGTAAAAGTCTGGTGTTCAACATTTACTTGAGTAAAAAGTACAAAAGTATTGGTATCAAAATGTACTAAAAGTACCAAAAGTAAAAAGTACTGAAATGTTTGAAAATAGCAGATCTACAAGTTCACAACGCGTTGCATAGATCGTCGATTTTCAAATAGCCTGTAAAATAGGACTTCGTTACTTTACACCACTGTCTATCAAGAGTTTCCGTCCAAACTCAGGAGGACGCGGGGGAGAGACGCTCTCTAAGGATTGGCACGCCGTCATCCTAGGGAAACAGGAAGTGACAAAAGAGCTTTGGCAGTGTAGAGGGGATAGGAAGGAAACAGCTGCACTGGGACTCCCAATCCCATCTATAATTCAGCAGAGGTATAATAAGATAACTTTCCCCCTTTGTCATACGCTGTAAGGATGATGAAACCGTGCCCAAACGAGGAGGCTGGCTCCAGTGCAATAATAATGAAGACATATTTTTCCCACAATCAGGAGAGAAAGGCTGAGGTCCCCTGATTAAATATTGACTTGCAACCGTCTGTGTTCTTGTCTCGGTCTAATCAATAATTCATATGAGGTAAAAGAGATTGTAGGAATTATCCGAGATGCTATATGTTTTCGCCGCGTCTGTTTTTGTTTGTTTTCACTCGGAAATGCAGGAGAGGAAGAAACGGCATCGAGTTAACAGGAGCGAGGCTCTGTTAACACTTCGACCGCCATTTGTACCCACGTCAGCTGGGGTTTTGTTCGACATACATCAGTGGTGTAAAGTAACTAAGTACATTTACTCAAGTACTGCACTTAAGTGCAATTTTGAGGTATTTTTTACTTTACTGGAGTATTTCCAATTGTCTATACTTTTGCTTCTACACCACTACATGTCAGAGGCAAATATTGTACTTTAACTCCACTACAATTATATGAAAACTTTAGTTACTGGTTACTTTGCAGATATACATTATTACATTATAAAACATACATTAACCACTTTAGCCCTATTTTAAACCTAGGCTATTTGAAAATAGCCGATCTACAAGCTCAGAACGCGTCGCGATGCAACGCGTTGTGAGCTTGTAGATCTGCTATTTTCAAACATTTTAGTACTTTTACTTTTGGTACTTTAAGTACATTTTGATACCAATACTTTTGTACTTTTACTCAAGCACATTTTTTATTCCGGACTTTTACTTGTAACAGAGTACTTCTACATTGCAATATTGATATACTTTAACTTAAAACATTTGAGTACTTTTTCCACCATTGACATACTTACTGTACAGCCAGTCAGTGAAATTGCACTTATATTTGAATGGTAATATTTTTGTTCGGCACCATTAGGTCCATTATACTCCACCGAATTCATGTCAAATGATCAGCATGACGTGTAACAGTAATCTGGGGCGTTATTGAATTATTATACAGAGTCAATATTAAATCCATGACTCCTAATTCAACAGTGACAACTGATGAATACCTGAACACTTCAATATTGATTCACATTGATCGTTATGGAGTATATTGCCTCATTCAGAGGATTTGCGTGAGTACAGTGCAAGCTTTAACCACTTAAAACCTATTTTATACTTGGTTGTGCGATGGTTTTGTACAGGGAAAATAGTCCCATCTAAAAGCTCACAACTTGTAGATCGACTATTGTACAAGCTCACAACGCGACGACGCATCGCATCCCTATATTAGTGTCTATATTAATGACACGCCAAATATAGGGGACGCCAGGTTAAAATGAAAGCCCTAAAATAATAAACTGTTATAAACTCCTCATACACCCCATTACACTCCCAAGACAGGCACCCTCTCTGTAGACAGCTTTAAAGCACAGCTCAAGACTTATTTCTTCACTCTTGCTTGTAGTTGATTTTTTCTAAATCTCTGTGTTGTTATTCATGTCTTCACTGTTCTGCTTGATTTCACTACCTTTTTGTTTTGGCCATTATTTTAAATGCCACTATTTGAAATGGTTTTAATGTTGTCTTTGCTTTTGCTCTGCTTTTTCTTCTTAAGGTATTACTGCTTTTCTGCAAAGCACTTCTGCTTTATTTATTTATTTGTATTATTGTTTTGTTTTTGAGCGGTGTAGCCGCTCCTATAAGTGGGGTTGGGACCCATGACCCATCCGTCGTGAAAATGTTGTCTTTCGCTGTACTGTGATTGGCTGATAAGTATTCAGACCCTTTGCTCAGTACTGTGATTGGCTAGCGAGACACATGATGAAATTCATAACCTATAAATAGCACCACGCACTTCAAAAAGACTCCTTTTTTTTAAAGTGAGCTTCCATCACTGTGATGACCACTGTTCTAAATAACACCGCTCACTTCACACTGGGTGTGATTTTTTTTTTGCTCTGTAGAGCACTTTGAGCCGCATTCATGTCACGAAAGGTGCTATACAAATAAAGTTTATCATTATTATTATTACTAAAAAGATATACGAGCATGCTGACAGTCCGTGTGTGCATGGGGTTAAAAGGCAATCAACGCTTAAACCTCTGAAACAGAGCCGCCATGCAATCTAAATGCGCAGACAGACCATGTCCCTGCATCCTGCAGGTAATCCCTCTATTATTTAGTAATGACAGAGCGACCACAGAATGTGTATTATTCAGGTTCGCCATTTGCCACTCACAGTGGTGGCTCATCTGCTGCGGCGTCGACTCCTGTTGCGTCTGCCACAGCAAAAACAAGCAGCAGCCATGAATCTTTTATAAGGATGTGAATGGCCTGATGATGAGGGACGCTCCCAGAAGGCTGCCTCTCTTAACCCGTTAAGGCCGGGAACGCATCTGTGTGTCATTTTTAGATTTCTTTGGCTATTAGAAAATAGCAGGTATACAAGCTCATAGCGCGGCACCGAGTGCCACGCTACGAGCTTGTATATCTGCAAAAAAAAAAAAAACGTGAAAATTGGTGCAAATCTTTGATTATATATAATGTTATATATTAAAGCAACATTTTTTTACTCAAATCTTTGCTTGGGGGTCCCTGGAACAAAATATTTTGAGCTGGGGGTCCACGGCCTAATACAAGGTGTCGAGGGGTCCTTGACATGAAAAAGTTTGAGGACCACTGACATAGAAACATACGTTTTTTCATAAAACTGTTAGGATTTAGAAGACATTTGTAGAATCCCCAGAAGCAATGAGATTTGAGTTACAAATGCTCACTTTAAAAATATATTCAAAGATTTGCACAAATTTTCTAAATGTTTAAAGAAATTGCAGATCTACAAGCTCATAGCGCGGCACTCGGTGCCGCGCTATGAGCTTGTAGATCTGCTATTTTTTTAATAGCCAAAGAAATAAAAAAATGACACAGATGCGTTCCCGGTCTGAATGGGTTAACGTGGTCCCCATGGCTCGGGAATAACGATCATCTGCTACTGTATGTTGTGCTCGCTGCAATGCCCGAAAGGCAACGAAAGCCACCATGAATGATTACCCACGGGAGAGGAGCGTTGTTTGTATATGGTCTGCACCGCCATCAACTTACACCGGGTTCTCTTTGTTTACGCCAGACGCGGCAGCGTGTCAACCCTTTGAGACCGGCCCCGGGTTTCATGGACCATTGGACATGCTACATACATGTACACCCCGTTTTGTTGTACCACAATATATATCAAAGCTGCATGCGTCCGATTGTTGTTTTTCTTCTTCTTTTTTTTCATTGGACGCCTACAGTGAACATGTTCGTTTTTCCAATTTTGATATGGTGCATGGATGCACAATACCTGACAACGTGATCGAAATGAAAAACTAAAATCAAGATCAATACCAAGAAGGGAAAAACAATACAGGGTTAATACCGTAAAAATATATTAACCACTTTAAACCCATTAAGATCTGAGGCCGATTTTATAAAATGTCTGTTTTTAGAATGTCTTCTAAACACGCGCTACGTCCAACCAGGGAAACTCTCCCCTGTCAGGTGTCAAGAAGGTCAGTTGGCTCTCATGCATTGAAGGAGGCATGAGCTCGGCCCTGGCCTCCCTAGGTTGGCAGAGGGAGTGTAGTGCCCAGGATTACATAGACAATTGGCACTGGGTGTAAAAAAATAGGGGTTACAAAATTGTGGGATAAAAAATTAAGTACAAAAAAAAAAGAATGTCTTCTAAAAAACTTTTTTGAAAAAACACTGTCAGTGGTTCTCAAACTTTTTCATGTCAAGGACCCCCAAAATGATATGTATTTGGCCGCGGACCCCCATCTCAAAACAATTTGTCCCAGGGACCCCCGGAAGCAAAGATTTGAGTTACAAATGTTCGCTTGAAAATATATATATTCAAAGATTTGCACACATTTTCACGATTTTTCAAAAATAGCAGATCTACAAGCTCATAGCGCGGCACCGAGTGACGCACTATGAGCTTGTATATCTGCTATTTTTGAATAGCCAATGTATAAAATATAAAACATTATTGTGATGCTATATTAACACATTTTGCTGGGGACCCCCTGGAACCCCCCCAAGGACCCCTGGGGGTCCCCGGACCCCACTTTGAGAACCAATGGGTTAAATAACAAACAAGCTTCAATCTGAGATCAAAACAATTCAACGGCCAAAATACAACAAAACAAAACCCCCCCAAAAACCCACTGTGTTTTACAGTGTGTCTGTGTCATACAGCTTACTGTGCTGTACGTGACCACAGCCATGACACATCCCACAATGGCATTCATCTGGAAGGTTCTAAAGCAGGGGTTCCCAAAGTTGGGGTCGCAACCCCAACATTGACGGTGAGGTCGCGAAATTATTTTGGGTAATTAAAAAAAAATTAAAAAAATTATTTTTTTTTCAACAGAATGGAGGAAATACAATCTAAAAATGATTACAAATAGTTCATTTTACCATTCTAATACATTACAAATGCGCACCGAACGTGCACATTTATGTGCATAAATTACCTCCAGGGTGGGGTCGCGAGTCAATGGCCGCATTATTTTGGGGTCGTGGGCTGAAAAGTTTGGGAACCCATGTTCTAGCGTATGTCACAAGCATATCCCCTGAAAGCACCCTGGAGGCTTTCAGGTTGACTCCAGTGGTGGAAAGTAACTAAGCACATTTACTCAGGTACTGTACTTAAGTACGGTTTTGAGGTATTGTTTTACTTTACTTGAGTATTTCCATTTCTCAATAATACTTCCGTTCCACTACATCTCAGAGGCAACTATTGTACTTTTTACTCCACTACAATTATTTGAAAGCTTTTGCACTTTTACTCAAGAATTGTTATTATTATTTTGTTTTTAATACAGACCTTTTACTAGTAACAGAGTATTTCTACATTGTATTTCTACTTTTCTCCTAAGTAAAAGAAAAAGAAAGCTGAGTATTTCTTCCACCACTGGTACACATGTCCTGTCTCTCCTGAACATAGCTGACAGCTCCGCTTATTCTTCACTTTACCCTGATGTCGGTGCCTATTTCGGGATGGCCTCTGCCACACACATATTGGATTTTACAGCCGTGATAGATGCCTTTTTATTGACACCTTGGAATTGTGTGCTGGCCATGTCATTCCCACATGGCAGGGTTTTATTTTTGTGTTGTTACGTAAGTTTGATTTGTTTTGTTTTTAAGTATTAACCATACTAAATGACAAGCGTAGGCCTAACAGGTTAAAACACAACAAAGTCTATAGGACCCATTTTCATTGTGGTCCTCACATAAAAACATGACTAATACAACTACTAAGTACGTTAAATAAACAATTTTAGGGCTGCAACTATCGATTATTTTCTTAGCGATTATTCTATAGATTACTTTCGAGAATAATCGAATCATCGAGAAGCACGATTTCACAAATGTTATTCTTATTTTTTACATCCACGAATCGACTTGAAACAATTATCTTTTTTGTATGATGGACTAAATCGAGCCTGAACCACTTAAGCACTATTTTATACTACTTTATGCCAAAATTGCCGATCTACAAGCATACAACACGTTGTATCCAGACATGTTATGAGCATGTAGATCTGCTATTTTCAGTGTTTTTAATACTGCCTTTAAAAAAGAAAACAAAATAATTAAAATTATTGATTAAAAAAAAAAAATCATTTCTTATTATCAATCAAATCAATTAGTTTGATTAACTGTTGCTCCCCTAACCTACACTATATAGTGGCTCTACTGGCTCATCAGACACAAGGAGAACAGTGAAAATGGAGTATATGAACCCTGCATGGTTCTTTCTCCTCACGCACGCCTTCTCTTCACACGGTGTGTAACAAACAGACATCATAGGGCGGGTCATTTGCTGAGACGGACAATAATGAGCGTTATAGCGTGTTATGTTGATGACGCATTGCTTTCCCGCTAAAAGACTCGAGAGATCGAATTGCCGTGTAGATATAGGGCTTTGCTTTTGCGTTTTACAAACTCACAGACAAACACTCTCTCACTTATCTCTCCGAGCAAGACGTCCTCGGCGCCCCCGAGTTTGCAATAAGCCCCGCCATTCATGCTTGAAGTTAATTCTCTCCCCATTTGGCTAAATTTGCCCAGCTACGGGGATTTAGACGCATTTCCAAAAGGCTACCCTTGAGACACCCCCAAACAACACCCCTCCCCTCTCCCCCCCACCCCCCGCCTGATCAGTGGTGGAAAGTAACGAAGTACATTTACTTAAGTACTGTACTTAAGTACAATTTTGAGGTATTTGTACTTTACTTGAGTATTTCCAATTTCCAATACTTTTACTTCTACTCCACTACATCTCAGAGGCAAATGTTGTACTTTTACTCCACTACAATTATTTGAAAACTTTAGATACTAGTTACTTTTCAGATATAAATTATGATATAATGAAACATACATTAACCACTTTAGCCCTATTTTATACATAGGCTATTTGAAAATAGCCGATCTACAAGCTTACAACGCGTCGCGATGCGACGCGTTGTAAGCTTGTAGATCTGCTATTTTCAAATATTTAGTACTTTTACTTTTGGTACTTTAAGTATATTTTGATGCCAATACTTTTGAACTTTTACTCAAGTAATTTTTTTATTCTGGACTTTTACTTGTAACAGAGTATTTTTATATTGCAGTATTGGTACTATTACTTAAGTAAAGAATTTGAGTACTTTTTCCACCACTGCGCCTGATGCATCTCTGGTCCGCGGTCACGGCTTGGTGCTCGTATTATTTTCATGCGGCTGTGATCAAACCTTGTGTGCTCGGCCTTAGCGCTAATGAAAAATGTGCCTTTCTTTATGGAAGCCAGAGCTGCCCGTCATTCTGCTTGACAGCGGGCATTAAAGGAAATTGGCCCTATTCATACCGCGCCCCCCACCACCCCCCACTTTTATGACAACCGCTTCAGTATAAGGTGGTCAGCCATAGTCAGTGGTGGAAAGTAACTAAAGTACATTTACTCGAGTGCTGTATGCAAGTCCAATTTCGAGGTACGTACTTGAGTATTTCAGCTTTTTGATACTAATTATGCTTTTTACTCCACAACGTTTACTTGACACTCAGCTTTAGTTAATAATTCCTACTTTGCAGATTTTAATTAATTATGAATCAAATTATTAATACAAAATCTTCTGAATATTTCAAAAACGGCCAATCTACTATAGGTGTAGGTTGGCTATTTTCGAATAGCTGAAGTATAAAATAGGGCATAATATGTGGTTAATGATGAATATTTATAGTCCTATAATATGGCATATATGACTCCGAAATTGGCCATTCTGCATAATGAGTACTTTTAAGAGCAGGGCAGTGGGCCAGGAGGTAAAGCGGCCGCTTGGGAAATGGAAGCTTCTCGGTTCGATCCCCGGCTCCCCCTGCATGGGTTACGGGTCTAAAAAGTGTCCTTGATCAAGACACTGAACCTCTAACTGCTCCTAATCAGCTAGGCTGGTGCCTTGCATTGGTTTCCTCCGCCGTAGGTGTGTGTGTGAACAGCATTTGTCATTTTGACTTTTGTTATTTAAAGTATATCGCCTCTGTCGGGGCGGAAACCTCATACGTCTGATTCAAATTCAAAAACAGCAAAGTAAAAGGTTGACAAGCTCAAAACGCTTCGCTTCGCGCTTCGAGCTTGCAGATCTGCTACTTTTGTGTGACACTGTAGTTACTGCAGCGTCACTTGATCATACGACAGTGTAGCATGATCAAGTATAGGGCATTAATTTACGAAAAAACACATTGCCCGACAGTGACGGTATTTTATACTTTCATACTGACTTAAGTGTAAATCATTGCAGGACTTTGACTTGTACAGTAACAGAGCATTTCTACACCGTGGTACTTGGTACTTAAGTAACTGGCCATAATAATGCTCTAACCTAATGGTGTCTCTGTGAGCGGAGGAGGGAACCAGGAAATGGAAGCCATGTATATACAGCTATGGTCCCCAAGAGCACCACAGATCTGTGGACTAATTAGCAGTGGTGGAAAGTAACTAAGTACATTTACTTTACTTGAGTATTTCCAATTTCCAATACTTTTACTTCTACTCCACTACATCTCAGAGGCAAATATTGTACTTTTACTCCACTACAATTATTTGAAAACTTTAGTTACTAGTTACTTTTCAGATATAAATTATGATATTATGAAACATACAATAACCACTTTAGCCCTATTTTATACATAGGCTATTTGAAAATAGCAGATCTACAAGCTCACAACGCGTCGCGATGCGACGCGTTGTGAGCTTGTAGATCGGCTATTTTCAAATATTTAGTACTTTTACTTTTGGTACTTTAAGTACATTTTGATGCCAATACTTTTGTACTTTTACTCAAGTAGATTTTAAATTTTGGATTTTTACTTGTAACAGAGTATTTTTATATTGCAGTATTGGTACTTTTACTTAAGTACAGAATTTGAGTACTTTTTCCACCACTGCTAATTAGGCGGTGTGGCCCCGGCATGGCGGGAAGCGCCACGCTCCCCGCTGTGTCCTGTTTGCCCCCGCTGTGTCCTGTTTGCCCCCGCTGTGTCCTGTTTGCCCCCGCTGAGTCCCTCAGAGAAGAGAAGAACCTGGAGGCTGGGCGAGAGACATGCAGAGAGAGGCCTTGCTTAGGCATCCAGTCTGAACGCTATATAACCACCCGACAACAACACTGAACAAACAACAATAACTGTTGTTTTAATTTTTTTTGGTTTTACCCAGCGGTGGTGGCAAAAGTACTACGATATTTTACTTAAAGGTTTAATGACATTCACTTTTACACCACATTCAAAGTCTTTGTCCTGGTCCTTCAAAAGTGTACAAAAAGTTTTAAGTGAAAATTCCATTCCAGTGATCAATGGCAGGTGTTTTTCTCTCACATTTCTAAAGCCTTTTCAACTGCAATGAAAAAAGAAATCTTTGCCTGCGGGTGTCGCTGGTGAGGGATTTTGCCTGTCAATCATCGACTCTGCTCCGCCCCCCCAAAAGGAAAGGATAGGGGAGGGGAGGGGCGAGGAGGAGAGTGGGCGGGATTAATCGACTGTGACCTCACTGTCGAAGGGCCAAGCTCAGATTACTTTTCAGCCTAATTATTCAGAAAACCCCAGACCACAGAAAATCCACTGAATGTTCTAAGTTCAGGTTTTTTGGGTGTAATTGAAGTCATAAAACCCCAAATAAAACATTGAAAATAAAAAAAGTGAAAATGAATGTCATCGAACCTTTAAGTAAAAGTATTACTACAAAAGGGGCACGGTGGCACAGTCGGTAGTGCTGTCGCCTCACAGCTAGAAGGTCCTGGGTTCGATTCCCGCAGGGGACGCTGTGGGTGTGTTCTCTCCTCCGCGTCATCAGTGCCCATACCCTAAGTGGGGTTGGCGAAAGGGCCTTTCTGTGTGGAGTTTGCATGTTCTCCCTGTGTCTCCTAGGGTAGGTACCCTCACAAAAACATGCACTAATCCTGGTCACTATACTGCCTCCCCCTGGCCAGCCGGGGCGCTTGATGGAGGGGAAGGGAACTGGTTGGAATAACGTGTTCCTTCCACGCGCTACGTCCAACCAGGGAAACTCTCCCCTGTCAGGTGACAAGAAGGTCAGTTGGCTCTCATGCATTGAAGGAGGCATGAGTCCTGGCCTCCCTAGGTTGGCAGAGGGAAGGTAGTGCCCAGGATTACATAGACAATTGGCACTGGGTGTAAAAAATAGGGTTACAAAATCGTGGGATAAAAATTTAAGTTAAAAAAAAAAAAAAGTATCACTACAAAGTACGTTTTGCCATCAAAATATAGTTGAAAGTACCAAAAGTAAAACCGATTTTTTTTATGCAGAATGTCCCATTTTCACAAGTTTTCTAAATGTATAAAAATCTTTTGAAAAAAGCCTATCTGCAAGCTCACAACACATTTTCAAATAGCTGAAGTGTATATAGTTTGTAATGTATGTTTTGAAATAATAATCCAAATCTATAAAATAACTAGTAGCTAAATGTTCAAATAATTGTAGTGGAGTAAAAGTACAATATTTGCCTATGAGATGTAGTGGAGTAGTGAAAGTATTGAAAATTGTACTTAAGTACAATACTTGAGTACATGTACTTAGCTACTTTACAGTTACTCAGTTTAGCCATTATGACATTTCCCTCCAAGTGTGTAGTCCCTTTCCCTGCTGACCCTTACTGTTGGTCCGGGGACAGTGTTGACCAGTTGTTCTCAAAGTGAGGTCTGGGGACCCCGAGGAGTCCTTGAACGTGACCCAGCAGAATTAGTTAATATATCATGAAAATCAGTTTAACCTCGTTAACCCTATTTATACTTTGGTTATTGAAAAAAATAGCCGATCTACAAGCTCACAATGCATGTCGATGCATGTAAAGAGGAGCATGCAATCCCTTGCAGTTCCGCTCCCTTCTGAACAGACACCCCAACCTGACAGAAAACCCTCCTCCCCTGTGGTTTTCCCACCTGTGAACACGGCCAATTGTGTTGGTTGGAGTGCTGCTACCTTTTTACAGTAACCTATGATAATCCCCCCTTTAAGTGCAATCTCTATGATTACATCTCCAGCTGCAAGATGTAACTGAAGATGTACTGTAGCTGGTTTGTCCATTTCTTTCTCTGAGGAAACGACAATTGCAATATTTTCCCTCTGAAATGGAGAAATATATGTGGCTGAGGCGGTTGAATAATTGAGTCTGCTGTCATGTGCATCACCAAAGAGAGTGGTTGTCAGGCCGCCTAGAGATGACACTGACACTGAACCAGTTCTCTGTACCAGTCTGAACAAAGTTAAATGATACCCTAAGTTGAAATAAAGCGACTTTTCCTCTCCGTTTTCAGTGGTGGAAAAAGTACTCGGTTATATTTATATACTGTATACATCTTAAAAGTAGCAATACCACAATGTAGAAACAGTCTGTTACAAGTAAAAGTCCTTTGTCAAAGTTTAAAAATAGCAGATACAACACACCGTGTCGCGATGCCACACGTTGTGAGCTTGTAGATCGGTTATTTTTGGATAAACAAAGTATAAAATAGGGCTTAATTGCATTTGTAATAATAATCTAAATCTGCACAGTAACTAGGAAAATTTACAATATTTGTCTCTGAGAAGTATAAAGTAATGAAAAATGGAAATACTCAAGTAAAGAAAATGTGCTTGAGTAAATGTACTTCTAAAACGGATAGTCCCACTCCTTGATTCTGATTGGCTGGTTTCCGTTTAGTAGACGTGATAAAAGACACTATAATGATATAATGTACTCCTCAGATCAGCTTATATCAATCACAGGTGCGTTATTTTACTTCTACTTTCTACAGTGGTCCAGCGTATATCTGTAGCTGAACAAGGGAAGGGGAGCGCTTGTTTTCCGTACAAGCCCTGGCCGTGCGGGGCTTCTAAGCACCGCCCGTGTAGGACGATGAGTGACTGAGATGCTTCAGGCGGGGCTTGTAAGGGTTTCTCTACGTGTTTGTTTGGGATAAGTTGGCGTCTATTACACAGCCATCTCAATGCACTGGCTGAGTAAACAGGCACTAGTCCACCGGCTTCGAATGCTATCAATGCATTGAATGGGAGATTATCACCTCTTAATAGACCTTTGAATGGGCGAGTAGGCGACGAGTAGGCGCGATTTAGACCTACCCGCGATTTGTCAGACCATTCATGGGGCGTAATCAGGAGCTACTGACCTACTTGGAGGCGGAGCAGTCCCCACAACAATATTTACGATTCTGTGCCTATCGGTACATAACTCGAACAGCGCTGAGTAGGCACAGGCGAACGTCACACCGTTCAGGACGGCAACTCGGTCGCTTTAGCTCCCTCGGTGGTCCTTCACGGGGTGACAGTTCGCCTGTGACTGCGCGCCTCCGTCATGGTCCGAAACCAAAAACAAAACCGAAACTGAACTATTTAAGTCATCTCCGTTGGTAGGTCAGTATGTCTTGATAACACCCAATGAATGGTCTGATACATCGTGGGTAGGTCAGTATGTCGCCTATTTCGCCCATTGAAAGGTCTAATAAGAGGTGATAATGTCCCATTCAATGCATTGATAGCATTCGAATCAGGTGCACCGCACCAGTCTCTATCAGAGAGTTGCTCTTCCTGGTCGTCATGAGGAACTACTTTCTGGTAGAAGTTGTTATTATTATTATTTGCTTTCCACCACTGTCCGTTTTGAACTCAGACTGGTTCACACAGGCTCTAACAAAATCTCCCATTGAGATTCCCAAGTATTGTGGCTTCCCAAGTACTTTCCTGATGTGTGTTCGTCGCACAGGGTGCAAATGCAACAAATAACAGCCATATGTTACTGGCAAAACAAATAAATACATCCCTCTTCCTCTTTATTTGGAGAACGCACAGATAGAATTAAAATGCGACCGAACCCATCTGTTCTTGTGACAGGGTTGTCCCTTTTCATTAGGCCCACCATTTTAAGTCCTTTTGCGGCAGCTGTACCGACTATTACTCTCACACAATATTGCAAACCCATCAATTGTGCTGCCGATAAAACATTACTGTAGCTTTGACCGCCCTCAAACTAAAGGCCATTGTGTTGAAATAATAAGTAAAAGTGCACGTTGTGTGACTGCTGAAATTGAAACGTGCGGTTCAGTGAAAACTTAATCCCCAACTGGACTGCGATGAATTTAACCCATTAAGACCGGGAACGCATCTGTGTGTCATTTTAAGATTTCTCTGGGGCTATTCAAAAACAGCAGATCTACAAGCTCATAGCGCGGCACCGAGTGCCGCGCTATGAGCTTGTAGATCTGCTATTTTTGAAAAATCTTGAACATTTGTGAAAATCTTTGAATATTTATATGTATTTTTTAAAGGAAACATTTGTAACTCAAATCTTAGCTTCTGGGGTATTCTACAAATGTCTTCTAAATCACACAGTTTTTCTTTAAACGTATGTTGCTATATATCAGTGGTTCGCAAACTTTTTCAGGTCAAGGACCCCCCAAAATGATATGTATTTGGCCACGGACCTCCATCTGAAAATATGTTTTTCCAGGCCCCCCCCCCCCCCCCCCCCGCAAAAGATTTGACTTAAAAATGTCCACTTAAAAAAAATATATACATAATACGTTCGAAGATTTTCACAAATGTTCACGATTTTTCAAAAATAGCAGATATGCAAGCTTGTAGCGCGGCACTCGGTGCCGCGCTATGAGCTTGTAGATCTGCTATTTTTTGAATCGCCCAAAGAAATCTTTTATGGCATTCCCGGTCTGAATGGGTTAATAAAGACCAGCTCTACATGAAGCGGCTCTAAGAACTATTATGGCAGGATGTTGGACACGAGTCACTGTACAGACATGAGAGAGCGTACCGTCGTAGACACACTATCACCTGCTGCCTTCAGTGGTGTAAAGTAACTGAGTACATTTACACACAATTCTGAGGTACTTTTTACTTGAGTATTTCCATTAAAAACATATATAATACTACTTCTACTCCACTACTGTTAGTACTGTACATCTCAGAGGCAAATATTGTGCTTTTTATTCTACTACAATTAGACAGCTTTAGTTACTTTGCATATTGAGATTATTAATACAACACATACACTTACAACTTAAGCCCTATTTTATACTTCATTTTATACAAATTTAGGAAAATAAAAGAGTATCTTTACTTGAAGTATACTTTGATGCCAATACTTTTATACATTTACCCAAGTCAAATTTTGAAAGCAGCTGTATGTAACAGTCTTTTCTATGTTGTGGTAGCCTACTGTATATATACATACATTCACAGCCGAGCTTCTGGGAACACAGATTAACCCATTTAAAAAAATAATAGTAATACAAAAAAAAAATATATATATATATGTATATATGACGTCGGTGACATCGTTGGCACCCTGGGCTTATGAAAAACGTGACGTCGGCGACGTCAATGGCACTGAATGAGTTAAGACCGGTTTACACTTTGGCTATTCAAAAATAGTAGATATACAAGCTCACAGCGCGGCTATGAGCTTGTAGATCTGCTATTTTTGAAAAATCGTGAAAATGTGTGCAAATCTTTGAATATACGGTATATTGTTTAAAACGAACATTTTTAACTCTATTCTTTGCTTTATGGGGGTACCTGGAACAACACATTTTGAGATGGGGGGTCTGCGGCCAAATACATATCATTTTGGGGGTCCTTGACATGAAAAAGTTTGAGCACCACTGATATAGAAACATTAGTCTTTTCAGAAAACTGTTGGGATTTAGAAGACATTTGCAGAATCGGCTTCAGGTCTTAATGGGTTAACTCACAGCTGCTTTTCAACAAGGCTACATTACCGTAGACCAGGGGTCTTCAACCTTTTCAGCCCAAGGACCCCCTAGCTGAGAGAGAGATGCAGCAGGGACCCCCTCTATATTGTATAAAATTGTTTTAGATTCAACTTTTTTTGTTTAAGTTTACTGTTCTTTTTTCCCTCTACACCTATACCTCTTTCCCAAAAATAGCCGATCTACAAGCTCACAACGCCTCGCAGCGCGAGGTGTTGTGAGCTTGTAGATCTGCTATTTTTGGCTAAAGTTCTCCTCAGAAAAGGGATGCTAGGGTTCAAGTGGTTAAGGTAAAAAAAATAAATCATATCACACAAAGATTTGGCGGACCCCCTGTAGTAACTCTGAGGACCCCCCAGGGGTCCCGGACCCCCTGTTGAAGACCCCAGCCGTAGACAGTGTGCAAACATTCACATGTGGGTCAAGTAGCGTAACGGGTTTCCCCAAGTAGCCTATTTAGGCGAATCACCTCCTTGAACCAATCCTTCATCTTTGTTAAGTGCAGACCTTGGCCAGTGTGTTAACCAAATAAAAAGATAAAGCAAATTGAATTCACAGCATGTTATTCTGGTAAAAATTGTCGTTGCACACACTTGTGTCACACCCCAAAGAAAGTGTTGGGCAGTAAATACATTAGTAATACATTACTGTAATATTAGTAGCTTATTGTAATAAGTAGTGTAACTGAGTGGTTCTCAAAGTGGGGTCAGGGGACCCCCAGGGGTCTTTGGGTTCCAGGGGGTCTCCAGCGAAATGTGTCAGATATACAAGCTCACTTGTATAAGCTTCTTTTTTTATTCTTGAAAGTATTTGAAAAATTTGAAATTTTTTGAAATAATAATAATAATAATAATAATAATAGCTTGAATTTATATAGCGCCTTTCATAAACCCAAGGACGCTTTACATCAGAACAATGAACAACTAACAGACAAATGAACAAACAAACAACAATATGCCATAAGCCTGAGAGAATAGGTGTCTTTTCAAGGCAGCTTTAAAAGAGTCCAGTGTTGGAGCATGGCGAATCCCTATTGGGATGGAGTTCCACAGGGTGGGGGCTGCCACACTGAAGGCTCTGTCCCCGAAAGTTCGCATGTTTGTGTTGGGGACAGCAAGGAGGTCCAAGTCTGTGGACCGCAGGGTCCGTGACCGGCTCGGTTTATGGAGTAGGCTTGAGAGGTACTGTGGAGCAAGGGCATTTTGACATTTGTAGGTGAGAAGGAGGAGTCTGTAATGGATGCGGAATTGAACAGGAAGCCAGTGCAGTTGTTTACGGGTAGGGGTGATGTGCTGCCAAGGCTTGGTGCGGGTGAGAACTCTGGCAGCTGAATTTGATTTAATCTTCTCCTCTGGGGGCCCCCGACACAAAACATTTTCAGACGGGGGTCCCCGAACCAAACGCATATTAATTTGGGGGTCCTTGACATGAAAAGGTTTGAGAACCAGTGGTGTAACTTATAACATTATTGCCCAAACAGTAATATTACATATTACTTATCAAAATAATTCTGCATCACCGTGTTACAATGAACACAGTTTGTTTTTGACTGAGGTAACAGGTGGGCATCCGTCCGACCAGCTGTCACAATGCGCAGAAAGAACAGATCTATAAGCTATATCAACATGTTGCAATGCAACATGTTGATATAGCTTGCAGATCTGTTCTCTTTGAGCATGCGACATGCACAAAAGTAATATAATATGTAATATAATAGTATTACTTTTTAAAGGAGTAATAAGTAACTAGTAACTCATTAACTTTTCCTGAGTAAAATAGCTAGTCACTGTATGTCATACAGTAATTATACTGTATAATGTGTATATTTGTGTCCTTGTAGTTATCAATAGAGCCCTGTGGACTGCAGATGCATTGTGTTGTATAAGTATAGTATGCAACCATGTCACATGGTTTAGCCCGGTTCTCAATACAAAGGTTACAAATGCAGCATTTTAACCCATTAAGTACAGCACTCACAGTGGTGGAAAAAGTACTCAAATTCTTTACTTAAGTAAAAGTACCAATACTGTAATATAAAAATACTCTGTTACAAGTTAAAGTCCAGAATTCTAAATTTACTTGAGAAAAGTACAAGAGTATTGGCATCAAAATGTACTTAAAGTATCAAAAGTAAAAGTACAAAAATATTTGAAAATAGCAGATCTACAAGCTCACAACGCGTCGCATCGCAACGCGTTGTGAGCTTGTAGATCGGCTATTTTCAAATAGCCTAGGTATAAAATAGGGCTAAAGTGGTTAATTTATATGTTTCATTATATCATAATTTATATCTGAAGAGTAACTAGTAACTAAAGTTTTCAAATAATTGTAGTGGAGTAAAAGTACAATATTTGCCTCTGAGATGTAGTGGAGTAGAAGTAAAAGTATTGGAAAATGGAAATACTCAAGTAAAGTACAAATATCTCAAAATTGTACTTAAATAGGCCTACAGTACTTAAGTAAATGTATTTAGTTACTTTACACCACTGAGCACTCAATACTTAGTTACTGTCCACCACTGGTTCTTGGGTAAAAACAGAATCTACACACACTCAAGAGCACATTTGTGTGAGTTTGAACCAAAATAATTAATTATCGTGCTTCAATTCTACAGTTGTATAATATTATAGGATTATTATTATTATCATTTAAAATATATATATATATTTGTAATAATTTAATCATTAGAGTCCTCAACAGGCCTGAAAATGTAAATCCAACCTGAACAGCTCTTCAACAACTCACTCAGGAGTCATGAGCGGACAGAGCGGTGACACAGAAACAACATAATCAACTCTAATCAACTCAAGAACAGCGGTCTGGCCCTGTTTTAAAGGAAGCAGCAATCACTTTGGCTTTTATAGGGGTGCATTCCTGCTGAGTTCCTGGGTTGACAAGAGGCAAGGACACACCTCACGTTGTGAACAGAACCGTCAAGTTGCTTTGCTCAGGGACACTCTCTGCAGAAAACCATGCAACCCTGATCTCTTCTTACCATACAAAAATACGTGTCAAGGCAAATCACTCGCTGCCTCCGAAATACTGGAATAATAGACACCGCGACACACACACACAAGCCATTTAAATCATAAATGGGCTTTATAGATTCATAAATATGCCATCGCTTCGACCCTGCAATTCGGGTCACGGCGAGTGATGTTATATTCAAACAAAAGGCTTTGTTGCCGTTGGAACGCCGGAAGTGCCTTTATCCGTTCCTGCTGAATGCAGGCGTCTAAATAAGGAATCCGACATTCGATGTCTTTGAGGTGAGGTAGTGATAAAGCACTGAGCGGTCCCCCCCCACCCCCCCACCTATTTTATGGCGAGGAGGAGCATGACTGCGGTCTCCCCCGGGATATCATTAGAGACGACGTGCACAAGGTGGGCGCAGGCGAAGGACACGCTTTCCCACCGAATAGGAAGAAATTCCCTGAAGGTGCCAAAGGCTGTCCAAAGGGAAAGCCAGCTCCACACACACGAGTATACAGCTGTCTGCCTACGGATCAAGGTGACAGCCGTGATTTATCAATTCATGGCCAATCTATCGCGTATTTCTGTTTTCTCTCGGGAGTTCATGGCTTCAACTGGTGTTTGACTTTTGACACAAAGACTTGCGTTTGTGAGTCGCTGTAAATTATAATTGCTAGTTGCGGTTGTAATTGGTACAGCGGGCAGAACCTAGCATGACGTCTTTGTCAAAAGGCACGAGGTGGCTCTAGGTGGCTTTCAGCAGTGGTGGAAAAGGACTCAAATGTTTTACTTAAGTAAAAGTATCAATACTGCAATGCAGAAGTACTCTGTTACAAGTAAAAGTCCAGAATTCAAAATGTACTTGAGTAAAAGTACAAAAGTATTGGTATCAAAATGTACTTAAAGTACCAAAAGTAAAAGTACTAATATGTTTGAAAATAGCAGATCTACAAGCTCACTTGTGAGCTTGTAGATCGGCTATTTTCAAATAGCCTAGGTATAAAATAGGGCTGAAGTGGTTAATGTATGTTTTATAATATAATAATTTATATCTGCAAAGTAACTAAAGTTTTCAAATAATTGTAGTGGAGTAAAAGTACAATATTTGCCTCTGAGATGTAGTGGAGTAGAAGTAAAAGTATAGACAATTGGAAATACTCCAGCAAAGTAAAAGTACCTCAAAATTGTACTTAAGTACAGTACTTGAGTAAATGTACTTAGTTAATTTACACCACTGCTCACAACCCATTGTGAGCTTGTATTTTCGGCAAAGAGATTTTGTTTTGAGGGCAACAAAGAGCATACATACAGTAGAGCCATGATGAGGGACCCCGGTCAACGAAGTATATATAGGGTTATTAAGTGGTTAAATTCAAGCCTTAATGCAACTAGCATGACGCCTCGGCGTGTGGCCGTACCTCTTATCAAGCCCACCCAGTTTGCTCAATTAAGGCAGCACGTTCCCCAATGTGCTGATGATTTAACGTTTCTACTGATGACCCCACAGGGACTCCAGGGTTAATTATGAAATTCCGAAGCTCATTAAGCCAATTAACCCATTGAGACCGGGAATGTGTCTGTGTCATTTTAAGATTTTTTTTTGGCTATTAAAAAAAAAAGCAGATCTACAAGCTCATAGTGCCGCGCTATGAGCTTGTAGATCTGCTTTTTTTTTTTTAAGAAAAACCTGAAAATGTGTGCAAATCTTTGAATATATACACACATTTTAACTCAAATGTTTGCTTCTGGGGGGGTCCCTGGAACAACATATTTTGAGATGGGGGTAAATGTGTATCATTTGGGAGGTCCTTGACATGAAAAAGTTTGAGAACCACTGATATATAGCAACATAAGTTAAAAAGAAAAAGAAAAACAGTTTTAGAAGACATTTGTAGAATCCCCAGAAGCAAAGATTTGAGTTAAAAAATGTTGCTTCAAAAATATATATATATATATAATTATATATTTTTATAATATAAATAATATATATATTCAAGGATTTGCACACATTTTCACGATTTTTCAAAAAATAGCAGCTATATACAAGCTCATAGCGCGGCACTCTGTGCCGTGCTATGAGCTTGTATATCTGCTATTTTTGAATAGCCAAAGAAATCTAAAAATGACACAGACGCGTTCCCGGTCGTAAAGGGTTAAGCAGCACTAAAGCAAATACTGCATAAGTAGCATGAAACTGCATGGCTATTGATCCTGGCTCCACATTTCCTCGTTGTGGCCAAGGTTTTTAAACCTTAATATGCTGCAGCAGTACCCAGGGAAAATCTCTGCAGACAATTCAAATACACTTATATATGCTATAATAACGGCAAAGCACTTGCAGTATTATGACAGAAGTCACAAGGCTGCTTTTCATTGGCCACTGTGTGGCAATGCTGGGCGGGGTCGAGCAGTTTGGTCGGTGGGCAGATAGCGATGATTGAGAAAACAAGCATCAGCTGGTTGCAGTTAACGCTCTCCTTTATATGCCCTCTGTTTGTTGGTGGCTAATCTCTCAAGACTGATTCTGCTAACAGCTGATTCTGTCAGCACCACTGCCCTAAACATCCAAACCGGGTTCCTGTTTCTACCCAAAAAAAAGAGGTGGTGCCTCCAGAGGCAAAAACTAAGGAAAAAACTGTCACCCCCCCCACCCTTTTTTTTCCCCTTATTTTTTACTGAATGGGTCGCCAGATTGGTTGGTATAGCTGACAGAGCTACACAGTGTGAATGCTATGTGTAACTCACTATAGCAGGTATCTCTGGCACGAAGGGGCGGCAGTGACTCGGAAAAGGGAGATTCCCGGTTCGATTCCCAAGCAGCTCCCCCCGTGTTAGTGTTGAAACGTCTGATCCTTGAGCAAGACACACGCGTGCGCACACACGCACACACACACACACACACACACACACACACACACACACACACACACACACACACACACACACACACACACACACACACACACACACACACACACACACACACACACACACACACACACACACAGAGGTTGGGACCTTGTTCCATTGACTCAAGCCAGAATACAATTGATTAATCATTCAAATATAAAATGCCACGTGCCCCATCCACCTGACCACTGAAAACGCTGCAGCCATTGCCGTGTTTTAAGTGGCCAGATGGGTGGGCCGCGGACACTTTTGAGATCAAGTGGGCCCTGATCCAGAAAAGGTTGGGACCACTGCTCTAGACAGTAATCAGAATCACTTTATTTGTCACTTTCCTTATGTACTTACTTACATACATAAAATAAAATACTGTTCCCCCTCAGCTACTTGCAGTGCAACATAAAACATCAAGCCTATCTAAGAAACATAAAAACCTCAATATGAATGACGTGCAATTCATCTAAAAAGTTACCAACACAGCTGTATACTGTATAGGTAAAGTCCCATGGTACAATCCTATTCAACATGTACATGGGATGAATTAACGTTCATTTGAACGATGAGAACGAGTATCTACTCTCTGACCATCCGTGCTTTATGACGTAAAAACAAGAGCGTTCTGAAATTGAGATTCTCTGATGTGTTACAGGTGCAATTATACCCCTCTCTGTCGGAAGAGGACGTAAAACGTATGGATCGCTGCTTCAACTTTATATTTAGGACACCACGGCAAGGAGCAATGTCCAGCAGCAATGGCCAAAAAAATACCTTTTTACTGTCTCGCTTCAATGCCATTGGTTTAATACACGTGATACACTTTTCTCAGTCTATCTATGGATTAATACATTGTCTAACGTCGCAGGATTCTCAACGAGAGACAATGCTGGCACGTATAGGAAGGTTCAAGGAAAGCTCAAGGAGATTTGTTTCATGTATTTTTCTGTGCTTTTTTTGCATAAAGAATCGCAGACAGCAACCCACTTCAAACACTCGCTAAATATTTCTCAATTTTTTTTACCCAAAGGCTTTTGCTGTATACTGTATGCCCTGCCATTAGTGCAAAAGGCTTAACAATAAGCGAGTCTGATGCGGTGCATAAGTGCTTCCCCCCCCCCCCCCCCCCCTGTCATCATTATCTTTTGTGAGAGAGAAGGGAGAAATGCAGAAAGAACGCCTTCGAGTAATTTAGGGCCCATGTCCTAGAAGTGTGAGGTTTGGATATATGGTGTCGATTACGCGAACTGAGGCCCCTTTTATGTGGCCCTCGTACCGCCAGTGAGGTGCCACTTTATCACCGCCGCGCAGCACACGCGGGACTGTGGATGCTGCCGCTGGCAAATTTACAATCCGTGCCAGCGCGCGCCATGCTATTTCATTAAGCTAATATATTCACCCACGGCTGACGGGGTAGGGGGGGGGATGCTGAGACGTGCTGCTGCTGGCCTCGATGTGCCTCTCAGCAGACACCATGACCTGGATCTTCACTCCACCTCTGTCTGGCATATCCATTACCTCCATAGGCTGATTTATACTTGGTTCCGCGGCGGTGCTGCGCGACAAGAAAACTATAGCCGATCCACAAGCTCTACAACGCGTTGCGACGCGACGTGTCGCGAGCTTGTGGATCGGCGATGTCCTGTGCGGCGACACTGCTCCACAACCAGGTGTAAATTAAGCATATCCTCTCAAGACCATCCCTCCCAAGTCCCCCCCCCCCCCCCAATGCCTGCATGGCTCAGCTATTCAAATCCTCCAGCCTCGCCCCTTTTGTTTTACGAGAGGCCATTGATTTGACACCGGTGGTGTTTCACTGTGTGGGGGGGGGGGGGGGAGACGTTATTTGTAATCCGCAGACTGCCAAGGGTATAGCCGGCCGCCAAAGCCGCTAAAAATGGATTATACTCCATCACGCAGCGGTGTCGCTTACCCAAAGTAACTGATCTACAAGCTAACAACCATGATTAACTCACGAGACGCATTTGGCTTTGAGCTCTCACCGCGTCAGACCGACCCGACGAAACGGAACCACACGATGATGAAATGTAACCGCTTAAACCCTATACTTTATTGACCGGGCGTTCCCCCAGGGGTCTATACTTGGCCTCCTCCTTTTTTCCCTCTACACCAGTGGTTTTCAACCCTTTACATATCAAGGCCCGTTATTTATTCGGCATTTGGAGCCTCGGACCACCGTTTGATGAGATTTAGCCTCTTTAGACTCTAAACGTAGAATATTTGGTTAATCTTTGGATAAGATTTTGCCCACAATTCCATGTTGTATTGATGTGGGACCAATAGGAGAGATATAACAGGCAAACGTTGATCAAAATAACAATTGTTTAATTAAGTGATGTGCAAATGTTTAACAATAATTTAACTCTTGAGAGCGTAAAATGAAACCATATGGACCCGTTTCATTTTACGCTCTCAAGAGTTAAAGATCTATAAGGGTTCATTTGGTTACCAACTCTCCATCATTTAGCTGGGGACCACCTGGAACCCCCTCAAGGACCACTGATGGTCCCCGGACCACTGGTTGAGAATCACTGCTCTACACCAAATCTCTTCACTTCAACGTGACGCATTGTGAGCTTTCTGAAAACCAAAGCTATTTTTTGGCATGATCTTCACCTGTTTTTGCCGAATGTTTGCCCATTATGACATGCCCAGAATAGAGGACATTATGGTTCATGTGGTCAAACAGTCTTTTTGAATCGGGTGCACTCCCAGAAAACTGTCGGGAAAATGCAACGCTTTGGACTGGATGTCATATTTTTTTAAGATACTTTCTCAGGCTCAGCTCCTCTTCCCTCTATCCCCGGATTGCCTCGCTGCTATGTGTTGTCTCACCTTAATATTTATGAATTCCCCGATTCATAATGCATTTCTAAGGTGACAGTCCTCAGCGGGGTTTCTCGCAGAGAAAGACGGATGCATTTATTTATGGGCCGGTCGTATTCACCAGACAAGTCCCAATGTTGGCTTGGACAGCTCGGAAGCTGGAATGATGGCACAGCAAACTGGAGCTGAGAGAGAGAGAGAGAGAGAGAGAGAGCCTTTGCAAAGAGCAAAAATCTTGATGTGACTGATGCTTGGTATTACAGCAGATTATGATATTTCTTGCATAACATCCTCAGCGGTATTGAGCAATAGGCGGTAAAAATTCATTCAAGCTGATGTTTCCGTTTAAGCTGATAAGAGCAGCGTATGAATCACGGCGCCACACAGACGCCGGGCGGGCTCACACCATCCCTTGCTCTTGGGGCCATTAAAAAGCTAAAAGCAGCCAGTCCCCATAACTCATCACCATCATCTTTCCTTGTGAAGGGGATTTTCAAAGTAGGCTTTGAGAGCAACAGCGTAACGGATATCATGATGCTAGTGGAGGAACAACATCTACACAGGCCGTTATGGGGCGAGCGTTAACTCCCAGCAAAAATAGTGGCCATGTATGCACGAACAGCTTTACTGCATGCATTCAGCGTTTTCCTTTTGTTTATTGCAGCATTATGCCGTATATACGTCTCTTAAGTCGGTGGTTTTCAAGCTTTCTGTGCCCATGAAGGCACGCCAATGGGAAAGTCAACATCTGAAGGTATTCATATGAAAAATAGCCAATCTACAAGCTCACTACGTGTCACGATGCGACACAAAGTAATGAAAACCCGCTATTTTTGCTGCTTTAGAAAATGTTATTCGAGAATGTTGCCTATAATTGCATGCTCAAAAGATGGCTGCCAGGTTGAATTATGTATTTTGAGAATGTGCCTCTGTATTGGGGAAACAAGTGTGCACAAAATATTGACATAATGAAATTAAGAAACATAACTCATAACTGTTTGTGCCAACGTGTGGTTGTAACAAAATGCCAGGGCACAAACTGGTCTTGTCTCGTGGCACACCAGTGCGCCGCAGCGCAGCGTTTGGGGGAGCCACTGCTCTAAAAAAAGTCTCCTGCTGTAAAAAAAAAAGATTGATCTCAGATACCAGTGAAATGTGAGTTTTCGGTCCTTCTGCGACGATGCTCCATTACGTTCAATGACCTTGGTGTTGATAACACAGTTTGAACAGCTTAGTGCTGCGGGTGCAATCCGCAAGATTAATTCCGCACGCTGGCTAATGTGAAAATGGTGTTCAAACAATGAGTCGTTTTTCCCCATTAAAGCACTTCTGGAGCTATATGGCTCACACGGAACATATCGTTGCTGTCGGGCAGAAACCTCTTAACTCCATCTTTTAACTTTTTTAACTGAAAAAAGCGTCAAAAGTAGCAGATCTGCAGGCTCGAAACGCGGCTCGAAACGCGGCGCGAAGCGACGCGTTTCGAGCTTGTAGATCTGCTACTTTTGATGCTTTTGAATTTGAATCCTGAAATGTAACAGTTTTGGATATATGAGGTTTCCACCCGATAGAGACGATATGGAGGTAAGAGCTATGTTATATGTCTGAGGTCTCCAAATGGTGCGTTGGCGCTGCCTCTACAATGCATCACACAAACATCTAATTCATTTTGTTCTTGAGAACTGCACTGTATATACGGATTTTTATCAAATGCACTGGCCGGTATGGAACAGACACATACACAGGTCATATCTCACCTCAATTTAAATTGGCTGCAATTTCATTTCACCTTAACCGGGAAAGCAACCACTTTAACCATTATTTTATACTCTGGCTATTCTATAATAGCAGATCTACAAGCTCGTAGCGCGGCACTCGGTGCCCCGCTACGAGCTTGTAGATCTGCTATTTTTGAGGGGAAAAAAGCAAATATTTGAAGATATCATTTTTAAAGAGAACATTTGTATCTCAAATCTTTGCTTCTGGGGGTCCCTGGAACAACATATTTTGAGATGGAGGTCCGCGGCCAAATACATATAATTTTGGGGGTCCTTACCACTGATATTATAGCAACATAAGTGTTTCAAAAAACTATTAGGATCTAGAAGACACTTGTAGAATCGGCCTCAGGTCTTAAATAACATTTTTGAGTATCTGAAAATACTTCTTTGATAAACTCTAGTGTCACCACAGCAGCCATAGAATCAGTGGTGTAAAGCAACTAAGCGCATGTACTTAAGTACACTTTTGAGGTATTTTTACTTCAGTGGGGTATTTACAATTTTCAATACTTTTACTTCTACTCTATTACTCCTCAGAGACAAATGTACTTTTACTCCACTACAAATGTTTGAAAACTTTAGTTACTAGTTACTTTGAAGATTAACCACTTCAACCCTATATATTTTGGCTATTTGAAAATAGCTGATCTACAAGCTCACAACGCGACACGTTGAGAGCTTGTAGATCTGCCATTTTCAAAAGATTTTTATACATGACGAACTTGTGAAATGGGACATAATTGCAGTTACTTTTACTTTTGGCAATGTAAGTACATTTTGATGCCAATACTTTTGTACTCTTACTCAAGTAAATGTTGAACACCGGACTTTAACTTGTAACAACAGAGTATTTCTATCAGAGTATTGATACTTTTACTTAAGTAAAAAATGTACTTCTTCCACCACTGCACAACATGTTGAAATCCGCCTGCAGTGAGACCACTCTCAGTGACCGTTCAGCCGATTGGTCAGCTGCTGAACTTGGCCATTTAAAAATAGCAGATCTACAAACTCAAATCTTTGCTTCTGGGGGGTCCCTGAAACTAAATATATATAGTGGTGCTAAAACCTTTTCATGTCAAGGACCCCCAGAATTATATGTATTTGGCAGCGGACCCCCATCTAAAAAAAAAAAGGTTCTAGGGACCCCCAGAAGCATTATTAAGCCCTCTAGGGTTTAATAATAAACATTATTTGTATAGCGCTTTTACAAAGCAGATTTACAAAGTGCTTCACAAAAACAAGATCAAAATTACCACAACCGTAACAATAAAGATGAAATGAACACAACATAAAATAAAAACTAATAGAAGGCATAAAAGAGGGCATAAAAAGAGAGAAGCATGGATAAAAGAGAGGCAATGACATAAACATGATGACAAAGCCTCCGTACAAAAGTAGGTTTTCAGAAGTGATTTGAAGGAAGACTTTACGATAGTCTTAAATTGTCAAGTAGGGCGTGCCAAAGTTGGGAGAAACTATTGATTATTTTCTTATCGATTATTCTACTGATTACATTTTCAATGAATAGATTAATCGAGAATTGAAAAAAAAAAAGTAATATGTGAACGATTAAATTAACCACTTAAGCATCGTTTTATACTTAGTCACACAATGGTGTTGTGCAAAAAAAAAAAAATAGATGATATATAAGCTCACAACGTGTTGCATCGTGACACGTTGAGAGCTTGTAGATTGGCTATTTTCACTATTTTGGAATTTGTTGAAAAAATAATTGAAACATTTCATCAATACAGCAATAACATGCTCAAAAGAGGGATCAGTTACTAATCAATAATTGTATTATCGACTATCGATATTTTTTTATATTCGATTAAAATCGAGTTGCACCCTTGAACAAGCCCTCGATATAAAAGCAGGATTTCAGAAGTGATTTGAAGGAAGACACTGTCTTATAGTGCTAGATCTTCAAATAGGGCGTTCCAATGCTTACTATAAAGGTGCCCGAGCACAGCAGCAAAACCCAGACCGCCCCTGGCAAGTTTTAAGAACAACCAAGAGGGCCCCATATGTGAGGATCTCACGCTGAGCTCTGGCTCATTCAGAAGCAGAATAATCTAAAATGTAACAAGGAGCCTGGCCTGGCAAGGCTTTAAAAGTCATCAGTAAAATCTTAAAATCAATTCTGAAACCCACAGGCAGCCAGTGAGAAGAGAGGCCAGGATGGGGGCGATAGGGACGCATTTCTTTGAATTGTTTAAGAGGCTAGTGGCTGAATTTTGCACCACTTGGAGATGGGAGATCTCTTCTTACTGAGCCCAGAGTTACAGTATATAAACGTGATACAAATAAAAGCTTGTAATGACCTTGCACACTACATATTTTCAAATTGGCCCTCATCCACAAAAGGTTGGTAAGCACTGCTGTAGGAAATGTTTTGAAGTTGAAGAAAATACAAGCACACCTCTCCAAACCAAGCTGGACATCTTGCATTTGGTCCATGTGTAACGCCCGGGATTCGAACCCGGGGTCTCCTGCATGGAAAGCCAACATATTAACCGCTAAGCCAAAGGGATATCCCTATCGCTCGGGGGAGATATTAGACTTTCAGGCCATCAGACTGAGGTAGTGAACCACTCTGTTACACATGTATCCCCAAAACTGTGGTTTGAAATACCGGCCAAAAAAACAGGAAGTATTAACTCATTAATATGACAAATTAGTGTGTTCGCTTTCAGCTGTACCGACAGAGAACAATATGGAGTCTGAAAAACAACACCTGTGAGATTACATCAAATAAATAATATTAGTGTAAAAATAGTGTGAAAACAAAAAGCATATTCACGTTTATAGTATACGTTGTACTTTTATTTAAAACATAGTAGGCTACCAAAAAGAAAGGACCATGGGACATATTGTTTATTGTTCACTGTGGTGAATTTGGTGAATTGCTGCCGTACATATTTTGTCTTGATGTTGTGTTTTTGTTTTTCCACTCCTAAAATTGCATTTGTGTTTCGATAAGCCTATACTGAATTCATGTACAGTAACCACACACACTGTTTATTTCCCTCATGATAGACATGTTGATATCTCCCACGTTTAGCTTAAACGTTTTGACATTTGTGAATGCATTTACTGGTCAGGGGGAATGGTCACTGTGAATGCTCTTTTTGCCCGCATATAATGCTTAACTTACTCCACACACACAGTGACATTTAAATAAAGAAAAGATATGACCTGCTCATAGCCCCCCAGCAGACTCATTCTTCAGGACTAGAGCTAATTGTCTGCTGTGTCAGACAATTTAACCCATTAAGACCGGGAAGACATCTGTGTGTAATTTTTTGATTTCTTTGTGCTATTCAAAAATAGCAGATAAACAAGCTCGTAGCGTGGCACCGAGTGCCGCGCTACGAGCTTGTATATCTGCTATTTTTGAAAAATCGTGAAAATATGTGCAAATCTTTGAATATATGTTTTTTAAAGCAAATTTGTAACTCAAATCTTTGCTTCTGGGAGTCCCTGGAACAAAATATTTTGAGATGGAGGTCCGTGGCCAAATACAACCACTGATATTATAGCAAAATATTGTGTGTTTTTTTTACTGTTTAGATTTAGAAGACATTTGTAGAATCCCCAGAAGCAAATATTTGAGTTACAAAATATTTGCTTAAAAATATATATATATATATTCAAAGAGTTGCACACATCTTCACGATTTTTTAAAAATAGCAGATCTACAAGCTCATAGCGCGGCACTCGGTGCCGCGCTATGAGCTTGTACTGTAGATCTGCTATTTTTGAATAGCCAAAGACACACACAGATGCGTTCCCGGTCTTAATGGGTTAAAAATACCTCTTGGTAAAAGCCTCATATTGCCCAAATCCCAGCCCAGCATCAGAATGTAACACTCTGATACTGTATAGAATACAGTATAGCGCACACACACACACACACACACTCTCACTATATAGCACAGCGCGCGCACGCACACAGCATTACACACATACTACTGTATATAGCACCTCTCCTATATACTGTACAGTAGCTTCCTAGCTTTCACAGGTTTCCTTTTTTTTTCATCCCATGGCTTATCCTGTGGCTGCTGCTATAATGTGCCTGTGTGCAGAAATGCCAAGGCATTGCGGGGCTCATTAGAATGTCCTAAAATACCTGGGGAGAAAGATGCAGATGTTATATAAGGAGCCATGCAGGGCAGACCCAAGCACAGAAATAGCACAACCGTCTTCTGTGTTCAAAAGCCAATGCCTGGAACACAAAACAGTACAGGATGGTGTACAGTGCACTGAACTACGTGCGACGTGCAATTGTGTGATTGATACAGGAACAGGCAATAGTTGTTGCTTGTATAAGAACTTGCTTGTTGTTATAATAACTGACAATGACAAAGGCTTCAATTTTGACAGACTGTCCTCGGGTGTCTCTGTGTGAAATACAATACACCAAAATAACTGTAAGTAAACAAGTCTCTTAAGGACCTCCAAGCTACAGTATTTATTGGATGAATTGGTCATATTGTTCATGTTCCGTAAATGGGCAGAATGTCGTCAACAGCAGAATAACAGTATCACAGAAATACAAAATACATTGCTTTATGATGTCTGAAATAAAAGAAGTATTAGAATCATGTGGTTCTCGGGAGCCAAATGGGAACGGTGTGGGTGGACGGTGGACGTCACAAACGTAACATGCCCATATATGGAGCTGAATCTGCCTCAGGGACAGTTTTATAAGCGTTGATGTTGTCACGTTTTTTGACATTGCTTTGTGACATCACAAGTTCACGTGGACGGTGGGCGTCACAAATGTAACACAGTGTGGGGCAGCAGCTTACACTTCCACCAGAGCAATGGTTCTCAATGTCGGGTTCGGGGACCACCACCAGGGGTCCAAATGGAACCTTATGGGCTCTATTAACCCTTTAAGACATAGTCATAAACAAAACAGGTATTTCAGATTTTTCATATTCCATCCTGATTGGATAAAATTGGCTTCCAAAGTTTGCAGGAGTGCTCCGTTTTGAACAAAATGCCTCAAATCATGAACACGATATTTCCATGATATTTTGCACGCACATTCCCCATAGGCTGAGGAAGAAATGCCACTTGAAAATTTTCAAATCAGCCTCATGGTGGCACTATAAAAGGCCGATTCGTGTTTTCATCTACAACTGCACTGATCTGTGTAAAACTTTGTGTGTGTGTGTGTGTGTGTGTGTGCGAGTAATCTCTCAAGAACAGATTCTTCTCTGCGTTGGAATCTGTCGTGAAGGTTCGTCATAACGTGTACACACTGGGCTACAAGTGGGCGTGCCTTCAGATCAGGAAGCAGGCCGCGCTTTACCCAATCAAATGTAGTGGGCGGGATTTACGTGTCCGCCGATCCTTCCCCACTCGAAACCAACCAAAACTAATTTAACAATAGCGTCCGCGGAGCAGACAAAAAGATATTCACATTTTAAATTGCTCTTTCATCATAGAAACAAGTGGGCTTATAACCAAAACGATCCATGTTCTCTGGGAGAAGTGGTGTTAGTGTTCCGTGTAGAAATATTGTTAGTGGGAATGAAAACATAGTCGCACCACCGGAAGTGAAACGCTGAAGGCACACCAAAACCCCGGTTTCCTTGCGCACGGGTGCTCCGTTGTCATTGTCCCAGAGCCAAGTGAGATAGTACAAACAGCAGAGGGCGCTGTTTTTCCTTCTCAATTGGCTCTGGGTTCCCAGATTGGTGTGCGAGTGACATGTATTACTTTACATGATTTTTAGACCTAAGGTTACAATTACTATAAGACTCGGGTTGTGGTCAGCGTTCGGATTAGGCATTTAGTGTTAGGTTGAGAGCATTGTGAGATCGTGGCAAATTTTTAAACATTTTCTCTCAGGGATTAAGCTGTCATAGTTTGCATTGCGTGTTCATACTGTACCTGTTTTCCCATAAATAATACCCTGTGATGTAGAAATCCCACCACAGACCTGTTTGATAACATACCTGATGGCTGAGGCATAAACAACACAAGGGCATTTCCTTGTGTGTGTGTGTGTGTGTGTGTGTGTGTGTGTGTGTGTGTGTGTGTGTGTGTGTGTGTGTGTGTGTGTGTGTGTGTGTGTGTGGACTAGAAGACTTATCTAGGTGCTCTTTTATGGTGGTTTTGAATGAAGATACATTGTTTTTAATTGTTGAATTGTTGAATTGAAATTGTTTGTATTTTTGTATTCACATTCTAACCTTGTTAATTGCAAACAATTTTGACATATATATTTATGTTAGGGATATATGATACATAGTTAACCTAGGCCCTCATAAAATATGCTAAAGGGGTTATGACAAACATCTACTGTATGTTTTTGTGTTTAATTTTTTATATAATTTATTTGGTCAGCACAAGTTTGATAAATGAGGCCCACTGTACTTGTAACTGCTTCTGATGAGTCTAGCATGTCTGCCTCCGCGGTCGCTGTGTGGAAGAGTGAATGTTATGTCAGGCAGTCGACAGTAAGTCCACTCTGAGATTTTCTTTCAGTTTCAGTTAGTGTTAGGTTGAGAGCATTGTGAGATCGTGGCACATTTTTAAACATTTTCTCTCAGGGATTAAGCTGTCATAGTTTGCATTGCGTGTTTGATAACATACCTGATGGCTGAGGCATAAACAACACAAGGGCATTTCCTTGTGTGTGTGTGTGTGTGTGTGTGTGTGTGTGTGTGTGTGTGTGTGTGTGTGTGTGTGTGTGTGTGTGTGTGTGTGTGTGTGTGTGTGTGCGTCAGTGGTGGAAGAAGTACTAAACTTAAGTAAGAGTATCAATTCTGCAATGTAGAAATACTCTGTTACAAGTAAAAGTCCAGAATTCAAAATTGACTTGAGTAAAAGTACAATATTATTGGCATCAAAATGTACTTAAAGTACCAAAAGTAGAAAGTACTCATTATGCAGAATTTCCCATTTCACAAGTTTTCAAATGTATAAAAATCTTCTGAAAATAGCAGATCTACAAGCTCACAATACGAAATGGCCAAAATGTATGGGGCTGAAGTGGTTAATGTATGTTTTGTAATAATAATACAAATCTACAAAGTAACTAATAACTAAAGTTTTCAAATAATTGTAGTGGAGTAAAAGTATAATATTTGACTCTGAGATGTAATGGAGTAGAAGTAAAAGTACTGAAAATTGGAAATTCTCCGGTAAAGTAAAGAAATACCTCAGAATTGTACTTAAGTACAGTGCTTGAGTAAATGTACTTAGTTACTTTATAACACTGGTGTGTGTGTGTGTGTGTGTGTGTGTGTGTGTGTGTGTGTGTGTGTGTGTGTGTGTGTGTGTGTGTGTGTGTGTGTGTGTGTGTGTGTGTGTGTGTGTGTGTGTGTGTGTGTGTGTGTGCGTGGCGTGCAACATATTACTTTACATGTGGGGACTAGAAGTTTCCACAAGGATATATGGACCTGACTAACTTGATATAGGGGACAGTTTTGAGGTCCCAGTGAGGGAATTTATATGTCAAATAAAGATGTTTAGACCTAAGGTTACAATTAGTATAAGACTCAGGTTGCGTCTGAATTTGCATTGCGTGTCCATACTGTACCTGTTTTCTCATAAATACCCTTTGATGAAGACATCACACCACATACCTGTTTGATAACATACCTGATGAATGAGGCACAAACAACTGGAGAGAGAGTGAGTGTGTGTGTGTGTGTGTGTGTGTGTGTGTGTGTGTGTGTGTGTGTGTGTGTGTGTGTGTGTGTGTGTGTGTGTGTGTGTGTGTGTGTGTGTGTGTGTGTGTGTGTGTGTGTGTGTGTGTGTCTTGCAACAGTTCAATAGTGTTTCATAGCTCCACCCCTTGCCAGACTCATCTGATGAGTGATAGCCTACAGGTTATTCTGACGACACACAGAGACAGACAATAAGATTCACCTTCAGATCAAACTCAACTTCCAGAGAGGGAGGACACACTGTCTTTCTACAGCTACAGGAGGGAATACTGACCCAGACCATTGAACCTGCTGCCGACTCTGTCAGCTGAATGGACTTTAGGCCTGTCCCCGACTAAGGATTTGTTTAGTCGACTCTAATTGGCGACTAATTGCCAATAGTCGACTGGCAGTCGACTAATACATTTAAAAAAAAAAAAAAAATACATTTTATTTCAAAGGGCCAAGTCTACACAGTTTGTTTTGTCTCCAGCAGAGTTTCTAGTGTCTCTATCTCTCTCTGGAAGAGGTTGCACATGAACTCTGCAGCCGCACTGAGGCGCTCCAACACAAACAATACCAATACAAAGACGAGGAATAAGAAGAATAAAGTGGAAGTTACGTGTGGTTGCAGGCGTAGACTTGGCCAAAAAACTATTTAAAACATTTCTGGACCTTTTTTCGACTAGAGTCGACTAAGAGACACTTAGTCGACTCGGACCCCCCGCGACTAACCAGTCGACTAGTCGACTTAGTCGAGGTCAGGCCTAATGGACTTTAACCAGAACCAGGATTCACAGGGAACATTGTAGAGGAGGGATTGTTACCAACACTGACTGGCTGATTTCCTGTCTTGAGGAGAGTGTTTGTAGCTTTACTTAACGACAAAATGGCTTCCAAGTCGTCTCGCCCTGAAGAGAATTATTGCTGTCCTGTGTGTTGTGATATCTTTAAAGATCCTGTTGTCCTGTCCTGTAGCCACAGCTTCTGTAAAGACTGTCTGCAGGAATGGTGGAGAGTGAAAAAAATAAAGGAATGTCCAGTTTGTAAGGAGAGACATTCAGTGGATCCACCCAGAAACCTGTCTCTGAAGAACCTGTGTGAGGCCTTCATACAGGAGAGACATCAGAGAGCTTCAACAGGGTCTGAGGTTCTCTGCAGTGTACATGCTGAGAAACTCAAACTGTTCTGTCTGGAATGTCAGCCAGTTTGTCTTGTGAGTCGAGATGCTAAACATACCGACCACAGATTCAGACCCATTGATGAAGCTGCATTGGATCACAAGGAGGAAGTCCAGAAATCACTGAAGTCTTTGCATGAGAACCTGGAGGTATTTAATTAATTTAAAACAAACTATGATCAAACAGCATTACACATTCAGTTCCAGACCCAGCACACAGAGATGCAGATTAAAGAACAATTTAAGAAGATGCGTCAGTTTCTACAAAAGGAAGAGGAGACTAAGATTGCTGCACTGAGGGATGAAGAGCAGCAGAAGAGTCAGATGATGAAGGAGAAGATTGAGGGTCTGAACAGAGACATCTCAACTCTTTCAAACACAATTAGAGCCATAGAGAAGGAGCTGAGAGCTGAACACATCTCATTCCTGCAGAACTACAAGACCACAATGCAAGGAGTCCAGTTCACACTGCAGGACCCACAGCCAGTCTCAGGAGCACTGATAGATGAGGCCAAACACCTGAGCAACCTGACCTTCAGAGTCTGGGACAAGATGAAGGACATTGTCTCCTACACTCCGGTCATTCTGGACCCAAACACTGCCCATCCAGTATACACCCTGTCTGATGATCTGACCAGTGTGAGACGTGGAGAGAAACAGCAGCTTCCTGACAACCCAGAGAGGTTTGACCACTATGGCTATGTCCTGGGTTCTGAAGGCTTTAACTCAGGGACTCACAGCTGGGATGTTGAGGTTGGAGACAATACATACTGGTCAGTAGGTGTGTTACCAGAGTCCCGTGACCGTCAGAGGAAGGTAAACGTAGGGGGTCAATTCTGGAGAATAAGATTACTGGAAGGTAAATACACAGCACGCTCCTTATCAGACTCATCCACTCATCTCTCAGTGAAGCAGAAACCCCAGAGGATCAGAGTCCAGCTGGACTGGAATGAAGGAAAGTTGTCCTTGTTCTCTGATCCTGATACTAACACACACATACACACCTTCACACACACTGACACACTCTTTCCATACATTTACACTGGTCAAGGTGGTTTTCTGAAGATGTTACCAGAGGAGGTCAGTGTAACACTGGAACAACGTGGTTAGACATGATGATCATGATTATGACAAACTATGGAGTCTATAAAGAGTAGCACCTGTCAATTTTAGAATCTATACGATTCGCTTGTGGTCGAGGACAGTCATCATGAAACGATAACGAAGACCTTTTATTGATCCTGCGAGCTAAAAGATAGTGTGACAGGGTCAAATAAGAGGGTTTTGTAATTTTTGGGATTTATTTTATTGATGCCTAAAATGTGTATTTCACTAAACCCATCATCTTAATTTATTTACCTGTAAAAGTTTCCACTCTACGTTTTTGGACATGCGATGTTTTTCCCCCGGTCCCTAAGCCACTTGACTATGAACCCTGTGAGAGGCTGAGTGACATTGACCGTGACTCGGGCGTGACCCCGCCGGCCAATGTCAAGAGACATTACGTCACGGAGAGCGAATGAAAGCGTAGTAGGGTGTGGTTTCCCCAGTACAAGAGTGAGCGCGGGCTCGTTTGAAAGACAGAGACAGAGGCACACAACAGAAGGAGAGTGTGCAGCCAAGGAGCAGGTTGTGCGAGGGAGAGCTAACCACGGAGCAGGGGTGGAGAGAACGGACAGTAGCGGACACGCCAGCCACAAAGAGAAGGACGGCGAGCCGAGGCGTGCCTGCTTCCAGTAACAAGAAGCCGTAGGAGAGAGAGAGTGTCGGAGGGGAAGGAGAGACGAGTGAGCCAGAGGAGAGTGCCATATATGGAGCGACCAGGAGCAGAGGAGACGGACAAGCGGCGAGAGCGTTGCACATGCAACCAACTCGCAGCCAGGTTAACGCCTGGCTTGCGAGTAAGTACATGTCCTTGCAACGCTGTCTTTATATAACCACTGTCCTAGAACCCACGCTTAAATTACCGATGAACAGATGAACTGGTCCCAGCTTTCTATATTTTCAGACGGAGATAAGAAGAAACAAAGACAGAGATTCCTGGCCTAAACCTCTTCCCATACACCCCCATATTTGGCCATTCGAACCCCTTGAACGTTGAGATGCCCGTGATGAGTATTTAGCACTTTATCTAGCATTGTCACTTTACTTGTGAAGTAATTGTAACACATGTTTTGCTAGATTTGCACCTTTCAGATTTGCACAGCCCTGTAGCCTTGTAGTATTGTAGTAGTGTGTTTGGTATTGCATTTTAGTTAGCTTAGTAGGCGCCACAGGTTAAGTTATTTGATTAGTATAGTGATTTTGTGTTTATGCTTTTGTATTGTGTTTTATGGCAGAGACGCCGATGTATTAGGGACTAATAAATGTACTTACCTTTTTATACAAACCTGTTTCGCGTCCAGTTCTCTTTGGGGTTTTTACAAGTGTTGTTCTCATTCAAAAGTACTTTAAAAGCTTACCTGGTATTACTCGAAGCTGTTAATAGCCTGGGAAGGAAAAGTGTGTATATAGGGGACCTTCCTCTTTACAAAAGGTGGCGTAGTCATATGCAGTACTATTCAATTTGAATTCACAATAATTACGCACCCGCACTGTAACCAGTGCATCTGATATTTTATATTGTGTGAATTTAATGCGAATAATTTATAAGAGTACAGAGAGTAAAAGGTGCCATTATTCAACAAATAATTGGCAAGTCAAATGTGACACAACTGGCCACCGTCACAATAGTACTGTAGGAACAGCATGATGGAAAGACATCACAGTCAACATAATCTCTCAAGAACAGATTCAGAGCTGTGCTCCAAATTCAAAGGTAAAAAACAGCAGAGGGCGCTGTTTTCTTTTTTTTTGTTTGAATGTAGGCGCTGTAGAGTACTGATGTCTGTATTTTACACAAACTAATATTTTTTTCCAAAGACTTTCTACAAGCTCACATGTCAACGTCGCGACACGTGTTAACTTATAGATCTGCAATTTTCCAAATATTTTTGTAAATGTTGGTATAAGCACAAAATAGGGACGCCAGGGTTAATGTGGTTAAAGGTTCTCAGAACCCTTCTATGGTGCATTGGAAAAGCACTAGAAGATAGGAGGTAAAAGCAAGGGTAGCAGAAATGGAAATACGCTTAAACCCCCCAGTCAGTGTAACATTCCTAAAGGAATAAAATAAAAAAAAGACATGTGCTTGCAAAATGCTCTTTCATTAAGTTGACGCCACGAGATTAACAGGGGTCAATATGTCACATAGAGAAAACTGTGTTTGTTGACAAGAAAAGGTCAAATCCTCACTTTTATCCCTGGAGGAAGTGTGTATACTGGTGAGCTACAGTAACCCTTGCTATCTGTGAAAATTGCTTAAATTACCCCATTAACACCAGTGTAAAGGCTGTCACGGGGGAAACACGCTTCCAGCATCCATTTGAGCAAATTATACAGCGTTGGCTCTCCTGCCATTTCCCTTGGAATTCGCCCACATTCAAGCAGAGCTTGTGTTAAGCCCGATTCATACACGCCGGGTGTCTTGCGCCAAGAATAGCCGACCTACTGTATAAGAAAATGCGAACTTTTTTGACAAATTTGCCCAAGATAAGGGACAACAGAGTTAATGTGATTAACACATTGAATGCCAAAAACGGTCCGGACCGTTTTTGAGGATCCAAACGAGAAGTGCCGAAAACGGTCCGGACCGTTTTTGACCCAATTCTATTTTTATACATGTGGGCCACGTGGGGCGCTAAAACGAAACTTTGACATCACCCAAGGAGTTTCTGAGAAGAAGAGGCTGGATCTGGCTCCATGTCAAAAATCCTTCCGGTCGGCGTTTTCAATGTTATCTCCTTGACTAAAAGCTTAATATCTCCATTTCTTTTTAACGTGGTGGAAACGAGCCGTTTTCGATCGGCGATCACGCTGCAATGGAGGATCGCGTTAGAAATATTATTGTTCCAGGCGTTAGTCGGGACCCTCCGCCGTCTCGCACGCACGCTTTGTTTACATGCACTTCCGCGTCGGGGCTTCTACAGCACGAAACGTATAACGCAAGTGGATGGAAGAAATGCAGGCACTCAACGTATAATATTTTAATAAACCTCTGGCACCCAATGTGTTAACAGACATTTTTGATTACATTGTTAAATTGTATTATCAATCAAACACAGCACTTTCCCAAAAGGACAATTTTATTCAGTCTGACCAGAATCAAGTATAAAAACATACACTGAAGATAACAAAAAAATAATGACCATGGGGGGGAGGGGGGGGGGTATCGAAAAGTGGAGGCATGGGTTCCCAGCAAATCAAACCCTGGCGAGAGAGCGGTATACAGCGTATATACCGCCAGTGCCATGGGGCACATATATATAGCAACCAAACTCAAGTCAAATAATAATGAGGAACACATATGACTGACAGAGAGAGGAGTGGTGCGCTGGAGGGGTCTGACTGTCACATCGTCCAGCAAGCTGTTGCATTACAGAGCCTCTCCCCTCACTACCACACAGCGGGGGCTCACCCAGCGCCGCCTTCAATTCCAGCTCCAAGTCCAATATGCCAATTAAGGTGAGCCAATTAAAACCCAATTCCAGCTGAGACCAGCATGCCTTGTGCCTAATTGTTATGTTGCAATTAGCTCCCAGGGAGATGGATTGGTCCGTGTGTGCCGTAATACACACAACATGCGCGCACAGGCATCCCATCGTGTTGTTTGTGCATACACTTTTACGACTGCAAGAAGGCATCGATGTGGATACTAAAAAAAGTTTGCAGAGAAAAAACGTATTGTTTTAATGTAAACTAGTAAACATTATTATCCCCGGGCACGTCAGGTCAGAACTTGTCCTGATGTCACCCTGACACAACCAACCAGCAACCAATAAAATCACAGCGCTGATGTCCATCTGGGCTATGGAACTGCAACCGCGACTACAAATCCCATAGCCAGCAGGGAATGGGATGCCAACGAATACAGCCCGTGGCAAAAATGCTAATAAACTGCTTAATTTGAGGAAAAGTGAAGAATCGGCTTCCTCACTCCTTGCATACAGTATACCAATGGTCAATGTCAATGTGCAATTTCACATTGATTGTTCAACCCACTGGAGAGGAGCTGTATTCATTTAATAGTAGTAGGATAGTATAAAGTCTGGGGCAGAACTATTGAAAAGTTAAGAATAAAAACTGTACGACAGACATAATTAACTGACCAATCATAGACCTCCTGTCCTCCGTGACTGTCCATAAAAACACGGTTGACTTGTCATTGAAAATTGATGATGTAAGACAGTGGGTCTGACCATGTAGTCAAAACTGTAACATACATACTGTACTTTTAACAACTTTCGCCCTGGTGTCCTTATTGTTTAGCATATCATATTTTTATATATCTTTTCTTCTTTTTTTATTCAAAGCTAGCAAAAATAGCAGACGTCGTGAGCTCGGCTATTTTCACTATCCATCACACTATGAAATATACAGTAGGGCTAGAAACCAGGGCCCACGCGACAACATGTGCATACACGCACGCATGCACGTGTGTGTGTGTGTGTGTGTGTGTGTGTGTGTGTGTGTGTGTGTGTGTGTGTGTGTGTGTGTGTGTGTATGTATGTATGTATGTATGTATGTACGTACGTATGTATGTGTATATGTATGTATGTACACGCACAAACAAACGGTCGATATGCTACACGTGAAGGGAAGGGAGAGGCGCTGTGGGAAAAGCAGATGATTTTTATAGGAGGCTTCATTTTTACATCATTTTCAAAGAGCCGTGGGTCTTTATAAGGACAGATGACTTTAATGGCGGCCATATGTGTGCGGGGCGCACTCAAGGCTGTTAGTCTGCCAGCCGCCAAATGGAGGTGAAAATTACATTTTACTCATCCCACACATATGAGTTCCACTAAATGATGAGTATTGATTCGAGGCCCTAGCGTTGAAACTACAGTACTCGCATGGTGTCGTTGGTAATAAATTCCCTTATGGATACCGTGGCAATATTGTGCAATATTATTATGCCCCCCTTCCCCCCCCCCCCCTGACCTATGGCATCGGTCCGCACCTGCCAGGGGGGGATGCTTGAGATAATTGCAGGCAAATCCATGCAAAGGAAACAACACATACATCAATGCCGCTTACAGATATAGTGATTGCGAGAAGGCATTGTGCCTGTGCGCGCTGCCACTACAATCAGTTATGATTTATTGATTGTACCTCCTTGTAATGTGTAATGCAATTGCTTTTTATTGCTTTACATGGAGCCAGGCTAATAAAACACCCGGGCAGGCCACCATGAAAAGGACCGGGGAAGAGTTGCGAGATAGATATATAGAACGTTAAGGAACCTATTGTAAGATACACAGCTTTAAAAACACAGCGGAGATATACAGACCTAGGAGCATATTGTGATTTGTTTTGTTTTACTAGGATTCCCCATTATCTGACGCCTTAGCCACTGCAAGCCGTCCTGGGGTCCACAAGAAACATTAATCACAACAACAAAAGCAAAAATATACACCCTGAACATTAATCATAACAATAAAAGCGAAATAAAACATGAGAAATAAATATAACAGACTACAACCAAAAGATATACCACATGTTAAACATCGCGAGACATACGACAACACACTCGTACACAGAATACTCAATTTAAAACGCATTAACTCGACCAAACAGAGGAATAGATTTATAGCACTGTGGTCCAGTCATAAGGCCAGCAGTATGCCTATTTTAAACTTTGTCGTACAAAAGGTGTTATGCAGCGAAAATGTTGCTGATTTATAGGCTCACAACACATTGCATTGCAACACATTGTGAGCTTGTAGATTTGCTATTTTCAGGGGTGGGGAAAAGATAGGCAGTGAATAACATTCTGATCTTGCCCTGTAAATAGAAGGAGATGGCATTTAATTTATTTTTTTTAAAGCACCCAGTCTAGACTTTTGTTCCTGTGGATCTTTTAATGTCAGCAGCAAACTCCTCTGTGTCTTTTATCAGAGCATTTTAGCCAGTGTTTTATTTTAAGCAGTGGTTTTCCGGGGCGGGAGCATTAGCCTGCCCTGCAGTACCTCAGAAGATAGGAACGGGGCTGAATAAACTAATCAAAAAGGCACGTTCCATTATTGGTATCTCCCCCGACTCTTTGGAGATTGCCAAAGAGCAACGTACCAAAAGAAAAGAAAAAATGACTCACCATACTGCAGTATGAGGGTCATCCTCGGCACGGTTTTTTTAAAGGCCAGAGGAGCACTTTTAGCGGTCGCTTTATACTGCCATGATGTAATACCGAGAAGTTTAGGAAGTCTTTTATCCTCACCGCCGAGGTATTTCAACAAGGCAGCTGTCAGCTACAGTATAGCGTGATCGTTGTTCTATACTGTACAGATGAGTGATGGTGGCTGTCCCCTCTGTTTGTTTTTGTTTTGGGTAAGACTTTATTTTAAAGGTTTCATGACACAAATGTTCTTTTTTGTTTTGTTTTATGACCTCAATTACACCCCCAAAAAAACTGAACTTTGAACATTCAGTGGATTTTCTGTGTTCTGGGGTTTTCTGAATAAATAGGCTGAAAAAAGTGCTGGGATTGGCCCCTGGACTTTGATGTCACAGTCCATTAATCCCACCCCCTATCCTACCCACCCCTCCCCTATCCTTCTCCTTTGGGGGAGGGGGGCGGAGCAGGGGCGATGATTGACAGGCAAAATCCCTCAATAGCGACACCCGCAGGCAAATCGTTTTTTGTTTTTTGTTTTCATTGCAGCTGAAAAGCCATCAGAACACAGAGAGAAAAGCACTCACTGGAGTGAATTTTTCAGTTAAAACCTTTTAATACACGTTTGAAGGACCATGATAAAGACTTTTAATGTTTTGTAAATCTGAATGTCATGAAACCTTTAAGGTACACATACTGTATTAACCATCAATTCTAGCATGAGTATTAGTAATTTATTAGCTCTGTTTTAGACAATATTAAGTAATATTAATTTGTCAATGAAATAACCCACACTGGATTTAACCCACTCCTCATTCATGCAGAACAGTAGAACAGGTTGACAGTTTCACAATAGACTTAGGTTTGATCAGCACATTACATCTATCCATACACGTTTTCAGCAAAGACTTCATGTAATCCGTAGGTTCAGATCATATCTGTTGCCCCTTATCTTCTGTTATTACTGTACAAAAGCATTATTCAACCCGTTCTATTGTATTGTTCCGCATGTTTTTTGCACTATACTGTCCATGGCTAACAGAAACAAATTGACACTGATCCTCCCCTGTATCGCTACTTAGAACTCCTGCTATCTGGGCGAAGATACTGAACCTTGAAGTGAGAAAGGGTTTGTTTTAGCAGTTTTGTCCCCTCAGCCATTGTGGCATTAAACAAACAAACTGCCCCGTCGATAGGATGGTTTTATGTGTATAGTGGGACTGGGGACCTCATGTATTGTCTTGGTGTTGTGTCGTGTTGTTTTGTGCCATATGGTTATGTGTTGTTTTTTTGTGTTTTTTTTTGCTTTTGAACAGACAAATATATTTTCGGGGACAATGAAGATTATTATTTAGCTCATCATTTTGCATTCAGTATTCAATTAAAGGAGAATACCACTAATTTTCAACATTGAACTATGTCTTTAATACACTTTAGAGCTGTTGTGTGGAAATAAGAAAAAAATCCCCCCCCCCCCCTCTATGTTGCCTAGAACAGTTACATACGCAGGGTGTACTTTTGGCTGAGGGGGGCGGAGTCAAAAGTACACCCTGCGTATGTCACTGATCACATGACCTCAATCAATTATCCTTTTCTAGGCAACACAGAAGGGGGGGGGGATTTTTTCTTATTTCCACACAACTCTAAGGTGTATTAAAGACATAGTTCAATGTTGAAAATGAGTGGTCTTCCCCTTTAATGATGTTTCTTGTCAATAAGTCAATGAGCACCTGATTCATGCGTAATGGTAAATAAATGCGAGCAGTTTCACCTGAATAAAACCCTTTTCCTTTGGTCAGTATGGGGCGTGTAGTTACTCTCCTGTGTTGGGGATGGGAGGTTATTCCTGCCAATTTCTCAAATAACTATTTGCCTTTGTTTATTCAAGGTATAGTCAGTCACTATAAGATGGGGTGTAAAACTGTTTTGTTGTTGTTTGTTTGTTTGTTTGTTTGCTTGCTTTACTAGGTGTTTCTTATCTGTAATGATGTACTTACGGTAGTTACACAGCTATAAAGACGATTCATTAAGTCTACGCACAAAAGAGTAACTATCTTATAACTGCTTCCCTGCCCCATACTGAACAAAATATATAATTTTAATTCAGGTCTAACTACTTTCATACAGAACAAACCATTAAGCTTTAATTAGAGAGAGAAAACAACCAATAGCTCAAAGTGTGTAAAATAAGGCTTGTGAGGAGCTAATGGGTGCTTACTAAGTTAATATTTGTACCTTTTTAAAATAAAGTGTCACTGGCTCGGAACCGCTGGCCTAGCGGTCCGGGCACCTATAGGCTCCATTGCAGCCTGACAGCGTGTCACGGGGTCGAGTCCCGATCCCAACGACCTTTGTTGCGTCTCTCTCTCCCCGTCTCCTGTCTATGTACTGGACACCTTCAATAAGGGGACGAAAAAGCCAAAAAGAATAATAAAAATAGTGTGTCACATTTTTTATTTTCTTGTTGCTTGTTTGTCTCCATTTTAAATGGTTAAACTGCATGCTGTACACTGGTGACAGTATGAATTTCCTCCTTTGGGGATCAATAATGTATAATCTAAAATGACTGTATGTCTAAGCGAAGCATGTTTTTCCTTGATATAGGCAGAACCAAGCGACCTGCAAAGCACTACGTGTTCCGTAGCGATGTAAATTGTTTCTTTAATGTTCTGAGGAAAAAACTTTGATGTCTTAAAATTTAATACATTCCATAAGAACATCAATATGTTCAACTTGAGCTTCCTCTCAGCCTTTAGCCATGACAGACTTAGTGCATTCACTCTACATTTGTTCAACCAGAGCAGTTATGTGCCGGTATTGCAGCCCTATCTTGAACAAACTGCAATTTGTTGGCTGGACCGTAGCGGGGCCATGCAGCCATTTAAACGCAACTGTCGGTGACTGAGTGATGATGTCAGTGGCATAACATACATTAGTTATGGCGGTACCAGTGCAGGCTAAGGATAGCGCTCTGACACACAGGATCTTAAAAGGGTTATTTCTCTCGCAGAATCTGGCAACACTGCTCGGCCAGAACGGACGCTGCGCAGCTCGTCTGCAGAGGTGTAAAGTAACTAAGTAGGCCTACGTACATTTACTCAAATAGGCTACTTTACTTAAATGTTGTCCTATATATTACTCTGTGTCGCGGTGATTTGAACCGACGGCAGTAGCCATAGAGGCAGTGGTGGAAAGTAACTAAGTACATTTACTTAAGTAACTAAGTACTGTACTTAAGTACAATTTTGAGGTATTCATACTTTACTTGAGTATTCTCATTTTCCAATACTTTTACTTCTACTCCACATCTTGGATCCAAATATTGTACTTTTACTCTACTACATTTATTTGAAAACTTTAGTTACTAGTTACTTTGCAGATACAAATTATGACATTACAAAACATAACATTAACCACTTTAGTCCTATTCTATACCTAGGCTATTTGAAAATAGCCGATCTACAAGCTCACAACGCGTCGCATCGACACGTTGTGAGCTTGTAGATCGGCTATTTTCAAACATTTCAGTACTTTTACTTTTGGTACTTTAAGTACATTTTGATACCAATACTTTTGTACTTTTACTCAAGTACATTTTGAACACCAGACTTTTACTTGTAACAGAGTACTTCTACATTGCAGTATTAATACTTTTACTTAAGTAAAACATTTGAGTACTTTTTCCCACCACTGCATAGAGGCGAGAGACGTGTCTAGCGCCCTCTTAAGACTTTAAAAAAAAGTAGGAAAAAAAGAGGCTTGTAATAGAAGGGAGGCTTTTAATTGCTTATTTCAACGGCGCCCCTGGTCATTAATAGAGAGACGGCTTTTAATTGAATAAAGGTCACTATTAGAGGATTTACGATAGTTCACCCCCAAAATGTATTTTTTTCCATTGATTAGTCACCCCATGGAGACTTGAATTCATGGATATTTCTTTAGTTTTTGTCGTACTCCTAAGACAATAATTTCATGACCGGCAGCGGTTCTGATAGGAGACACAAAGAGTCTCCTTTGTATCTCCTACCGGAACCGCTGCCTCATCAAATTATTGGCTTAGGAATGCGACAAAAACAAAGAAAATATCCAGGAATTAAAATCTCAATGGGGTGACTGATCGATAGAAAAAAAAAATGTTTTGAGTGAACTATCCCTTTAAACTGTTGGTCAATAAAATCAATCAACCAACTAGGCCTATAGGAAGGTTTACATAACTAGCCTACAGCTAAGAAAGAGCACTTGTCTTTTACACCCATTTTAATGGCATTCGACGAGCCTTGCGTTGTGCAAAATCCGGATGCCTTGCTATAGAATGGAGAACTGTGGTCTCCAAATAGCCAACATGGCTCACAGCACGCACAATCCAGTTTTTTAGAGCAGCAAAGCCGCCATCTGCGCAGAAGTTTTATTTTCATTTTTCATACCAGCTTTTGTAGATGATTAATGCTTAAAAAGGCACAGTTGCTCAGCTTGCTGATATTGACCTTTGAGACAATGCGCCTTGGGCTACACCTTTATGTAGAATATCATAAAGTTGCAACTGACTTAAAACAAAATGAAACCAGAGCAGAGATGGGTTTGCATTTTCCAGCGTGCGTGTAGCAAATGGCTCTATGATGTTGTTTATAGTTTAATGTGACTTCTTCCTTGAACACAGGTGTACTTTCGAGGGGGCAATCTAAATCATTTGTAAGGACCCCCCCCAATACACTGCAGGAGGGCCCATCTAAAGCATTGATTCTCAAAGTCCTTGGGGGGGGGGGGGGTACCATGGGGTCCCCAGCAAATCAAATCACAATTAATTTAACCACTTTATCCATATTCTATACTTCAAAAATAGCAGATATACAAGCTCATAGCGCAGCACCGAGTGCCGCACTATGAGCTTGTAGATCTACTATTTTTGACAAATCTCGAAAAATGTGTGCACATCTTTAAATCTTTTTTTGCTTCTGGGGGTCCCAGGCAAAAAGTCATTATAATAAGCTTCATAATGCCCTATGGTTATGGTTATAAAGCATTATGATTATTTATAAGCTCTTATACATATGATTATAAAGGATTATGATCAGATTACAATGCCTCATATGTATGTGTATAATGTGTTATACACATGGGATGCATAGCAAGTGCTACCAATATTTTTACTTAAGTAAAAAAGTACTTTTTCCACCACTGCCGGTGGTGACAGCTGCAATGCACTATAAAAGACGACCACATCAGAATAGCAACCTACCTTGCTTGTCAAACTTCAATCAACAACGTTGGATGCTTTTTTCTGATACCTTACAAGATGGGATCATTCAAAATGCAGCTCTATTCAAGACTCACAACTTAGAGAACTAATGGAGGAAGTCCACTTATTCACTCTGTAATTCTATCCCTCTATCAAACTGTGGCTATTCAGGATTTAATGTAGCACTGGGTGCCATCAAGACTTCTTACTCTGCCCATATCCAATGCTCATTTTGAGGGGGTATTTTATCGAGTGACAGAACTCAAGAAATCGAATAGGACTACCACTCCTTATGAACTTATGCACTCTGGCCTGACCAGAAATAATTGGACATTGGCAACTTTCAAACCTCCCCACCCATTCATTGTTGGGGAGGTTTTTATTCATCGATTTAATAACCAGTCGAGCTGACTAATACATACTTCTCCAATTGATGTTCTTCAAGTAAAAAAAACTAATGTTTCAAGTTGTTTTCTTCTATAAATTCTATAATTCTATAAAGAGAGAAGGGAGTTTTAGACATGCCCATTTTGAGTGTTGCGTAGCCTATTATTTCAAGTCAGCTCATTTAGTATAAACAAAGAAACATTTTCTTTGTGCGTGTGCGTGCGTGCATACGTGCGTGCATGTTTACCAACTAATGTTATAGTTAATTAATTAATGTACCCATGTTTATTCACGTACTGTATAGTATTGTGTGCTTATTGTTGCTGCTTTTGGCAGAAACAATGGAAACATTGCAGTTGTTTCTGAGGTTTCCAAGTTGTCCTACTTTACTTGTGGCCTGTGGTCACATGGTTGCAAAAGTCACATCATGGTAAATTGGGTTTATGGTAATACACATTTTGGGCTGTTTTGTGGTAGATTGCGTGTTTTTTTAGACTGCGATTGGGCTGGAGATTCACATTCCGATCTAGTTAATAACTGAACTTTTCTTGATGTCCTGTAATTTCCTTGTTATATATTATCCGTTCTGCTGTTGGTTGAATCCATAATTACAAAACTTGTTTTGTTGCTTTTTAATTAACAACATGTGCTAGTTCAAACGAGACCACATTCTCACCCTTTTCCTCTGTTGCTTGTCATTTTGAGAAACTTGTAGCTTTACTTAAGCTTTATTTATACTGTGTGAGGCGATCCCTGTGAGACAGTTTTTTTTTCTTTACTTTCTTGGCTCATGGACATCATTTGGAGCGTCTTGCAGGCAGGGAGCCACTTGGCTTCTACCTCCTGAAATGATACGGGCAAGCAGAGTTTTGAGTATAAATGCCCAGAGCTATGAGCCATGAGCCATGGCTTGTCTCACACAGTATAAATGATTAACCCTGAGTTATACTTCCCAGTGAGCCATAGTCGGCTATTAGACCTCTGTCTAAAACTGGGTTATAATTGGTCTAAAAGTGAAAGTTTTTTCAACGTCTATTCTTAGCCTAGACGTTGATTAGCTGTTTTTTCAGCGTCTATATATAGACCGTCTATATTATAGACGTCATTTCAACAGCTATGATATAGACGGTCTATATATAGACGCTTAAAAAACAGCTAATCAACGTCTAGGCTAAAGGCGGTTACACACCGGCGAATATGCGAATATACGCAAAATTCGGACTCGTTCCGAATAATTAAAAGACGCTTTTTTTCGCTCCGCGAAACTGGTGTGGAAGCTTGCATTGACTTTATAAGGTTTTTTAAAAAAACGTATTATTCGCATGAAAAAAATCGCCCCGGTGTGTAAGGACCTATAGAATAGACGTTGAAAAAACTTTCACTTTTAGACCAATTATAACCCGGTTTTAGCCTAGACCTCAGACGTATTTTAGACGTCTAATAGCCCGAAAAATGCTCAGTGGGTTAGTAGTGTTGCACACTAAACAAATAAATACAGCAGATCTACATTATTCTAGATATGTTTAGGTGACACGTTGTGCGTAACCCAGTACAAATCAGGCATAAGGCTCCACTGTGATTTTCATGAAAAACAAGAGGGTAATAATAATTAATAATTACTAGACCATACCCGGTGAAGGGCGCAGGCGAAAGTAGTTGCAAACTTGGGGTTATTGCACGTCCTGTCGCCCCCCCCCCCCCCCCCATCTCCCCTGGTCACCCCATTGGCCCGCACATCGGAGACGGAGACAGAAGAGCAAGCACATGATTTGGCAACACGCAAACCGAAAGCGAAACCTAACTGCCAGACCATGTGATCGGGGACACGACCCACCCAAGACGGACACCAAGACGGACGGACAGACAGAGGTTACTCCAATTATATAGTAGGATTATTATTTAGTTAAATTCTTCCTGTGTGAGCGTTTCTTCGAAACTCAAATGGACATGTATAGAATTCCCTTCTCCATTTATAGAATTTCAACTTGTAAACATATTTTTTTTTAATTGAAAGTCAAGAGACTTAAAAGTCACTTGAAAGTCATTGAAAAAAGACTGCAAGGTCGAAACGTTATATTGCTGCTGTGGATAAAAATGCGGAGCATTTAAAAGGTGAGTTGCGAGCCCCCCCATCTAGTTTTTTATGAATCTGTTTTTGCAGTTTGGCTCAGCACCAAAAAATTGAGGATGTGCGTTATGTTTTTTCTTTGAATCCACTGTGATTTTCCCCGTAGTATCTAAAAATCATACTATCAGTAATTACAATAATTTAGTTCAATTCTTCCTGTGAGCGTTTCTTTGACTGTGTCCATTGCTGTCTCCTGTTCTATTAAAGCTGGCCTGTTGGGCCGGAGCTTTGGTCTAATCAGTAACCAGAGCAGGTATGTCTATCCATCTTCTTTTTTTTTTGCAATTGTCAGCTGTATCATGTGTTCATGAACTTGACATTTTGCTTTCCTATTTCAGCCTCAGTGTGCTACCACTTCCCGGTTGCACTGCAGGATAGCCATACTCGGGCTAAACTGGTTTGGTCTTATTGCAGTGAATCTACAGCAGAGCAATGAGATGTCACACAACTCTTGTGTCCTGTCCCTAGATTATGCGGGGCTTGTTATGTACGATTAACTGACCAGCACTGCTGCTTTGTTTGGTCTGAAACCGTCATCCCGCAAAGTGCTGCTTGGCTGGAGTGGATAAGGTGTTGGTTGGATGCACTGCGTGCTCCAGCAATCATCTCCATGTCCTTCAGGACTTTTATGCGTTTTTATTTCATTTAGTACCAGCATGGTCAGGGGACAGACTGACCAGGCTGGTCTAAAGCTATAGTGTCTTGTTTGGACTTGTGTCATTATGTCGATGGTTATTGGCTGTGTTGAATCCGTGTTCAACGTATTTTCTTTAAGTGTATTTAAATTAGTCACTCGTCAGCAGTGTTGGAAAAGTTACTAAAACATAGTAATATATTACTTATTACATATTACTTGTTTAAAAAGTAATATAGTTACTTTACTTATTACTCCCTGCCAAAAGTAATTAGTTACTTTACTAGTTACTGGAAACAAGTAATAATATTACTTTAAGTTACACATTACTTCAGTTACTTTCCAACACTGCTCGTCAGAAGGACTATGATTGAATAGGGAAAAGTTCAACGCCTTTTCCAAGGTACTAGGAGTTTCTCCAGTCTAGTGAGCACATATAGGGCTGTCATGTCTTGTTCTCTTTTTAGGGTTTCATGTGGCATCCTGTATTCCTCTTGGGCAACAAGGACCTCCCCTTGTTGGTTGAAGGGCTTCAATCTTGTTCATCTGTATGAAGTGTGTATTTCCTCAACAGCAGAGCATTGGGGAAGGCGTCTTCATTTGTGACTTTTGTTTTGGTCACTACAGTAACAGTTTGATGGGTTTCAGGTATACCTCTGGTGCCATTGCACTGTGTGCTTGAGAAATAAATCAGTGTGTTCTTTGTGGGACATGCTGAGGACCCAGGTCAGGAGGGCCTTCCTCCCCAGTGGTGGTAGTATCACCTCTTGAGTTGTGGCCAGCGTTGCCAGATTTTGCGATAGGAATAAGCAACCAGGTCTAATGAAAACAAGCCCAAAAGAAGCGACTATAGGTCGCACTTTAATTTGAAAATAGCTGATCTACAAGCTCACAACGCGTCGCGATGCGACCCGTTGTGAGCTTGTAGATCGACTATCTTCAATAAAATGTGGCACAAAACATTTTCAGACAGGGATTAGAGACAAATGCATATTAATTTGTGGGCCCAAGACATGTAAACATTTCAGAAACACTGGTTTTAAATAATAATTAAAAACTTTTTTTAGCAAGCCCAAATAAGCAACTAAACTAAACAACGCAACCCGCAACTACCAATATTTACAAGCAACTTCACAGAAAAAGAAGCCCATGGTCGCTTATAACAAGCAGACATGGCAACACTGGTTGTGGCCAGATCGCCACGTTTCATCTTTTGGTGGCGTGTGCTCCGTTGGGGTGTCCCCTGGGCTGGTCACCTTGTGTCCCTCCTCTGCTATAAGCCTCAGCTCTGCTCCGTCCCCTGTTCGGACACATTAATGCCACTGCGACCCCTTATGTTGCCTTTTTCAGTACCCAAATATTTATGCAGAAACTTTCCCCCAAGGTTAATGTTACACACAGGTATTCCGGCAGAGGTAGTTCTATTGACTTTGTACCTCGCTGTTGTAAGAGCTGTATTGAAGGAAAATGCTGTCTTACAGTATGCTATGCAGCAGCCCTGTGGAATTATAGTCATTAGTTCATATCGTAAATGTGTATCTCTCTGAAAAGCTGGATATATAAAACAAAATGTTATCAGTCAAGTTGCAGTAGGTTCACTTAATTAGTCACTGGTTATGTTTTTATGAGAGAACTTATTTTATGTATTTGTTTTTTATTGTACATTTGTCCTTGATGCCACACCTCTACCTATTATCATTTAAATTGCTGTCAACAAACCTGGTGGGGAGGTAAATTGTGTAAACAGGTCAGGTTCAATCCACAAGTTTCAACCTCCTGCTAAAGTATGTGTTCCATAAAACATCTTCAATGTCTTTCTTCAGAGATAAGAGTGTACAGTATAGCTATTATTGCAGTTTGCTAAATGCAGTCTTAAAGCAATTTAGTATCTCATCGAATAAATCTGCTCCCAGCAAATGCCAGACTACATGAAGACATAAAAACACAGCTCTGTTGATACAAATCTGCAGATATGCTCTCAGGCAACCCTCTTTGCACTCTGAAGCACAAGAGTCTTTTATCAGACAGTTTATCAGACAGCCAGGGGTCTAAGCATTTACTAGCTATACGATACAACAGATTCTCTGCGCACACACGCACGCACTCACATGCACGCTCGCTAACACACACACACACACACACACACACACACACACAGAGGAATTTACCTTAAACAAAAATGTTGATCTTTAGCCTAGATTGTTTTGTGATAATAAAGCATTGGTTCTAAAAGTGGGGTCCGGGGACCCCCAGGGGTCCTTGGGGGGGGGGGGGGGGTTCCAGGGGGTCCCCAGCAAAAATGTGTTAATATAGCATCACAATAATGTTTTTAATAAAGCTTTTATACTTTGGCTATTCAAAAATAGCAGATATACAAGCTCATAGCCGCGCTATGAGCTTGTAGATCTGCTATTTTTTGAAAATTCATGAAAATTTGTGCAAACCTTTGAATACATATTTTTTAAAGCCAACATTTCTAACTCAAATCTTTGCTTCTGGGGGTCCCTGGAACAACATATTTTGAGATGGGGGTCCGCAGCCAAATACATGGCATTTTGGGGGTCCTTGACATGAAAAAGTTTGAGAACCACTGTAAAAAAAAAAAGCACATTTAAGCGACCAGTGACTAGAATAGTAGTAGTGTGGTGTTTAATTTTGTGCATTGTGACATATTGAATTTTAGAAACCATACTATGGAGACAGGGGGAGCAAAACAAAAGCCGTTTTGTTGTCACCAGCAAAACCTGTCAACTCCACAATGTCCATGTATTTCGTAAGAACCAAAGACGTCCATATTTGCTGGCTTCACGAATAATCTAAAAACCCCGTCTTCCTGGAGCCTCTCCAGCAATTTCAAAGCACCCAAAACACAAAGCCTCATGCGATATGGACGTCTTTTGGAGGAGCTGTTTCTTTGCCACTGACCCACTTCAACTCTTCTCGCTCCCTCCAACTTCCATCAGGAGTTGCACAAAAAGTCATCTACTGTGGCTTATATTGGCTGTGAGAGAGTTTCAGTGCAGACTACAAAACATGGGGCTATGTTTGGCATACTCAGACTTTCTACCCTTCATACCCTCTGTTTCTTTCAGAAATGGTGCACGGTGAATTGATATATATATATATATATATATATATATATATATATATATATATATATATATATATATATATATATATATATAATTATTATTTTGTACACATACAGCTCAGATCTTGAGATACAATATTTGCATATACACATAGTTGGTCCATAGGAACATTCAACGGTCCATAGGAACATTCAACAGTAATCGTCAGAACTTTTGAGCAATAGACAAACAATTTTAGACGCTCTTATCCGGAGCAATTTTCAATAAGCAAAGGTAAATAATCACGAGAGAGAGAGAGAGAGAGAGAGCGAGAGCGAGAGAGAGACTGACTAATGCTGCAGATAAAAGGTATTCACACACACAGCAAGAAGCTTCAATCCTTCTAAACCAAACCAACACATACAGACCGACCACTTAAACCCCAGCATCTGTATTCTGGGGAAAACTTCCCCAGAAAATAGCAGATATAGGGGTACAGACAAATAGAACAACAATACTCTAATAAAATAAAGCAACACTAATGCAACAACACACAATACACAGCAACAACAGCAACACAATAGCAACAACACACAATACACAGCAACAACAGCAACACAATAGCAACAATAAACAAACAACAGCAACTCAAATGCAACAAAACAACACAATATACAACAGCAAACAACAACACACAGCAACAGAAACAACAACACAATAGGCTCTATGCACAGCAGCCACATTATCACTTCCTTCACAGGTGTTACCATTGATACTAATGAAGGCTCTGTTCCATTTAGTGTAGCACAGAGGTTCTCAAACTTTTTAATTTCCACGACCACCATAACTCTGAGAGTGTACAAATATGGAACCAAATGGACCCTTATGGGTCCATTTGGTTTCATATTTGTACACTCTCAGAGTTACACACCCGTAAGGGAACATTTGGAACCCCCTCAAGGAACCATGAGGGTCCCTGAACCCCTATTTTAGACCCACTGGTGTTGCAGAGTGTTTCCAGTGAGCCAACGTGCACAACATCAGCACCCTGACTCTGTTTGACCAGAATGGAACAGAGCCTTCATTAATTAGTATCATTGGTAACACCTGTGAATTTCTTCACACTATGGCTGCTGTGCATAGAGCCTATTCGGTTGTTAAGACGTCACGTTGCGCCCCGCTAGAATAACTTCCGGGTCCCAGTGTGTATTTTCCCAATATGCGCAGTGCTGTGTCCCTCGCTGTTTTAACAGATCTGAGACTAAAATAACAACTAAAGTGTCATTCTACCACTTTCCTGGCAACGACAAAAAGAAGAGGAAATCGGTTTTTTTTATTTACATCTATATATAAATATATATATATAAATAAATATACAAAATATATATTATAATGTTAATAATAATAATAATAATAAATAAATACAAATACAAATATATATATTAGCCTACTTTTTACTGTCTATGATATTAGCATTAAGACCCTTATTAACCCTCAATGGTTCATTTCTGAAAAAGGAGGTTATTGTAAAAAGATTTACGGGTTCCAACATGTTTGTTTACAATGAAGAGTGGACGGCGCTGGTGCCTTTTGGACCCGGACGTGACGTCGGACTACAAAATGACATCAGACTTAACAACCGAATAGCAATCCAACAACACACTCTCATCAATGCAGGGACACATGCCTACCTTTTAGCAGGTTGTCTTGCTCGTTTCTCAGACAGTTCCTTCATGATGCTGATCAAATCCTCAATCCACTGTTTCTCAACGTTAGGTCCGGGGACCACCTGTGGTCCTGGAACTGTGCGAATGCGACCCTTACGGGTCCATTTGGTTCCATTGGTGCCCTTTCAGAGTTAAATTCACGCAGATGCTTTTAGAGTGTAGATTGAGGTCCCAGAGATAACATTTCTTTTTTTTAAGTCTCAAATGGGGGTCCATGGTCTAATGCATATCAAATTGGGGGTCCCTGACATTGAAAAAGTTGAGAATCATTGATTAAAAACCCACTTTGAGTTGAAAATCTGTCAACAAACAAACAAATAAACACACGCATGATGCAGTGTGGTTTGTTTGGGTGTAAAAATCCAACTGATCCGAGGAGTTTAAAGTTCTTTAAAACATCTTAAGAGGATTATAAATGTTAAATAGTTGATGGTTTAAACAGTTAGAATTAAATCTTATTCATGGTTCAGTCAGTGAGGCCTCCCTCAGCAGGGACAGGTTTATAAAATGGCCGTCCGACTGCTTCCTGTTGGGAGTAGTCACATGATCAGTCACCTCACTGTACTTTTTTTTTACTTAGTTAAAAGTAGCAATACCACAATGTAGAAATAATCTGTTACAGGTAAAAGTCCTGTATTTAAAATTTTACTTAAGTAAAAGTACAAAAGTATTGGCATCAACGTAAGCTGAAGTAAAAGTACTCATTATGCAGAATGTCCCATTTCACAAGTTTTTATTTTGTTCGTTTGTTTTTTAAGTTCAATTTTTTTTTCCAAATCGTTTGGAAATAGCCGATCTACAAGCACACAGCATGCACGTCTTATTAAAGTGATCTGCTATTTTGATTAGCCAAAGTATATACAGGGCTTAACCGGTCCATTAAGACCTGCGCATCTGTGTCATTTTTTTATTTGAGCTAAAAAGCATTATTTTACACTTTGGCTATACAAAAATAGCAGATCTACAAGCTCATAGCGTGGCATCAAGTGCCGCGCTATGAGCTTGTAGATCTGCTATTTTTGAAAAATCGTGAAAATGTGTGCAAATCTTTGAATATATATTGTTTATAGCAAACATTTTTAACTCTATTCTTTGCTTCTGGTGGGTCCCTGGAACAAAACATTTTGAGATAGGGGTCCTTGACATGAAAAAGGTTTGAGCACCACTGATATAGAAACATAAGTTTTTTTTCAGATTGATTGATTGATTGAATATTTTATTAGGCAAAAAATGTAAACAGCACAATTACATTTATAATACTTTGTCTAAAAGGTCTGTCCAAAAAAGTCCTTGCGGTCTTGTTTCCATTGGGGTCCTTGGTATTCAATTCATAGACATATAAAGTAGCAACTTAACAGTTCAAAATCAACACAATAATACAGAAAAAAAACACTGTATGTACAAACAAAAAATGCATAGAAAAAAAAAACATACGTACAATAAGGGGGGGGGGGGTCGTCTGTCTAACTGAAAGGTGAGGTTTTTAAGGCTGTTTTAAATGAGCCCAGCGAACTGAATTTTTTGAGGGATGGGGGTTAGACTATTCCAATCCTGGGTGGCAGTGCTGTAGAAGGAGAATTTGCCCATGTTTGTTTTATGGGTGGGTGGTACCAAATTGTTGTTAACGTTCACTCTAGTATTGTGACTGTGCTGGGATTTAGAAGACATTTGTAGCATCGGCTTCAGGTCCTAATGGGTAAAGGAACGTGGGGTGTCTGTGTCTGGGGCTGAAGGAGCATGATGAGGAGAGAAAGAGCTGATGAAGAGGAGAGAGACACCACCACGGGGGGAACAGAGGGAGGGGAAGTGTTGTTGGGCCCAGACACTCCGTCTCTCTCTCTCTCTTTTCCTGGGGAGATAAGTGCGGAGAAGCACAGCCGTCAGGGTTGGGAAGTCTTGGAAAGACTTGACAGTATATAGAGCTTTGGGCAACTGAAAAGAGTGCATCCTCCCTGTCCCCCGCCATCCTACTATAAATGCGCGACATCTCTGTCCACAGTGGTGGAAAGTAACTAAGCACATTTACTTAAGTACTGTACTTAAGTACAATTTTGAGGTATTTGTACTTTACTTGAGTATTTCCAATTTCCAATACTTTTACTTCTACTCCACTACATCTCAGAGGCAAATATTGTACTTTTACTCCACTACAATTATTTGAAAACTTTAGTTACTAGTTACTTTGAAGATATATCAATTATGATATCATGAAACATACACTAACCACTTTAGCCCTATTTTATACCTAGGCTATTTGAAAATAGCCGCTCTACAAGCTCTCAACGCGTCGCATCGCGACGCGTTGAGAGCGACGCGTTGAGAGCTTGTAGATCTCGTTGTGAGCTTGTAGATCTGCTATTTTCAAATACTTTAGAACTTTTACTTTTGGTACTTTAAGTACATTTTGATGCCAATACTTTTGTACTTTTACTTAAGTAAAGAATTGTTGTACTTCTTCCACCACTGTCTGTCCATCTATCTGCGGATCTGCAGTTCACGTATCTCCAGAAATGTCCGACCGACCGACTCCAAACTCGGCGCACGCGTCACAGAGGACCTGTCGGAGTGCAGTTCCCGCTGTCGAGTCGGTCGCCGAGTCGGTCGCCGATACAACCGATATGCCCATGATATTGGCATACTGCCGATCCGACCGATATGCCCATATATGGATCGGCAGATAAAAAATCACACCCAGTGTGAAGTGGGCGGTGTCTTGCTAGCTAATCACAATACTGAATGGAGTCAACCAATCATGTACAAAAAATAAATACATTTATTGAAACACTCTTTATGAATGTTGCTTTGTCACAATTCCATCTTTAACCTTTTCTGATGCTTTGATCTGAAAGGGCCAGTTCTAGGAAGACTTTCTATTTTCTTTTCAATATCGGTTTTCCCTTTTCTCATTTCAGCCATAGTGATCTTTGAGTTCTTCTTTACTGTTCTCACAAAATGGACAGCATCTAAGTTAAATATACTAGTGTCACATCAAAGTGGTTTTAGATTAATTTCATCATATGTATCACTAGCCAAACACAGCATGTGGAATTGGAGCACTATGTCACTGTTGTTATTTAACTCTGTGGTCACAGTGGTCATCACAGTGATGGAAGAAGTGATGGAAGAAGTGATGGAAGAAGTGATGGAAGAAACCATAACTTAAAAAAAACAAATGTATGTTTTTTTTTAAGTTATGGTTTCTTATATAGGGCTATGCACATGTGTCATGTGACACTGGCCAATCACAGTCCTGAATAGACTGTGATTGGCCAATCACGGTGCAGGGTTAGGCGGGGTACATTTTTGGCCAATCACAGCGCAGGATTTGGTGTACAAATATCCAAACCTCACTTATAGGGGCGGTTTCACCGCCCAAAAACAAATAGTACCAAATGGGGGCCTATAATGCATATCACACTGGGGGTCCCTGAAATGAAAAAGGGGCATGCCCATATATGGTCATTTATTGATTTATATGGGCAAGAAAAGGAGACAAGGACAGACAGATAGAGATCTCCATATGTGGGTATAATGGGATGCACAGAAAGATAAAGGTGGGAGAAGAGTTTAGCTGTTCTGAGAGAGGTAGTGGTGGGGTATAGGGTAAAGAGGGATGAATGGAGGGAGGTAAAGAGCAGCATGTTTTCAGCAGCCATCTGGCCTGTTCACTGACCCAGAACGTTGACACTGGCAGAAGAGGAAGTAAGAGGAGGAGAGGAACAGGATTAAGTGAACGGTTTGGTGTTGGAGGGAAGGAACGAAGGGGGAAGAAGGAACTATATCGTTACTAGTCCATATACCCACATTTCCACCCACCTTCTGTCCAGGCAGTGGGACCGCGGCCGTGACTACAGATCCCATAGCCAGAGGGGACTGCAAAAACATGTACTAAACACCTTCCATTTGGAAAAAGTGAAGAATCAGCGTCCACAGTCCTTGCATATGCCAATGGTCGATACCCATGTTCAATTTCAGAAGGTTCATTTAAGACTTAACTCATTCACTGCCAAAAAAAAAAAGCCCAAAAGGCCCAGACTGCCAGGATTTAGCGATTTTCTTACCTAAGTAGTCACAGAATATTTACCTCCAGTATGATCGATCCCCTGATGGTTGCTAATCGCGGAGGGTTTCACTATGCTTCCTTGAAAAAAGAAAAATGTCATCACGATTCCTGTTCGCTTGTTATACCCAGTTGAAAATAGCATGTTTTGCTCAAAAATACATGGTAAAAGACAGGAGCAGAGATTCAGAATATTTCCCTAATATTTTAACCAGGAAGTGAATGGAGCAGTAAATCTTTGGATCGCCTGGTTCTGTGTGAAATTTCGGGGAAAAAAAGAAAAAAATAAATATTTTTAAGAGACGTCAGAAGACATCAGAAGACATCATTAGCGGTGTGGGCTTACAAAAAACAGCCGTCAAAAGACGTCATTGGCAGGTTAAAGGTCCAGTGAAATTACATTTTCTGTCATTTTATTTTGACGTTTCAGTCTGAAAACGGCCTCGCAAACCAATCAGACGGTTCCATCCCTTCAGGCTATGGCACGGTAGAATCTCACTCACGTGGTGTGCGCAGTGTTATTGTTTGTATAGCCTGCAGGCATACGCTGGCCAAGGGAGAGAGAGACGACCACTGTTAGTGTGTATTTTGAGACATTAAAATGATTGGAGAAAAAAAAAACTCTTCCTATCACAGCAACATTTGGCAGACGCTTTTGGGGGAAGGACGGAGGCGCTACGTCCTCAGTGGCGGCTTCTCACTGGTGAGGTGAGCCAGTAGCGTACAGCATTGGTGACAACACGGAAATGTGTGGGGTGTAAGTTATTGGCGTAACAACTCCATTGCACTACATCAACCTCTCTCTGCATTGCTTTGCGGTCGAGGTCGGTACAGTTCTCATACCAGGCAGCGATGAGGCCAGTCGGGGTGCTCTCGGTGGTGGTACATCTGTGGCAGGACCCGGGTTGCCAGATCTGCTTAATATAATTTCCCTGCAAGACTTTACTTGAAAATAGCTGATCTACAAGCTCACAACGCGTCGCATCGTGACGCGTTGTGACCTTGTAGATCTGCTATTTTCAAATAGCTGATGTATATGTTAAAGCGCTCATGTGGCTCACAGTCGCTTCTTTTGGGCTGGTTTTCCTAGACCTGGTTGCTTGTTTCTCTCGCAGAATCTGGCAACACTGGGCAGGACCGTATGTTCCTGTCGTCGTGGTATAGCCGGCAAATATGTACAGCTCTCCATTGTAGGCAGAGGCTGCCATGCCGCCAACCAGCATCTCTTTCTGAAAGAAGCTGAGCAGAAAGCATGCTCAGCCAGCCAATTGGCCTCTGTTCATACATCCATGAACAGTCTAAGTAGTCCTTGTCCTTGTCGTTCCCCTATGCCCTCGAATACAAACATCTTTGTACTGGTGATGCTGTCAGAGAGACATTTTTTGAAAAGGTGCCGGAGTGCCTCTGGTGTTACTTCAAGACCAGGCCATTGTGATGGTGTTCTTGTCAATGTCATTAGCACTATCTAGTCAGCTTGGTCGTATCCTCCAAAGATATACATGACCTTCCCCCAGTACACAGACTGAAATGACGTTGTGCTTATTTTAAACTTCTTTTTAAATCTTTGGAAACATTTTTATTATTCCCTTTTCAACATTGAAAAAGCAGATTATTCCACTGGTTCTCAACATCAGGTCCGGGGACCACCACAGGGTCCAAATGGACCGTTACGGGTCTGTAACTCTGAGAGTGTACAAACTCTCATTTGTACACTCTCAGAGTTAATTCACTCTGAGGATTGTACAGTGATTGTGCATTGCCGATATCTGGGGTCCCATAGATGGGAAAAACTGGTTGGGAATCAGTGGGTCAGTCAAAGAGTCCGAAACACATGTCGTCGTCTGACCCTTCAGCGTCCTCTTTCCTCTCTTCCTCCTCTTCCACAGCAGCAGCAGCAGCAGTAGGTGCAGCCCAGGCTTCACCGGCCCCTGCAGCGGCGGATGCAACTACAGCACCGCCTGCTGGTGCGGAGGACAACTTGTGAAGGCCGGCGTTAATTATCTGATTGACGTTCTTTCCCTTCAGTTCGTCGATGACCTTGTTCAAGCGTTCATCGTTGGCCTCCGAGCCTACCACGGCCAGGATGTTCTTGATGTCCTCTGCGGAGGGGCTGGCATTGTTTGGAGAGAGGAGAGCCAGGAGGTAAGCGGCAACGTAACGCATTTTTGGAAAACGTGGAAAACTGTTAGAGATGGCGAGTGCAGATGAAGTACAGGTGATCTAGCGGATATAGAAGCTCAGTCTGAACCGACACAAAACGTTGTTCATTTATATTGTCGTGATGATGGTGTTGTTGTGATGTCATTACATGATGATGACATTACGTCACTAGGTGGAATACACAATGAACGTAACTCAAACTTTGTGGCCATTTGGCAAAACCCATAATTATTTCTCTGCCAGGCGGAAGGCAAGGGGGGATTATGTGCTTGCCTGTGTGTTTGTTTGTCTTTTCTGCAGAAAGTCTTCTCTTTGTCCTTCATATATGGAGATTTCTGTATTATTCATTTTATGCCCATATATGGAGATCCCTGATTGACATCAGTATTGTGCCCATGTAGGTGCATGCCCATTATATGGGCATATCGGTCAGATCGGCGGTTCTGGACAACCCACTTATCCGTCCACCTCGATGCTGGGCACCGCACTCCCTCGGGTGCCAAGTTTGAGGTCGGACGAACGGTGACACTGACACACATGCAAGTGATTATGCACATTTATTTTTCTGCTTCTCTTTCAGTTTTTGCTTTCACAGCCCCTACATCATTCTGGAGGGATTTCTCCTGCTTAGATAAACAATGCAGGTGAACTGGGCGAAGTCTTCTGTTGCACCCTACTGCTGAGAGTCGCTGCACAAATGCAGAGGCAGACTGGCCTTTCCTGCTGTGCTGTGTGGCCGCAAATGATCGATAATCAAGAATTTTATAAATAATTGATTAATAGTCTATCCGTATTTTTTTAAATATCAAAAATTTTGAAAATAGACCATCTACAGTATGTACAAGCTCAAAACGTGTCGTAACGTGGCATGTTGTGAGCTTGTACTGTAGATCTGCTACTTTCACTAGTATTGCTCGTGATCAAAGTATAAAATAACACTTATATGGTACATCGTTTCGGTTATTCAATGAATCGAAAGTTGCAGCCCTAAACTGATCTACAAGCTAATAACGCGTTGCATTGTGACACGTAGTTTAGCTTGTGGATCGGTTCTTTTTCGCGAGCAACACCCATGTATACGATGGTGTATACCGTAAATTTAGCTTTAATGTACAACTTATACTGAGACTTGGTTGGAGCTGTGCTGCTTTATTAACATTGAAAGGTTCAAATGTGCATCGTCACCTTAATTTGGTATTCATCGTTTTTAAACCAAACTTTTGAGTCAAGAGTTGTGGAGCTGCATGAGTCACACGGATGAAGAATTGTCAAGAATTGTCAGACGGCTCACAATTTCATGGTCTGTCTTGTTTGTGACAAATCAGCTGTCAGCCACATTCAGAGGAGCGGTGCAGCAATATCAATGTGTAATATTCACGCTCAAATCATCGACTTCAAATGAAGTCTATAGCCTAGTCCTTAACCCATTAAGACCGGGAACGCATCTGAGTCATTTTAGATTTGTTTGGGCTATTTAAAAAAATAGCAGATATACAAGCTCATAGCGAGGCACTCGGTGCCGCGCTATGAGCTTGTATATCTGCAATTTTTTGAAAAATCGAGAACATTTTGTGCAAATCTTTGAATATATATATATTTTAAAGCAAACATTTTCAAATCTTTGCTTCTGGGGGATTCTACAAATGTCTTCTAAATCCTAACAGTTTAAAAAAAAAATGGAAGGTCCTATATAATCAGTGGTTCTCAAACTTTTTCCATGTCAAGGAAGGACTACCCAAAATGATATATATTTGGCCGCGGACCCCCATATCAAAATATTTTGTTCCAGGACACCACCCCCCCCCCCCCCCCCCCAGAAGTTGTAACAGAGTAAAAAATGTTTGCTTTAAAAAACTATACATTCAAAGATTTGCACACACTTTCACGATTTTTCAAAAATAGCAGATCTACAAGTTCATAGCGCGGCACTCGGTGCCGCGCTATGAACTTGTAGATCTGCTATTTTTGAATAGCCCAAAGAAATCTAAAAATGACACACAGATGCGTTCCCGGTCTTAATGGGTTAAAGAAAGAAGGAAGAAAAAAATAAACTTCCAATCAACTCGTCTTGTTTTTTGACATATAGTTGTACTTGCCTCTCTCTTGCCTTGTCATTGCTATTTCAGCAATTCTATCCACACAGGCTGCCTCAGACATTGTTAGACTCCACTGTTACCATGCAAGAAGGCTGTGTTGCAACACGCCAGTGGTGGAAGAAGTACTCCGATTATTTTTGTACTTCAGTAAGTAGTAAGTAAGTAGCAGTACCACACAATATCAAAATACTATGTACTGTATAATAAAGGCATAAAAAAATGTACTTAAGTAAAAGTATTGCAATCAAAATATACTTACAGAACCAAAGTAAAAGTACTCAAATGTTAAAACGTTTGTCAAACTGTGTTGAAAATAGACAAAGTATAAAATAGTGCTTAATTGGTTAATGTAGGCCTATGCTTGTGTAATAATCTAAATCTAAAACAAAGTATACTCTGTAGTCTGTACTGAAGTACAGTACTTGTAGTAAATGTACTTGGTTACTTTCCGCCACTGCAACATGGGCGGCAGGCAAAGACACAGTCAGCTCTGCGGCAGGCAAACATGAACCTTTACCTCCCCCTGGAGCACCCGTCCGGACCACTTGGGAGGGGAGGAGGAGGGGGGGGGGGGGGGGGGGGGTCCAAGGCACAAAGATGCGAGCGCAAACACGATGGACAGTTTTAATACAGAGCCGCATGGCCCCCCCCCCTGGGGAGATCGACAAGCGGTTTTTTTTACCCCCCCCTGTAGATATTATGGGGGCGGCTGAAATGAAGCACATCCATTTCCTGGCAGCCTGGGGGGTGACATGTGGCAACGGTGGGGTGGTCTCTGGTGGCGGGTTTGGGTGGGTTTTGCCTCCTCCTCTGTCATACAACAGAACACTCCACCTATTAACCGGGCGTTGTGCAGCGAAAATAGCAGATCTACAGGCTCACGGCACGGTCGCCGGTGTCAGGCCACTTAAACCCCATATGGTTGACCGACCGGTCCCTCAGGGCTCTATGCTAGTGTTTTTTCTTTTTTTTCTAAGATATTTTTTTGGCTTGTATGCCTTTTTATTGATAGAATTTAGTGGAGACAGACAGGAAACAGGGAGAGAGAGAGACGGGGAGTGACACTCGGTAAAGGTCGTCGGGAACCAGTGGCGTATGGTGAATTCTAACGTTGACCGGGCCAGAATCGCAGTCCGCGTTCGTTCGCGCAACAATGGCTGATAAGTTGCTGGCTCGTCTATAGCAGAGGTCTGTTGGAGCAACCGCGCCGCTGGAATCCGGGGAGCAGAGGCGCACTGGTATGGTGCTGCTGACCACGGCGATGGTTGCTGGTGGTGGCGGGTCTGGCGTTGTGATGGCGGGTCTGGCGTTGTGGTGGCGGGTCTGGCGTTGTGGTGGCTGCTGGTTGTGGCCCCCCAACCGCAGCCACTGGTGGGGCTGGGGTTGCAGTCGTCACCGCTGGCACGGTGATGGGCGCTGGTGTCCTGGCACTGCTGCTGTCCTTTGCTGGCGTCTTGCTGGAGCTGGCGGCGAAGTGTAGTAGCATGCTGCTCTGGACGAATCGTTTTTTGGTTGGTGGCTTCTTCATGTTGTAGAGTAGTAGTAGACTAGTCACAACAATAATGAAATGTGAAGCTATTTCTGGGCCCTCTTTATACTGTGTACCTGGCAGGAGAACCGGTTTGACGGGGAAACTGGTTTTCTAATGGCCACTCATTAACAATTCGGCCGAATGCATATGAGCCCCATTTGAAAACAAAGGTGACTTTCTGTGGTTGGCTACAACAGAATAGGGTGAGGGGCTGCTAATGTTGTTATGTTGATTTCCCCTACACAGGGGCAAGCAGGGTTTACAGACCGGGCCACGGCCTCTTT
>NC_137608.1:45286307-45288807 GCF_963280865.1 Gymnoscopelus braueri | reverse complement strand
AGCAGAGAACACCAGGGCTTGTGTGGAGATTCGTAGAGTCCTGGCGGAGGCACCCCAGGTTGTGCCAGCGAGGCGTTGTGAGCTTGTAGATCGGCTATTTTCAAATAGCCTATGTATAAAATAGGGCTAAAGTGGTTAATGTTTTATAATATCATAATTTATATCTGAAAAGTAACTAGTAACTAACGTTTTCAAATAATCGTAGTGGAGTAAAAGTACAATATTTGCCTCTGAGATGTAGTGGAGTAGAAGTAAAAGTATAGAGACAATTGGAAATAACAGTAAAGTAAAAGTACCTCAAAATTGTACTTGAGTACAGTACTTGAGTAAATGTACTTAGTTACTTTACACCACTGGCTACACTAAATGGAACAGAGGCCCAATTTCTTTCCAATATGGCTGCTGTGCATAGAGCCTAACCCCCTCTGCGACGCGCCAAACACCAAAGAAAGGATGTAGCCAATTAACACCCTCTCGTCTCCTTGTTCGCGCCACAGTCCCCATCTCAGCGCTCCACACCTCCGTCTGCATGTCAACCTCCCCCCGCTGACCTCCATCTGAAGAGAATACACATCGGCACGTCTTGTTACAGAGTATTTTTAATATTGCAGCAGGGGCGGACCTGGCCATTTGGCATACCGGGCATATGCCCGGTGGGCCTGTGGGCCACCCAAAAAAAATAAATATATATATATATATATATATATTTTTTTTTTTTTTTTTTTTGCTCCCGTTTTAGGATTATTACGGTCATTTCCGGGTCGCGCGGCCCAATTATTAGTTACGTTAATTGGGCTGGGATGCTTTTCAGCTGTGCATAATTTACATCGGGTTGCTGGGTAAAACAGTGAAACGCGCCCCCCCCCCCCCCCCCCCCCCCCCCCCCCCCCCCGTTGACAAAACGGCCCAGGGGGTGGTGGGCCGGTTCGGACCAAAATGCCAGGGCTGAATTTTGGTCCCAGTCCGCCCCTGTATTGCAGTATTGTTACTTTTACTCAAGTAAAAAAAATCTCTGTACTTTGTACCACCACTGGCCACGAGGAAGTCCTCATTTCCCTCACTCTCTTCTTCATTCCGCGAGACAGTCATTCTTAAGCAGTGCGATGATGGGAAAAATCTGAAAATTGTGCATCCCGCCATCGCCGACTCTTCTGGGCTAATACAGTGTGAAGTGTCTAGCCGGCCGATTAGAGACCTTTGTGACATTCTTTTAATGGCATCCTGTGCATCGCTTATTATGCTCTTTGACACGCGCGCGCTGCTGTAACCGAGACACCTTCTAGAAAGATCTTCTATTATCGAGTGTGAGCGCGAGGTGAGCGGGCAGATGGGATCGGATGACTTTTCAGCAGTGGTGTAAAGTAACTTAGTACATTTACTCGAGTACTGTACTTTTTTTTTTTACTGGAGTATTTCCAATTTTCAATACTTTTACTTCTACTTTACATTACATCTCAGAGGCAAATATTGTACTTTTACTCCACTACAATTATTTGAAAACTTTAGTCACTAGTTACTTTGTAGATTTTGATTATTATTACAAAACATACATTATCCACTTCAGCTCTACATACATCTTGGCCATTTGAAGATAGCAGATCTACAAGCTCACAATGTGTCGCATTGTGACTAATGTCACAATGTGAATGTAGTGCCACGGTAGAGTGGCACTGCCGCCAGTGTCTGCTGCTTAGTAGCCTACTGTCAGGACCACGCCCATGCCCTCATTCCAGAGATCATCATCTCCAGCCTAGTAACCTTAAACACCTGTTCCTCATTAGTCCACTTCTATATATAACCCCCTCTTCCGCTCTATCTAAGGCAGTATTGTTTGACTCTAGACACCAGCAACCCCACATGGGTCCTGTCCGTGTATGCCCTTGTTTATTGAAACTCTGAACTTTGACTTTGACTATCTTTTTTGCCTTTCCCACTTGTACCTCGCTTGGACCTTATTAAACACCCTTGAAACCTGCGCCTGCATTCCATAATGTCATTACACCTACTCACTACTCCCTATGTTGTTATCTGAGATCACGAGAGACATCATTCATTGTTTATCTCAGTGTTTCTCAAACTTTGCCCATGTCAAGGACCACCAAATCGAATGGCCTCAGGGACCCCTATCAGAAAAGATGTTGTGCCAAGGACCCCCTGAATGTTTAAAATTAGCAGATCTACATGTTCACAATGCATCGCAACGTGACGCGTTGTGAGCTTGTAGAGAGTATTTCCGGCGAAGAGTGTTTGGTGTAGAGGGAAAAAAAGAGAGGACCAAGTCTACACCCCCGGGAACCCCAGTCAACTAATGATATACTAGGTTTAAGTGGTGGTTAACCACATTAACCCTGGCGTCCCTATTTTGGACTTGTCATTATAGGAAACAACTTCCCAAAATGATTTTCGAACTTTTTGAACATGTTTTAAAGTATAGTATTTAACGAAGCAATTGAAACAGAAGAGTTTGTTTCTTGTGTCATCTTTTGGACATAATTCTTAA
>NC_137608.1:45239160-45286107 GCF_963280865.1 Gymnoscopelus braueri | reverse complement strand
GGGGGGTCTGCTCCACTGCAGCGGGCTCTCCTTCCTCTCCTATAAGGCCTGATTGAACCTCCTCAGGTATTCACAAAGACCCCCCCCCCCCCCTCTCTCTCTCTCTCTCTGTGAGGGAGGGAAGGGACAGAATCAGGTCCTTTGTGGTCTCAGTATCCATGTCATATTTCAACCAGAATGCAAAGGCTTCTCTTTTTTTTCTCCTCCTTCGACTTCTGATAGAGGTGGGCGGTGTAAAGTGGGAGAAGGAGGTGGAGTGGTTGGCGGGGTGAGAGTGTGTGTGTGTGTGTGTGTGTGTGTGTGTGTGTGGGGGGGGGGGGGGGGGGGGGGGGGGGGCAGTGGTGGAAAGTAACTAAGTACGTTTACTCAAGTATGGTACTTGAGTAAATTGTTTTAGGTATTTTCACTTTGCTTGAGTATTTCCAATTTTCTCTTTGCTTTTACTTCTACTCCACTACTCTACTACATCTCAGAGGGAAATGTTGTACTTTTACTCCAAAACTTTAGTTACTATGAAGATTTTGAATATTATTACAAAACGTACATTAATCATCATTTCAACCCAATATAATACCGTACTTTGGCTTTTTGAAAATATCAGATCTACAAGCTCACAACGCGTCACTTTGCGACGCGTTGTGAGCTTGTAGATCTGATATTTTCAAAAGATGTTTCTACATTGCAGTATAGATACTTTTACTTAAGTAAAAAATGTCAGTCCTTCTTCCACTGCTGTGTGGTGAGTGTGTGAGTGCGTGTGCATGGGCTGATTTCTATTCTGACTTTATCACTGTGTAATAATGCATGTTTTCTCACAGCAGAGTTGCGTCAGGAGTAGGCCGACTGCAGGGGTTCACTGACACGGTAACAAAGGTGGGGGCTATGCTATGTCTCTGGGGGGATTCAATGTCCAGGTAATAGAAGCAGACCCTCGAATGCGTGTTGTGGTCACGAACTCACGCCACGGGGAGAATTAATATTTTATATTTCTTTATTATTGTCTCCGCCAGGCCGAAAGGCATGGCGAGAGAGTATGTTTTACCCCCCTGTCCGTCCGTCCGTCCGTCCGTCCGTCCGTCCGTCCGTCCGTCCGTCCGTCCGTCCGTCCGTCCGTCCGTCCGTGTGTCCATCCGTGTGTCCGTCTGTCCGTGTGTCCGTGTGTCTGTGTGTCCATCTGTCTGTGAACAGCTAATCTCCGGCACAGTTGGCCCGGTCGCTGCGAAACTGTGCACACACACTCCCTGGATGCCAATTCAGAACCTCTGCCCCACATTTTTTACATGGGCCTGTTATAGCGCCACCAGGAGGCCGATTTGTGCAAAACTCATTATTTGATATTACTCCTACAGATTTTATCCAAACATCACGCAACCGATTTTCCATATTCCATCCTGATTGGCTAAGGTTGGCTTCCAAAGTTTGCAGGATTGGTCCGTTTTGAACAAAATGCCTCAAATCAGGAACGCAGCTTGCGACTTCCGTGAAATTTCACACGCACATTCCCACTAGGCCGAGGAAGAAATGCCACCCTTTTCACATTCGCCCGTTATAGCGCCACCAGCAGGTCTACTTTAGCAAAACACATTTTTGGCACAAAATACCTCAAATCATGAATGCAGTGTCTGATTGCTGTAAAAGGCCTAAGAAGAAATGGCACCCTTTTCACATTGGCCTATTATAGCGCCACCAGGAGGCCACAATAACGTACCTGACCTGGCGGAGACCTGTGCTCCGAGGAGCACTTTTTCTAGTTTTCTTATTGGCATTGTCTTTGTGTATGACAGATGGGTAAATATTGCTGGCGTATAGTATCTGTACGGTGCTTCGCGCGGCCCCTCCTCCTGAGCCACGCATACTGTATCACCCTATAGCTTTGTGCCGTCATTCACTCTTCATCGGGGTCCTTTGTTGATGCGGCATCGATCCCCGCGGCTGATAGGGCTACCTGTGCATCATCCCAGCGCTAAATGAAAACAGATGGTATCTGCTGGGTCCCCCGCGCTATCGCATGGAGCACAGCGCTGCCACCAGCCGCTGGAGATGGGCCGGGCCGGGGAGAACAAGGCGCCGATCAATAAGCTAGTAATGAGGACGCAGGGCAGGATCAGACAGAGGACTGTGTGTGTGTGTGTGTGTGTGTGTGTGTGTGTGTGTGTGTGTGTGTGTGTGTGTGTGTGTGTGTGTGTGTGTGTGTGTGTGCACACACGCACATGTATGTTGTGTGTGTTCTTGTGGCTCCACAGGACAACAATGATGAACTGTGTGTGTGTGTGTGTGTGTGTGTGTGTGTGTGTGTGTGTGTGTGTGTGTGTGTGTGTGTGTGTGTGTGTGTGTGTGTGTGTGTGTGTGTGTGTGTGTGTGTGTGTGTGTGTGTGTGTGTGTGTGTGTGTGTGTGTGTGTGTGTGCGCGCGTGCCCGTGCTTGTGCGTGTGAGCGCGCGTGCACGTGTGTGTGTGCATGTATGTTATGTGTGTGTCCTTGCACATGTGTGGGTCGGCAGGACAACAATGATGAACTGTGTGTTTGTGGGGTGTGTCGTGTGTGTGCGTGCACGTGTGTGTGTGTGTGTGTGTGTGTGTGTGTGTGTGTGTGTGTGTGTCTGTGGGCATGATCGATATTTTCATGGTGACAGTCAACACAAATGTCCATGTAAGGTACTCCCTCTGCTCTGATGCACCATGCTGTGGAGAAGGAACACGGCTCCTCAAGGGCTTCCTGACACAGTGCTTTACCACGGTCTGCCTTGATATACCTGCTACAGATGTTGCCAATGGCAATTTCCTAAGCTGCCTTGACTTTACTGTAGTACGTTGCCCACTGAATTTATTTACCAAGCTATTCACATTAAACGTCACAAGGCAAACCCTTTGACACATTAAGCATATGTGTGTCATTTTAGATTTTATCGTCTCTGTCGGGTGGAAACCTTGTATGTCCAAAACTGTTACTTTTCAGGATTCAAATTCAAAGGTATAGCACAAGTAGCAGATCTACAAGCTCAAAACGCGTCGCTTTCGTGCCTGTGTTTGGAGCTTGTTGTGGATCTGCTACTTCTCAGGCGTTTGCTTTTCATGACGCTGTAGTATGATCATAAGGCATTAATTTACAAAAAATAGACAAAAAGTTTAAATATGGAGATGAGAGGTTTCTGCCCGAGAGCAATGATATATACTGTAGCAAGTAGCAACATAGGTTTTCAGAGAAATGTTAGGATTTAGAAGACATTTGTAGAATCAGCCTCAGGTCTGAATGGGTTAAAAGCCCAGCTAGCAGCGCTCAGAGGCCATGCTGCACCCAGCCAAGGAAAGACCCTGGGGGTCACCACAATCAACAGGGGTCATCCTCTGGGGAGCATGGAGGTGCACAGCAAATTCCGTGGTGGACAAAGGGACAGACGGACCAATAACCCATCGTAGACCCCGTTGCTAGTGCAGTGGTTCTCAAACGTTTTCACGTCGGGGACCCCCAAACTGACATGTATTTGGCCACGTACCTGCATCTGAAAAGGTTTTTCCAGGGACCCCCGGAAGAGAACATTTAATTATCAAAAGGATTCAACATAGAAATAAAAATGAAACGATATTTTTCAAAAATAATTCAAAAATAGCAGATCTACAAGCTCACAGCGCGTCACTTCGTGCCGCGCTGTGAGCTTGAAGATCTGCTGTTTTTGAATAGTCAACGTATAAATGGATAAAGTGGTTATCCCCCAAAGGACCCCTACCCTGGGGGTCCACCACTGTGCTAGTGGGCCTGAAGACTACTCAGAAAAGCTTCAGAAATGACAGCAGAATGATTGAAGCTAAACCACAGGGTTCAGTTCTACAGTCTGGCTCTGTGACTTACAGTATTTGATTGACTCCCGCTGACACAAAAGAAGTTAAGTGGGGAAAAACTCATTGGAAACTAATTACAAAGGCTGCAGATTGAGCGGAGAAATGTCCATTTAACACTAATTAGGGATTCTGTGTGTGCGTGTGTGTGTGTGTGTGTGTGTGTGTGTGTGTGTGTGTGTGTGTGTGTGTGTGTGTGTGTGTGTGTGTGTGTGTGTGTGTGTGTGTGTGTGTGTGTGTGTGTGTGTGTGTGTGTGTGTGTGTGTGTGTGTGCGCACGCGCGGATGTGTTAGTGTGACTGTCCATATGTTCTTCTCGGTGAGAAGCCAGAGAAGCTCATTCAACTCTCTGCAATATTTTTCTTTTTAACTTTCAACATTAAAAAAAAACAAAAAAAAAACAAATCTAACAACAATCGAGGGGAACTTTGGTTCAATAGCAACCTTTAGTTTCTGAACACAGTGACAGTCGTCGGGCATGAGCGCCGCAGGCAAAAACAAACCCTTTTTAGCCTTCAGAGTGACATTCAAAGCGTGCTGCTGAGCCAAATTGAAAACGCACCACATGCACGTCTTTATAAAATGCATGTTTTTGTGGAATGGATCGTTATATAAGGCCTACTGGGTGTAAACCTTCATGCAAATATTTTGTGTGTTTACCTAGGAAGTCACTTGCGCAATAACATTGGAATATGAAAACCACAATAGCATCTCAGGTCCTTCAAAGATTCAGAAGTGACTAATTTGATGGAGCGCTGCTTGTCTCAGAACGCTGCAAGGGTGGGAGTGGAGTTTTCCAGAGGTAGGAAGCAGTGGTGGGAAGAAGTACTCGGATATTTTACTTGAGTAAAAGTAGCAATACCACAATATAAAAATACAAGGAAAAGGCCTGAGTTCAAAATGTTACTGGAGTAAAAGTACAAAAGTATTGTATTTTTTAGCAATTAATTCTTCTCGGCTGAAACAGCTTTGCATGGAATTAAATCTCTCAGCTTATCCAGCATACCACCAGACCAAACATAAACAATCCCCCTAGATCTACTTTGATTGATCTAATTCTAACAAATAGACCATCCAAGTACCTTTATAGTGGGGTGTTTGCCCAAGGTGTTAGTGACCACTGCCCTATAGTCTGTGTCAGAGTTGCTAAAGCTAATAAAACAAAGGGGCGGGTGATTAAAAAACGTAATTTTAAAGTTTTTACGGAACAGGGTTTCTTATATGATTTATTTTATTCTGACCTACAAGGTCAACTCAATTCAAGACCCTGAGCTAGCTTTTAGTCAATTTCTTAATATTTTTAATTCCGTTACTGAGAAACATGCCCCTTATAAGAACTTCAGAGTTAAAAATCGTTCGAGTCCCTGGTTTACAGCGGATCTCAAAGTGGCCCTCCGCCACAGAGATGTGGCCTGGTCAAAGGCCAGAAGTTCTGGTATACCAGCAGACTGGTTATCATTTAGGAAACTGCGTAATAAAGCTATCATTATGGTCAGAAAGGCTAAATCAGATTTTTATTTATCCAGTTTTACTAAGACGCAAGGTAATGCGGCCAGTTTTTGGAAGGTCGTATAAAGTCACTAAAAGCTAGGCCAGCCTCCTCTCTCCCGTCACAGATCAGTAGTGAAAGTGGGGTTGTTTTAAATAAACCAGATATTTGTGATGCTTTTAACCATCATTTTATACTAGCTGGTCATCTATTTGACAGACAGTCTGTCAATATTGCGCTATCAGATCATGGTGGTGAATCAATCACTGACAATTCACTCGACCTGTCCCCCCCATGTTTTACATTTAGACCAGTAACACATTCTGAGGTTTTAATTGCACTTGCACAAATATGCACTAAGAAATCAAAGGGTGCAGATGATCTTCACCCATATCTGCTGCATCTTAGTGCACGTTTAATTGCTGCACCACTTGCCCATATTTTTTATTTAACACGTACATCAGGCTCAATTCCTGCAATATGGAAAGATGCAGAAGTCATACCACTACACAAGGGTGGTGATCAGTCAGATTTAAACAACTATCGGCCAATATCAAAATTGTGCTGTCTAGCCAAGATCCTTGAGTCCCTAGTCAGTTCACAGCTACGTGCATTCCTGAACACACATAACATACTCCAACCTCAACAGTCAGGTTTCAGACCAGGACACAGCACTGTGACAGCTACAACTCTTGTCACAAACAATATACTAAACGGTCTAGATAATCACCAACACTGTGCAGCTATTTTTATAGATCTCTCTAAAGCATTTGAAAAATTACTTATTTTGTGTTAATTACACAACCCATGAAGCCTTGAATTCATGACTATTTTTTAGTTTGTGTCGCATTCCTGAGCCAATCATTTGATTACCGGTGTAGTCTCCTTCTGAGTCTCCATACTGAAGGATGACCCGGTCATCAAATTATTGGCTTAGGAATGCGACAAAAACAAAATTCAAGACTTCATGGGGTGTGTAATTGATAGAAAATAAGTATTTTGGGGGCTAAACTACTCCTTCACACATTTTATCAATATTATTATTATTATTTTATTTTTTATTTTTTTAGGAAAACAAAATAAACTGGCTTTGGCATGCTGTCTCTGTGGAGGTTTTTAGTTGCCTATTATTGGCCATGTTCTCTCTTAAGCGGAGCCCTGACAGTATGCAAAGACATGAGACGGCTGCATCAGTACGAGAGCAAAAATCTTTTTGACAGACAAAATGAGAAAATGGCAGGGAACAGAAATGATATCGCCTGACTCCAGGCAATACAATTATTAGACTCAGCTCTTTTTTTTTTCTCGCGCTTTGTGAAAGAACATAACCTTATACTGGCTGAATAACAGCCCTTTTTTACAAAGTTTTTCTCTGACCTTGGCACTGGTGAAGGACCAAAATTAGTACAGCTTCCTCAATAGGGACTCGTGTGATGTAACCACATGTTATCAAAGTGGGGGCCGCGACCCCCAGGGGAGTCAACTGGAAAGGAGAAGAAAATGAAAAACGAAGTAATGAATGAATTAATTAATTGATTAATAAAAAACAAACCATGTCACTATGACAACATAACCTTAAACAACACACACACACACACACACACACACACACACACACACACACACACACACACACACACACACACACACGCAGATGTAAAAACTTATTTTTTTAAAAGCCATTTTGCAGTATAGGCGGGCCGTAGCCAGGTAATTATGCCTATTTGGGGGGTCATTTGCATCGAACGGTTTGGAAGCCCCCCCCCCCCCCCTGTGTTACACTGTCAACGCCCCCCACAGCGCATCGACGCATACGAGTCACGCACACCCACCCGTCCAAGCAGGATGAGTCACATCATCCAGTTCCAGGCCCATCAAACCCGTCAGAAGTAGGAGAAGATGGAGGGCACAGTGAGTCACATTCTTCATTAACAGAAAAATATTACCTCTGTTGCACCTTTTCACACATCTGTGGAGTCTCGCTCCCCTGGCTCCCACCCCGCCCGCCTTCCCTCTCCCTAGCTTCTACCTTCAGAGCTGTTGTGAGACAAGCCAACCGAGGTCGTTCAAGCCTTCCTCAGGTGAAAACAAGACTTAAAGTCTACCTATCAGTTCTTGATAGATCCCTGAAAGGAATCCGTGTTGAAATGCTCAAAAATATACAGATATATTGCCCCAAAGGTGCGGCGTGTTTCTCCCTGGTGGGTGGAATTCTGTCTAATGCACTTTCAAATATGGACAGGCTGTACGGATTGCATTTACATATTATGTATGAGATCCAATTCCCACCGCATGTACTGCAGAGAGAGCGAGAGAGAGAGAGAGAGAGAGAGAGATGAGATAAATGAACTCTCACAGTGCATACAATAAAATGAGAAGTGAAATTAAAATTAAAAACAAGAAAAAATTAGAATCCAGATAAACATTAAAACATGCATTGCATTATAAAATGCAAACAATCTGACCAACATGATCAATTCTACCACAGTCTATAGCTATGGATAAGTCTTTCATTGCAGATAATGTCCAGCAGGAAATCACCTATAGCACAATAAGTAATGTAAAAAGTATACAAAAGTGCCGGGCTTGAGCTCCAGTTACTGATCACCTGCAGATGAGGACTAGCACTTTTACGCCTCACATTATCGTGCATTCTAAAGTTTTTTCGGTGGTGGAAAAAGTATGCGAAAGTTTTACTTAAAGCAATACAAGGCAGGTCCAAAAATAATGTTTTTTAGCAACCTCTGCTGGTCACTACCGTCACTGCAATTATTTAGTCCTGCATTACCCAGAATTCCATTTGTTTTCACCAGAAGACGGAAGCGTTTCAAAAAGCGTTCTTTTAATTGTTTTATATTATCTGCGGATCGTTTCTCCTCGCCAGTGCAACTTTAGTTACCGTGAGCTGTGGTTTTTCCATCTTCAAATCCTGATTCCTTTTTGTTATTAGCGCGGTAGTTCCTGGCCAAACAGGAAACCGGTGCGGTAGTTCCTGGCCAAACAGGAAACCGGTGCGGTAGTTCCTGGCCAAACAGGAAACCGGTGCATTTCCGTTTCCCGGCTGGATGACATTATTTTCGCGGGAAGGACGGCCCGCCACTGTTTCAATAGAAAATCGTTTATAAAAGGCTTACGGGGGTGGAATTCATGGAGTGGGTGTTGTGAAACATTTGCCACTCACTATACAATTTAGTTTTAGTTTTTTTGGTAAAAGTTACCTTGTATAACTTTAAGTAAAAGTATCAATACTGCAATGTACTGAAGTATTCTGTTACAAGTAAAGTCCGGAATTAAACATTTACTTGAGTAAAAGTACAAAAGTATTGATATCAAAATGTACTACCAAAAGTAAAAGTACTAAAATGTTTGAAAATAGCCTATGTATAAAATAGGGCTAAAGTGGTTAATGTATGTTTTATAATGTAATAATTTATATCCGCAAAGCAACTAAAGTTTTCAAATAATTGTAGTGGAGTAAAAGTACAACATTTGCCTCTGAGATGTAGTGGAGTAGAAGTAGAAGTATAGACAATTGGAAATACTCCAGTAAAGTAGTACTTGAGTAAATGTACTTAGTCACGTTACACCACTTAGTTTCTTACATGGCATGTTAGAGCCAGTGGTTGAGAACCACTCTTCCAGTGCCAAACAATGTCTACTTACCCACAAGGTATGTGGACATGGAATGGGTGGATTGTCATGAAGCTTGCTGAGCACATGATTCTCTCTCCCTGGAGCACGCTCATTTGAGTGACCCTGTGACCTTTCCACTAGCACTACCTTCAGGCCAAAATGTCTACTCTGCACTATCTATATATCTATCTCTATAATCTAATACAGTGGTTCTCAAAGTGGTACAGTGGTTTACCCCCCCCCCCCACCCCAGCGGTCCCTGGGAGGGTTCCAGGGGGTCCCCAGCAAAGGTATAGTTAATATAGCATCGCAATCTTTTTAACCACTTTATCCATTATGTTGGCTATTCAAAAATAGCAGATCTACAAGCTCACAGTGGGCTTGTACATCCGCAATTTTGGAACATTTTTTAAAGAAATATCTAAAATGTATTTTATTGTATTATTAGATAAATCTTCTCTTCTGGGGGTCCCTGGCACAAAACCTTTTCAGATGGGGGGTCTGCAGCCAAATACGTATCAATTTGGGGGTCCTTGACCTGAAAAAGCCCCCCATGGTGACCCCCAGGGCTTAACATAATGAAATGACTCCTCCTATAGCAAAGTACTGTGAGCACAAGCTTAATACAGTTACCCTACAGATGCCATGTTTGTTATACCACTGTTTCTCAACATTGGGCTCAGGGACCACCACCAGACCCCTCGTGGGTCTGTAACTCTGAGAGTGTACAAATGGAACCAAATGGACCCTTATGGGTCCATTTGGTTCCATTTGTACACTCTCAGAGGTAAATAAGAACTGATGATTTTTCAGTGGGGATTGGGGTTCCAGTGTAGTTCTGTTTAGTGGTTCTCAACCTTTTTCATTTTTTATCTCTGGGACCCCAATCTACACTGTCAAATCCTCAGTGTTCATTTAACTCTGAGAGTGTACATTTACATTTACAGACCCATAAGGGTCCATTTTTACCCCTGTTGGTCACAGAACCTGGCGTGGCGCCGGGCACCACCAAATAAAACATGTAATTTAATCATGAGATTACTGTGCCAGAAACCATTTTCAACATGGAGTGTCTATTTTGGGCATGTCATTATTGTCAAAAAGTTTCAAAAATAGGAGATCTACTGTATATAAGCTCGTATATCGGCTCTTTTAGTTAGCCTATTTTCTATATTTTTTCATATCCATTTTGCAATAGGGGGCCGCAGACAGAGGCTATAGCTATTATTATTTGTATTGATTTAAATATAATATTAATCTTTTTATAAGGGAATAACAATTTTTACATTCAGCCATGAAATAATACAGCTCTCCATAGATTTTCTTTTCTTTTTTTTTTTACAAGACATTGACTACACAATAAAACAACATCACAAGATACAAATAAAATGACAGTAAACAATGAGGCTATGTGGCTATTTGTGGGTGCTTTGAACGGTGAGTACTGATCATAAACATACAGCATAAGGATGAGTTTGACGTTTGCCTCCTCAGCATTTTTAAGCGCAGTGTGCAAAAAAAACAAAACAAAAAACAACTGACATCTGATCACAGCGCGGAACGCAGACAGAATGCATGTAAATACAGCCGCAAATCCAAGGGGCTGCTATCGCGCGGCTCATTATCCAGATAGCATGTACCGCGTAAATGTTGCCTTTCTTCCTAGCTGGCGGTTACACAGTTTTTCTTGCTTTAAGACCACAGCCGTGCGAGTTTCAAAACACTGCTCCGGCTGTGTCGTTTCAATTTAAATGTAAATCAACCACTATTCATGAGCCCATTTGAAGAAGTTTGGAACAACGCGTGGCTCGTTGTTTATAAGCGTCAGAAGGACGTTATGACATTGTGAGCGGCTAATTGAATCCGTGAATCAAAGGGTGGGGGAGGAGGGGGGGCTGAATGGCGTTTCTGTTCTATACGATCACAGACTAGGAAGTGAAAGACTCGGCACAAAGTCTCAGGCTATTGTGACACACTGCTAATAATGACCTTATTATTATTCAAATTGTTAGTAGTAACTGCGGTGCTACAGCTGAAAGGTAAAAGCCTATTCGTTTTTGTGAAGTATTTATTAGACACTGTGAATTAGTGAGTTAGTTTAACTCAGACGAGGGTATACATGTGACAAAATGGACCTATAAGCATCCATTTGGTTACAAGCACAAACACAACACATTTTGTCCATAAATTATCCTCTTTTTCTTTCCTTTTCTTTTCTTTTTTTTTCTTTTTATACCACGATAAAGAATATAGTGCTTTAACCTTTTAACATTTTTTTTTTCACCAATAAATATCACTCGCCCTACCTTTAACAGTATATAACATATAATAACAATAATAAGTAATAACAGTCATAACAGCAGCCATAATAACCCTGTCCACAATTACAATCTAGACATCCAACCTAAAAGTTTTCTCCCAGAGTAAGGCACCCTTGGTTTTGTAATACATCTTCCTGCACTTAAAAAGGCTGTCTTCTAATTGCGCTGAGCAGGGAGTAATATAGCTATAGCAGAGCACAAGCGCCAAGATCAAATATGATATTCACACTACATTACAAATAAAATGTTTTCCAATCTATTCGTGAGTTATCTGACTGAACTGGTAGTGGGTATCCAGACCAGGCGACGGTGGGAGAGGCTGCTGAACGAATCAACAAATGGACCCCTGATTACTTGATTCAAAAGGCTAGGCAGTCCACTCAGGACATCAATCTTCTCTCATTACTAACTCCAAGATCTCCAGCTACATCAAAGACTCTGTGCAGACAGAGTAACTGGTTGGTAATGTGAAAATGCGCTTTCTCAACACAAGATTTGTTGGTGCAGAAGATTGTAGGTACAGAGGCCGTCTGTCTGGGAATTGGACGGTCGCTAGTGAACTAATGAAGGCTCTGTTCCATTTTGTGTAGCACATTGGTTCTCAGACTTTTTAATTTCCACGACCACCATAACTCTGAGAGTGTACAAATGGAACCAAATGGACCCTTACGGGTCCATTTGGTTCCATTTGTACACTCTCAGAGTTACACACCCATAAGAGGCCATTTGGAACCCCCTCAAGGAACCATTGACCCACTTTGAGACTCACTGGTGTAGCAGAGTGTCTCCAGTGAGTCAACATGCACAACATCAGCACCCTGACTCTGTTTGAACAGAATGGAACAGAGCCTTCATTAGTATCATTGGTAACACCTGTGAATTTCTTCACAATATGGCTGCTATGCATAGAGCCTATAGCTGACCATTCATTAGCTGGATGAAGCTGAAAACTGAATTTGACCCGCAAGATCACTTGAATGCAGCCCCTATCCAAATACGTTCCCTTCCTAGTTGGTACGAGTACAAGTTTTATCACTCCCGTCAGTATGCTGGGCTAAGAAAGGCTAGGCTAGTTTTGCTTCTAATTTGCAAACAATTCCGTTTGTCCCTCACCTCACAGTCATGAACAGAAAGGTAAACATGCATTGCGTTTTTGTTCAAGATCAGAATTTGCCCCCAAATTTGTGTGATACCCTTTTAGGGTGTAATGCAATGCAAATCTCCTGAGAATCAGGATCAAAAGCGCCATTGTACTGCACATCTCAGATGTTGTTTTGCATGCGCTCTTCCTGACTCTTTCTCATTCCAGAGAGGTCGGCTTGGGAGTTACAGCGCGGTGGTAGCGTGAAGTTGTGAGCTTTTACTTGGCACTGAACCATTCAGTGAATATATAGTTGTTCCATGCAGGGGAGGTAGAGGTAAAAAAAAAAAAAAAAGAAAGTGAGGGAGAAACACCAACTTGCAGTTTCCTATGTGAACCATGAGCTTTGTAAACAATCCACTGTGAAGGGAGATGGAGACATTTCTGCTTATGCCAAGGAAGTTATGTTTTAGACCCTGTCTGTCTGTCTGTCTGTCTGTCTGTCTGTCTGTCTGTCTGTCTGTCTGTCTGTCTGTCTGCCCGCCCGTCTGTCAACAAAGTATCTCACTATGTGATTCATAGAATCACACTCTTTCATATAGATAGTAGATATGTTTTGGTTTTTTTTCCCACCATGGCTCCTGAATGGGTGCACAATATCATTGGCTGGTCGCCACGCTAGACCCTTAACCGGAGTCCCAATCATGTCAATATGTCAAAAGAAAAAAGAATGTTCAAATGAAAAAAGGAAGCAAAAATTGCAGATCTACAAGCTCACACTTGGTCTAGAACTACAACTTGAACTAGATCGGCTTGTAGATCTGCAGCACAACACTGTCATATGATGGAGTATAGAATATAGGGCTTCAGTGGTTACCACACCAAAACCAGTACCTAAACATAAGCATCTCTAAACATAATGCCTAAACCCGACAACGTGTACTTGAATTCCGGCTCTACTCGGCTCTGGCTGACGGAGCAAACCCAGGCTTGAAAGGACCCTACCAGAATTTAAAATAGATAGTTCATGGGATCAAGTTCATTTCAGTTCATTTTCAGTCTTAAAAACCTAATAGTGCTTTTGAAATAACTAAATAAATGTGCATAAAAGTTGCTCTAAAAGTCTGTTTAAAATGAAGAACAAGCTATAATACGTGAAAGAAAAAACGTTGACGCAAATCTCTGACCAGCCCAGGTGATATTTAATTGCAGTCTGAGCCTATTCATTCATTGATCAGCGGTGAGTGAGACAATGTAGCCTACAGCTGTTGGGTTGATGTGGGTCAGCCGATAGTTGTGTTGGATGATGTATGGCCTCAGAGTTGGCTGGATTTCTTTTGTGTTCATGTTGCACTGCAGAGGCGCTGTGATTATGTTGTTGTTGTTGTTGTTGTTGAGGGAAGATGTTGTTTGTCTGCGTTGCTGCGGACTACTGATATTTTGTTCAGAATGTGGTGGGTCATTATTCGGTTTATTTGTGTATTGTGGGTTGTAGAAATGTGGGAGGTGAATTTTGGTGCATCTCTCCCCGTTGCTATAGCCAGGGGGAGATACTAAGCACGTTTTGAGCCTAATGCCTCCTTGTTACTGCACAAAACAACCGGTGATAAATTGCACAAGGTGAACTTTGTGCAATTTATCAAATTTAATTGTAATTAAAGGTGCATTTCATAGTATTGTTGTTTTTGTAAAAACAAGAACAGTTCATTGAATAAGAGAACATTATTACGCTAATTAATTGCAAGTTAAAAAGCGTTAATTGATGCTAATTCATGGGGATTTAAAAACAGGATTTTCACACAGAGTGTGTGAATAACACAAGCTATTTGGGTCTCATCTGATCTACTATAGGTCAGGTTTTTTTTTTAGGGAGATTCAGATTCCCTTCATCTACTCCTGGGGGGGGGGGTTTCACGCGGAGAAGAGGACGGTACTTCCCTTCTGCTTTGCTGAGGAGCCCCGGCGCATGATGTGAGGCTCCACAGTCTCCATACCTACAGATCCAAGGGACGATTCCTCAGATAAATAGATTCCCAGTTCATACTCTGGGTGGCGAGCCAGTTGATCCTCCGAGACTGGACACTGATGGTGCAACGTGATTCCCCTCCCTCATGGATTGTGTGCTAGGACAAAGACCAAACAAACACTGTTCTCATTCAGATCAAAAGGGCCCAAATGGGCACAAAACCTAAAACATATTTTTCGCGTTTTTATGTAGTCGCCATCCGTGGGGGGATATGCGCACATGATCTGGCAACCCGTAACGGGTTGCCAGATCATGTGCGCATATCCCCCCATGGATGCGTCGACCGGGTATGGACTAGTTATTTATTATTTTTTGTTGTCCATATGTTGTAATAATAAGTAGCCACAAACAAATTCAATGTATTGTTGTGTGCATCATTATTTATATACAATACTGGCTCTTAAAAACCCAACACTTTCTGATACTACATTATTGACTACTTATGCCTGTATGGAGTGTACTGTATACTACATTACTAGTTCGTAACGGGTTACAGATTCATTGTTGGTTTGATACTGCCGGGTTTAGGCGCCAAACTTATTTTCCCAGTGGCCATGGCATATGGGGAGGCAAAGTGGAAGTTTCACTAAAAGCTGGTATGAATCTAATAATAAATGTAGCAGGTATTCCCCATAGATGCCAACTTCTGTCGATTCATGTAATCAAATTCGACACAATATGGTGCTGTGTCCTTACATTTTGAAGGCTCCACTTATAACAAGCGCAGTCCCACAGCAGGTGTGTGTCAAAAATGGTGGTTAATGAAGTTGAGTGGTGTACTGTGGTGGCGAAAATTAATTCACACCATGTAAACCTGTGATGTGACAATACACAGTACACCGATTCTGATGCTGGTGAAAATTGCTTAGAAACTACAGTAGTAGATTTGCAAGCAATTTCAGCAATGACATGTCTTAGGACATGATCCGTCTTTCATGGCCAGACTTCTATTCTTCATTCTTCCTGACTTCAGTAGCCTTGACATGATTTACATGAATGGCTTTCTGTCAAGTGAAAAGAGAAGGAACCGTTATGTAATCCTCTCCAGTACTCAAATGAATAGCAAAATAATCAATTAAAAAAAAAGCACACCCCTTGTGTGAAGTGGTGCCTACTCCGTTTGATGAGTGTGTACTGGTTTTCAGGCGGTACTACTCTATTTGATGTGTGGACGCTGGTATTCAGGCGGTACTACTCTATTTGATTTGTATGTGCTGGTATTCAGGCAGTACTACTGTCTTTGATGTGTGGGCGCTGGTATTCAGACGGTACTACTATATTGTATGTGTGGGCCCTGGTCTTCAGGCGTTACTACTATATTGGCTGTGTGGGCGCTGGTATTCAGGTGGTACAACTCTATTTAATGTGTGGCTGCTGGTATTCAGACCGTGCTACTTTATTTCATGTGTATGTGCTGGTATTCAGGCAGTACTACTCTCTTTGATGTGTTGGCACTGGTATTCAGATGGTACTACTCTATTTTATGTGTGGGCGCTGGTATTCAGACGCTACTACTCTATTTGATGTGTGGGCGCTGGTATTCAGACGCTACTACTCTATTTGATGTGTGGGCACTGGTATTCAGGCGGTAAAACTCTATTTGATGTGTGGGCGCTGGTATTGAGACGGTACTACTCTACTGACGTGTGGCCGCTGGTATTCAGACGGTACAACTCTATGTGTGTGTGTGTGCGCGCGTGCGTGCGTGCGTGCACAGCGCTGGCTTGTGTATGAGCATGTCTTTAACTGCCACATGTGTTGGACTGTCTCCTGTTTGTGTTTAATTTGTGTATTTTGGTTGCATCTTTCACCGTATACAGTAAACTCGTGTAGAAGGTGCTCTATAAGTTCTGGATTCAATTGTTAAGTATTTAAAATATTCACATGGCATGTGAAAAGAAAAGACTGTTTGTGTGTTTGGAAATGGAAACAATGGAATATTGGACCCATGGAAGCAAGTTCATCTTGACAAAATATGCTTGACAGCATACGATATGCCTTAGTTAGATTAGCTTAGTTAGACACTTTGAAACAGTTGATTGTTAAAAAAGGCCTCGGGGGTTGAATAGATAGAAAATAGCTTCAGTTTCCTGAGTCTCCTAACATAATTAATAGACATTATGAAGCACAAAATGCAATGTGACTTCCTGTTCAGAATGCTTGTCCATGAGTCACTAAAAACCAAGGAGAGACACCAACGTTTACACATGCGAGTGTTAAATCCTGATCATTATAACTTGTGCAATTTGAGCAGATCCACAAGCTCACAGCGTGTCGCAGTACGAGGCGTTGTAGAGCTTGTAGATGGGCTATTTTCGGGCGTGCGACACCTGCACGCACCCAAGTATAACTCAGGCTTTAGGTGAGTGCTCTGTTTTACAGTTCCTGCATCTCCGGGGAACAAAAACTACATTGCCAAAAAGAACTGTCGAGCCACATCTGCACAGCTGTCACTTGGGCTGCAGCACCAGGTGGGATAGAGAGGAGAGAAAAAAGACGGAAGTTACCAAATGAAGAGGTCAAAATCAGTTTGCTTCAAAACGGGGACAGCGTCACAGTACAGGCACGACATGCCCTCAGCAAATCCCCGACACTGAATTAGAGATGTGTCATAACAGAGTTGATGACATGAGAGCAGAAAACCCGGTTATTCCGACATGTACCGCAAAAGCACATGTATTTCTTTTGTTTTGACTTGTTTTTTGCATTCATGTTTCCCCCCTCCCCCCGCCCCCCTCCACACATCCTTTTAGAACAAAATCCGACAAACATTTTCATCTGTATTGTTTCAACCCTTCTAAGTGGAACTGGAGTGGTTGTCATTACGATTTCCCGCTGTAATTCTCAAGCGCACCCTTAATTTATTCATCATGAAAGGCTTCCTTTTTTATAGGTCAACATAAAAGCCTCACAGCTTTGCCTGTCAAGGTAGATGGTTGTCTGACCAGAGGGAGCAGGAGACAGATGCGCGCGCCCAACCTTTTGTTCGGCGCCGCCTACAAAGCAGCCCAGAGATGTCACGACTTGTATATCACAGAAACACATCCCTTTCAAACTTAAACGCTGTGGTTCAAATAAAAGGCATCCAGTCCAAAGAGGTATGTGGTCGGAAAAAAACAAACCTCAATTTTAAGCCTTGTGCTGGAATGCACCCCATAACCTCATAATGGAGCGAAACTCGACAGCAGACAAGCTTTTTTTTTTACCAAAAGCCTGGTTAAGAACCTGGATTCCTTTAAGCCTGGTTTCAGCTTGTCATGTTGACACTGACACGGCTGGTTCCAGCCTTCCCGGCACTGTGTGTGTGGTTTTTTTTTTCTCTTGGTGGTGGTTTGAAGCCTGCATTGTGAAATTGCCTCTTCCCCAGGGAGCCATTCAATCACTCCAGGCTGAAGCCCCATGCACTACACAACCCGGGCAGTCCTGTCCACCACAGAGAGAGAAAAGTAATGTGTGATTCCGCTCCTTTTTGCTTTGGAGGCCAGGCAAAGGGAGAAAAAAAATCTGTCTTTTCGGGGGACAATTAATGGGATGCTTTCCCTGAGATATGGGCACACCAATGAGTTGATTAAGTTCCACAAGGACAAAATGAAACTTTTCGGGGCGACCAATTTATTTGATCGGTGGCGAGCCGTGTGATGTGGGAGAGAGGAGCGATGGCCGGTGGCGCCACTCATCACCTCAAATAAGGCTTGAGAATTAACCCATTAAGACCCGGGAACGCATCTGTGTAATTTTTTTAGATGTCTTTGGGCTATTCAAAAATAGCAGATATACAAGCTCATAGCGAGTGCCACGCTATGAGCTTGTAGAACTGCTATTTTTGAAAAACATTTGTGCAAATCTTTGAATATGTCTTTTTTTTTAAGCAAACATTTTTAACTCTGGAACAAAATATTTTGAGATGGGGGTCCACGGCCAAAAACATATCATTTAGGGTGGTCCTTGACATGAAAAAAATTGTGAACCACCGATATTATAAACTGTTAGGATTTAGAAGACATTAGAATCCCCAGAAGCAAAGATTTGAGTAAAATAAAAAATCGCTTTAAAAAACATATTCAAAGATTTGCAAAAACAAATCACGATTAAAAAATTATAATATGAGCTTGTATATCTGCAATTTTTTAACCAAAGAAATCAAAAAATGACACAGATGCGTTCCTGGTCTTAATGGGTTAAATCAAATTGAGGACTTGCATAGGCATAACGGACGGGCACATTGGGAGGCCGTGTAGCACGGACAACTCAACTCAGTGTCTTCATTAAGGGTTGCTCTCTGAAAAACACCGCTGATGGGCTCGCTGTGCTCCCGCATAGTGTCCCCGTCATTAATTATGGATCTTACTTCCTGGTGACGGGCGTGCCACGTCCGATTGGACCAGGGCGGAGATAATGACATCTGAGGTCAACGTATCGAGCGCTTCCTCTTTGCCGCGGCCCCACATTTGTATTCATGGCACTGACTTGTGAGGCGCGAGGGTTCGGGCTGATAGATCTACTGAGAACCATAATATTTATCCTTGTCTGCAGTGTGTCTATGCGCCCGCCACTTGTGTGTCACGCGTGCCAGTGTGTGTGTGTGTGTGTGCACGTGGCGGGTACCTGTGGTGGAAAAAAAAAGTACTAAAAGTATCAATACTGCAATATAGAAATACTCCGTTACAAGTAAAAGTCCGGAATTCATCATTTACTTGAGCAAAAGTACAAAAGTATTGGTATCAAAATGTACTTAAAAGTAACAAAAGTAAAAGTACTGAAATGTTTGAAAATAGCCGATCTACAAGCTCACTGTGAGCTTGTAGATCGGCTATTTTCAAATTGCCGTATGTATAAAATAGGGCTAAAGTGGTTCATGTATGTTTTATAATGTAATAATTGATAATTGCAAAGTAACTACTAGCTAAAGTTTTCAAATAATTATAGTGGAGTAAAAGTATAACATTTGCCTCTGAGATGTATTGGAGTAGAAGTAAAAGTACTGAAAATTGGAAATATTCCAGTAATAGCCTACCGTATCACTGAATATTTGCATGCATGGAGTTTGCGTGATCTTTGCATTTTACACCTGATATGTTTGATCAAGAGATGGCGCTGTGTAAGGCGGTGGGTCTTCAAACATGTTCATGTCAAGGACCCCCAAATTGATATGTATTTGACCACAGACCCCCATCTGAAAAGATTCTGTGCCAGGGACCCCCATAAGAGAAGATTTGTCAACATTTTGTCAACAGCTCTACAAGTGCACAACACGTAGCATCTGATCTCAACCCATTGTGACCTTGTGTAGATCAGCTGTTTTCGAATAGCAATAGAAAATCTAATAGGGTTTAAGTGTCTAAACCGTTGCTCATTTTGCCGGGGACCCCCCGTAACCCCCTCAAGGATCCCACTTTGAGAACCACGGGCGTAAGTAGCGCCAGTTGCAGTGTTTTGTGTGTATGGGAGTTAATTGCCTGCTAAATAAAAGACAGCTGTTCCAAGCAGGGGAGGGAAAAAAGGTCTTTATCTTTAAAATCTCTATCCAGTGAGGCGAATCTCTGCAGCCGTTGTCGGAGTTGATTTGATCTGTAGCACTCTCTCTCTCTCTCTCTCTCTCTCCACGCTCTCTCACATCAGAGGCAAATGGAGAGGAGATCACACAGTTCACACAACATGGGGAATATGAAAGGAGGCCATTCACGAGGCCCCAATCTATCAGACCTTCCAGCGGATTCACCGGAGCAAATGAACTTGGCCAGCCTTCTGCCCACGTATCCCGGAGACTCTGGCGTTCCAGCATGATGTTTGCTTTGGCTTCTGACCCACCGTTTGAAAAGGGATCGCAAACAAAGTTGCCGTGCTTCAGATTCGTATCTGTTATCCCTCCCTCCCTTCTTTGATACACAAAACGGCTGATGAAATCCAAGCTGCTGAACAGGAGATTATGGTGCAGGGGCTTACAGGTAAAAGGGAAGGATAAAGCGGTTGCCGACAATGAGGACAGCAAAAGGTTATGTGAGATTCTTCTTCAGTCCTCCTAGTCCTTTGTTACTGTTGCTGTGCTATGACACTGGGGGGAGATGATGCAAGAGTCGTTCGATTTGTAAAAAAAAAAAAAGAGAGAAGAAAAAGAAAGAAAACAGGATGAGGGGACATCTTCTTAATTACTTAAGCCCTATATACTTCTTTACGCGACAAATAGCAAAAATAGTAGATCTACAAGCTCACAGCGTGTTGCATTGCAATCCCTTGTGAGCTTGCTGTTAACTTGTTTGGCTTTGGAATGACCAGAGTAGGATATCAATAGCAGAGACATGGATTCCTCCATGCCCCCAGCAAATCTAACTCTGGCAAAATGAAATTTGATTTTTTTTTTTACAAAAATGCATATAGATGAGCATAATATCTGCCAAAAGGATGAAACACAAAAACTACATTTTAAAGACAAATATTGTCCTTTTGAGTCCACTGCATTTCTAGGAAGGGAAAAAGAACATTATGAATTAACCCCTTATACCCTATTTCAAATATAGTGAAATTAGCAGATCTACAAGCTGCGAGCTTGTGGATGTACTATTTTCACTGTTATTGAAGAATCTATTATTAAGTCTCTATACTTTGACTCAAGTATACTGGGGTTAAGCACTTTGTCCACTACTGTGTGCTATGCCACTGGGAAAAGATACAATAGGCTCTATGCACAGCAACCATATTGTGAAGAAATTCTCAGGTGTTGCCAATGACACTAATGAAGGCTCTGTTCCATTTCTGGTCAAACAGAGTCAGGGTGCTGATATTGTGCATGTTGGCTCACTAGAAACACTCCGCAACACCAGTGGGTCTAAAATTGGGGTTCAGGGACCCTCATGGTTCCTTAAGGGGGTTCCAAATGGCCTCTTGCGGGTGTGTAACTCTCAGAGTTATGGTGGTCGTGGAAATTAAAAAGTCTGAGAACCACTGTGCTACTCTAAATGGAACAGAGCCTTCATTAGTATCATTGGTAACACCTGTGAAGGAAGTGATAATACGGCTGCTGCGCATAGAGCCTATTTCTCTAACTTCCTAGTCTCACATAGGCAGACTCTCCACAGCTCCCCCTACTGTGGAGAGTCTGGCTATGCGGGACTATACTAACTTCCTACAACAGTACGATAACTCATGGGCGCCTCCCTGACTATTACCTGAGGCGCAGTGGACAGGGTTTGATGCCAGACCTCGCATTTAAGTGTTATCTGTTGTGACTGCATGAACATAACTCGTCTTAGGAGGCCTATTGTGTCTCGCCGTTTCTCTCTTTGTCCCTGAGATCTGAGTCCCCAAGCAGAGCGAGAAATATAATAAAGATAAAATGGTTCATTAATTCGGCCGAGGTGGCCTGTAATAATCTCAGATAATGGAATGTGTCACTGCATGGACGCATGCACGTGCACACGCACGCAAGCACACACACACAGCTTTAGAGAGTCTAAATAACTTATTTGGAGTTCTGTAATTGAGAAACATGGTTTCGCAGAGCCTTCATCAATTTAACATCGTGTACACAACGGCTACTATTACTCAGAGCTGCTACAGTAGGTCAGCAAAGTGGGCCTCATTCACCATTCCGATTTGATCCTGAAGCGCTAACCCTTGTACGAATGTTCCTAAGTATGAACACAGTCTGATGCGTCGTTTGTTACCTTAATCGGTCTGTTGGTACAACAACAAATCTCACTTGTGATCTCGACCACAAGAGCCGTAGAGTCCCTATTCTGGGCATGTACTACTACTGTATAGGCGAACCTTTTGGCGAAAATACCAGATCTACAAGCTCACAGCGTGTCGTAGATCTGCGACTTTCAGTGAAGGGGATTTGGTGTGGAGGGTAAAAAGGAGGGGGGCCAAGGATGGAACCCTGGGGGGCCCCGGTCAACAAAGTATAAGTGGTTAAACATGTATAATGCATTTAGAAACATCTGGGAAGGCACTTAGAATGCCTTGTTTTGAATGCGGTATCAATTGCAGTCCAAACCTCACTAACAACAAAATATTTCAGTGTAAAAAAAAAAAAAAGAAAGAAAGAGAGAAAAAAAGACCTAATCAGCTACTAATTATAACCAGGTTGTTCAAAATGATTAATGATGCTATACAGGACCCAAGGGTACGCTGTCAAAACCGGCAACAATGGCGTGCTTGCAGTTATTGGAACACTTGGCTAATGGTGCCGGAGGAGAGAGAGTGTGCAGACGTGTGTGCAGAGAGAGAGAGAGAGAGAGAGAGAGAGAGAGAGAGAGAGAGAGAGCGAGAGAGAGAGAGAGAGAGAGAGCGCGATGAGAGGCTGATCAGCGGGTTCACAGTACCGAGGCCAATTCTCCTGGATCTATGCCACACCTTGGAGCCACAGCTGACCAGGAGAGAGCAAACAGGTCCCAGGCTGTCCCCACTGCCACACGTACCACCAGGTGCTGTTGTCTGGTCTATACCGGGACAGTCCAGAAGGGTGAGCGGGAGGGCAATGTCACAGCGATCCATCAGCCGCACGGTCCCCACAGAGGTGTCGGACGATGGCATCGTCAATCTGTCACCGACATACAGTAGAATCCCCACGTTCTGCAGAATCAAGAGACAATTGATCATGCACACGTACACACACACACGCGCACACACACGATTACATAAAAAAGATTCACCTTTGTATTGTCATTTTTAATCGCCCTCTGCGGAGAAACAGTAAAATGCCATTGCATGCACAGTCAGGACAGGCTGTGGTTTGCATTATTTTGTTAAACAGATCACACCTAAGTTGCATCCCGCGGCATTTACAAGAAAGACAACGTACTGTATGTAGTAGGGGGCATAATGTGTGTTGAGTGCACACACGCATACTGTACACTAGGTGGCCACAGCAGCAGTAGACAACATTATGTTTATCAGGCACAAATTATCGTAAACTTCAATGCGTGAATAAACACGCATATTGACAAGTGCTGTAGGCTACTCTTAGTCTATTGGAACCTAAATATACAGGAAAGTAAAGATGTGTACAGAAAAACACCAGCGGCACTAAAAATAGCATTTTAGAGCTCAAGTGGCACTCCTAATCAATGGCCAAATTCTGATTAATCTGCAAAAACGGTGCATAACAAATGCAATTTTAGGTTAGATGTGAATGCTAGGGGGGTGACAAGTCACAATTTCCATCCCCTGGGACCCCAAATGACACCCCTGGTGGGCCTACGCCTTGACCAGGGTGCCACTGTGGACTCGTGGCTCAGGCTGACTGGTAAGGTGTTTTTCTCACCGACTAAATGGAAATTCAATTTGCGGATCCTCATGGCTTTATCTCTTCCTGCAGGGGGATAGAGGTCGTGGCCTGAACACATGTCTAATAACACCCCTGACCCACCCCCCACTGCCCTCAGGAGCACTCCTACAGTATAACTATCTCCATGCACACACCCGCTCCATCATAGGGTTCCATTAGTGAAATAAAATAGGGGGGAGACGACATTTTCGTAACCACTTAAGACGTATTTCTAAGTCGCATCGCAATGTGTTAAACAAAAAAGTTAAAATAGACAATCTTCAAGAATGTAGATCAGCTATTTTTTTGTTTAATAAAAAAAATGCTCGACAGATTTTGACAAATTGTAACATTTAGACGTTGCAGGGTTAATGTGGCTAACATACATACCATACAAATGCACAGGTCTCCGCCTGGTCAGGTAGATTATTGTGGGCCAGCAATGTTCGGATTTCGCCAATCAGGATGGAATATGAAATATCGGACGGAACCATCTGGATTACTTGACTATAGAGATAATGTGTAGGCCTACCGATTTGCATGATGTTTAGACCAAATTTGTATGAGTAATATCAAAAAGAAAAGTATTGAAAAAATCGGCCTCCTGGTGGCACTATAATAAGGCAACGTTAAAAGGGTGGCATTTGGTCCTCAACGTGCAAATGTGCGTGCAAAGTTTCACCACAATCGGACGCTGCGTTCATGATTTGCGGCATTTTGTTCAAAACGGGCCACTCCTGCAAACTTTTGATGTCAATTTTAGCCAATCAGGATGGAATATGAAAAATCAAACAGATCCGTCTTGATCACAAGACTATAGAGATCATGTGTACCGATTTGCGTGAAATTTGAATAAAATCTGAAGGCTTAACATCAAAAAATTGTTTTACATAAGTCGGCCTCCTGGTGACGCTATAAAAGGCAAATGTGAAAAATGTAGGGCAAAGGTTTTTCCTTGGCCTCTGCCCTCTAGAGAGTGTGCGTGCAAAGTTTTACACAGATCGGTGCACGAATCGGCCTGTTATAGCGCCACCATGAGGCTGATTTGAAAAATTTCAAATGGCATTTCTTCCTCGGCCTAATGGGAATATGTGTGCAAAGTTTCACAGAAATTGCATGCTGTGTTCATGATTTGAGGCATTTTGTTCAAAACAGAGTACTCATGCAAACTTTGGAAGCCAATTGTAGCCAATCAGGATGGAATAGGAAAAATCTGAAAGACTTGTTTCGTTTAATGACTATAGGGATACTGTGTACCGATTTGCAGGATTTTTGGTCAAAATCTGTAGGAGTACTGTCAAAAAATGTGTTTTGCACAAATCGGCCTCCTGGCACACACACGTCCTGGGAGTGTGTGTGCACAGTTTCGCTGCGATCAAGCCAACGGTGCCAGAGATTAGCTGTTCACAGCCACACACACACGGACACACTCTCGCCATGCCTTTCGGCCTGGCGGAGACAATAATACATTGTATTTCTAACTCACTTTATATTTGACACAAATCTCAAAGTGCTAAATGGCATATAAGTCAATAAAAAAAATAAACAATTAAATGAATAAAATTCAGATCGAAATCAAGCATAAATATCAAACATATCAGACATACATTTCCCAAAAGGAAATGCAGGTACTTAATTCAGTCTGACCAGTGGCAGAGATCAAACATATCCTCCTTGGTGGTGGGGGGGGTGGGCGTATCAAAAGCAGAGGCATGGAACCCCCACGATCCCCACAGCAATTCCAACTCATGCATGCCGCATGCTCAGATATTGCTGGATTTCACGGCAGAAAGATGAAATGCTCCTGTATACAGTACACCAGAAAAGGCATGAAATATAAATAAAAAATATATATACTGTATACTGTAGCGTACACAATCCTGTTTATATAGGCACAGACCTGGAAGCAGTAATGCTACCCCGTTGGTTCTCAAATGTCGGAGTCCAGGGACCAGCAGGGGGTCCAAATGGACCATGGCCTGGCATTCTGAGATTGCACAAATGGGTCCATTTGGTTTCATTTGTACAGACGCAGAGTTAAATAACACAGGATTTTACAGTGTACATTGGGGTCCCAGAGATTGTAAAATGTATTTGGCCGCGGACCCCCATCTCAAAATATTTCGTTCCAGGGACCTCCAGAAGCAAAGATTTGAGTTACAAATGTTCGCTTTAAAAAATATATATATATTCAAGGTTTGCAAAAATGTTTTTTACATTTTTTTTTTTCTAAAATAGCAGATATACAAGCTCATAGCGCGGCACTTAGTGCCGCGCTATGAGCTTGTATATCTGCTATTTTTGAGTAGCCAAAGTATAAAAGGTTAAAGTGGTTACAATCATTGTGATGCTATATTTAACACATTTTGCTGGGGACCCCCTGGAACCCCCCCAAAGGACCCCTGTGGGTCCCCGGACCCCACTTTGAGAACCAATGGCCTTTAATGCATATCTATGGAACTACGGAACCTGGAAATTCAAAAAGGTAGAGAATCACAATGTTGCGTGCAGGCTGAGATGAAGCTATTCATTCCCATCTGTGGCCCCGCTGTGTCCTGCATAACTAGGCTAATAAAGCCACCTCCACTGGACATGCTGCAGGAGCTGACAACAGGCCTGCTGTTCAACTTCACTAGCCGCTAATTGCTAGTTGTTGTTTTTTTCACCACTTTCAAACATGGCGTCCCTCGTTTTGGGCATGTCATTATAGGCAAATATTAACGACATTTCAAAGAATGTATTTTTAGGCAAACACAAAGGAGGGCGCGCACACCTGTGTTGATGAGGTGCTGGCAGGTGATATTATTGAAAAGGATGAGGCCGCAAAAGTGTATTCAAAGAAACCAACGTTTTGACAATATAGTCTTCCTCAGGGTAAAACGAGGGTTAAAGAATGTCTTTTTTTTTAAACATATAAATTATATTTAAATTAAAGAGAAAACAATATGTGAACATAGCAGATCTACAAGCTCACAATGCATCACAGCGTGATGCTCGATGTGTAAAATAGGGATTGAGTGGTTAAATAAATGTATAACGGGCATATACGTAGATATAAGACAAGTGTATATTACATGTTTTTATTGTATTTTTTCCCCTCTCCTTTTGCCCCCCCCCCCCTGGTGCCTCATGGCAGCAACCACTTAGAAAAATTGGTATTTATCCAGCAGCTAATTGTCATGCAGTGAGGTTGGGGCATAGTATCATGACATTAGTTGCTCCTGGCTGGCAGTGCTCCACTCTGTAAGCTGTGGGCCACAACAACTCCACACGCTTTCTCGGCTGTTGCATCATACGGAATCCTGTTGACGCCCCCCGAGTGATCAAACGCATGCGACTCGGTGGTGAGCTGCCTTGATCGCATGTGTACTGCAGAGCATTCTAGAAACACTACAACATCTTATATAAGAGTGAATGCTTTTCTCAACCCCTCCCCTCCCATCATCGGTATCAGAGAGAATATTCCTTTTGTGCGTCGACGCACGGGAGAGGCTGACTGACGGATGGGACCACATTGAAACAGAGACAATTAGACGTAATTAAATCTTGAAGAAAAAGCCTACTCCGTTTGCCAATTACAGCTGTGAGAAGACTGTGTTTGCCGAGGGGGCTTTGGTATACGTGGAGAGAGAAAAAAAATAAAAGAAATAAAAAAGTCCCCAGTCGAACAAAAGAAACTCATAATCCCCCTCCTCACTTGCAAAGCGTGGGCCGGGCATTAAATTCCATCAGTGGCTCAATCAAATTTAATTTACAGCTAAACAAAATGGCAGGAACAAATTGGCAGCAGAGTTGAGATCTGATAAATAATTCAGGGACTTCTTTATAGGCGTTTACCACTTTCCTCAGATGGCCCTCTCACTCTGTCGACAAGCTGCAGTCTTATTAGTGTTGTTGTTGATCTCGATGAAGATTTTGGGATTCATCTCTCCCCGTGTGGAAGCACATCCATGCATCCACAAAGTCGCGCCTGCCCGGGCTTTGACCTTGCCTAATGTACGAGAAAACAGCTGAAACTCCTGGTTTTTAGAGCAAAAGGTGTTTGCACATTCATGTTATTCATCTCTGGAGTGGCTGGGATGGCAAAATGCTCGAATTTCTGCGAGAAAGACTTCACACTGGGAAGAGACAGGGGCGGCTCCTAATCCAAACAGACTTAAAAGAGTAAAGCGTGCTGACAGAAAGAGCCCGACGAGACAGGGGCCACTAGAAACACCACAGACAACACTGTCGAAACAAGGAGGCTTAACCTGATGGGTTCACCGCTCTTTCGAGGCCTTCCCGGTCGATGATTTCACACAATCCATCTTCTCCTTTAGCAATTCAAAGCCGTACATGTGGGAGCGCTGAATGGGAGGAGTATTATTGCTGAATATAAATAGTCAGGGTCCAATGTCTGTGAAACCATGGGGCTCAGAATTCAAGTTGCTGTGTGATCACTTTTCTTTTGTTATTTTGCAGTGAGAAAATTAGGTTTATACACAGCTGATAGATCATTGTGATTCAACACATTGAGGCAGATGTTTGTACTTAGCTCTGAGGTAGCCCTTGGCCAGTGGTGGACAAAGTACTCAACCCCAGGACTTGAGTCAAAGTATAGATACTCCTGGTCAAATATCACTCAACTGCAAGTGAAAGTTGCGCTAGAAGCAATATTCCTGAAAGGGGGTTATTGAGGTGCTTTGGTGTGCTTTGGTGGGAAGTTTGTGTTACTTTATTATGTCTTATATGCCAGTTTAACTCTTTCAGTGCCAAGAGTATTTTCATAAAGTACTCCCAAACTGCCAGGAATTTGCGTTTTTTTTTAATTTTTAAATTTTGTAATTTTTCATTCAAATAAATGATCTGATTGGGGTTTTAAACCCATAATACAGTTCTACCAGTAGAGAGCAACAAATCGACACATTGATGATCTCGCTGGCTCACTCGCCCCCTCCCAAACAGGCTCACGTCATATCCGGTCAGAACCGGATGTTGACATTTTTTACAATCGTTGATCGCGCTAAATTACGATGTGATACACGACTACGATGACTGATCGTCACCCAGACCAAAGAGAGTAGACGTGGACCTCTCCGTTTGTTTTTTATAACGTGTGAAAAAACGTGACTTTCCCTATTCTGGCCGAAAATCACCGGAGAAAAACAACGTGACCCGGAAATGAAATTATTTTTTTTACATCCGGCTCCGGGTGAGTCTGATGTAGTCAGGAAGCGAAAGTGATCATGAAAAATACACAGAATAGCGCGACCACAGTCAAAAGTAAAAACTCGGGATTTCTCGTGCTGGCACTGAGGGTACTCGGGAAAAACTCGGGATATGTCGGGGCGTGGCACTGAGAGAGTTAATATATTCATTGTGTCTCCATATCATGGTCAGTATCATGGTCAGTATCATGGTGAGTATCATGTCAGTATTATGGTCAGTATCATGGTCAGTATCATGGTCAGTATCATGGTGAGTATCATGGTCAGTATCATGGTCAGTATCAAGGTCAGTATCATGGTCAGTATTATGGTCAGTATTATGGTCAGTATCATGGTCAGTATCATGGTCAGTATCATGGTCAGTATCATGTCAGTATCATGGTCAGTATCATGTCAGTATCATGGTCAGTATCATGATCAGTATCATGACAGTATCATGTCAGTATCATGTCAGTATCATGTCAGTATCATGGTCAGTATCATGTCAGTATCATGTCATTATCATGGTCAGTATCATGATCAGTATCATGATCAGTATCATGATCAGTATCATGGTCAGTATCATGATCAGTATCATGGTCAGTATCATGGTCAGTATCATGTCAGTATCATGTCAGTATCATGATCAGTATCATGTCAGTATCATGGTCAGTATCATGGTCAGTATCATGGTCAGTATCATGATCAGTATCATGGTCAGTATCATGGTCAGTATCATGATCAGTATCATGTCAGTATCATGGTCAGTATCATGGTCAGTATCATGATCAGTATCATGGTCAGTATCATGTCAGTATCATGGTCAGTATCATGTCAGTATCATGGTCAGTATCGTGTCAGTATCATGTCAGTATTGTGGTCAGTATCATGGTCAGTATCATGGTCAGTATCATGATCAGTATCATGGTCAGTATCATGTCAGTATCATGGTCAGTATCATGTCAGTATTGTGTCAGTATTGTGGTCAGTATCATGGTCAGTATCATGGTCAGTATCATGGTCAGTATCATGGTCAGTATCATGTCAGTATCATGGTCAGTATCATGTCAGTATCATGGTCAGTATCATGTCAGTATCATGGTCAGTATCATGGTCAGTATCATGGTCAGTATCATGTCAGTATCATGGTCAGTATCATGTCAGTATCATGGTCAGTATCGTGTCAGTATTGTGGTCAATATCATTTCAGTGTCATGGTCAGTGCCAGCATGAGTGTCTGCATCATCGTTTTCAAAAGTCTGTTCCCGCTAGTCCAAACTAAAATGCAATATTGCATGGGTCAGCACTCAGCAGTATTTTGAAAAGCCTCCGTTTTAGCCTGAATGTGTGGTGTGGTGTGTTGACGGTGTGAGCATGTGTGCATATACATACATATACATGTGTGCAGAGGAGCACATGATGCATTGCATCCATCAGACTGCAGGGCAAGAATTCACACACTTCCAGATTCTTTTCAGCTAATTATACGCAGCGAGCCCTCAGGCCATATTCCATCAAATTGGCTCATTGAATTGCAAGTGAAGTTAGACTTGTATCTGCCACTGCCGGAATGCAATGTGCTCAACAGCCCCGTCTTTACTGTGAAACGTGGAAACACTGTTTACTCCCATTCACAGCGGGCGGCCTTATCGTTGTTGTCGGGGGCAAACCTTGTATGTCCGAACCTGTGACTTTTCAGGTTAACCCTTTAAGACCGGGAAAGAATCTGTGTCTTTTTTACATTTATTTTTCTATTCAAAAATAGCAGATCTACAAGCTCATAGCGTTTCTACAAAGACATTTGTAGAAACCCCAGAAGCAAAGATTTGAGTTAAAAATGTTCGCTTTAAAAATATATATATTCAAAGATTTGAAAAAAAAATCTTTTTTTTTCAAAAAATAGCAGATCTACAAGCTCATAGCGCGGCACTCGGTGCCGCGCTATGAGCTTGTATATCTGCAATTTTTGAATAGCCAAAGAAATCTAAAAATGACACACAGAAGCGTTCCCGGTCTTGAAGAGTTAATAGAAAAAGTGTTCCAATAGATCCAGTGTAGTTATTATTTTAAAAGGATCCCTGGCTAATAAGCCAAATATGCCTTAATACATTATAATTGCCCTCTATAACTAAAATAAAAATGTGAAAACACCTTAAATATTTAATTTATTTTAGAAACAGTTCATCTTTTACTCAAGAGGGAGAAATGCCCGTCGCAAGTTGATGATGTCATTTGTCCAGGTGTGGTCTTGTCCTAAAGAATTTATGGAATGCAGGTGCAAAAAAAAATATATATATTGATTTTGATGCTGTTAATTTGATTAACCTTAGAAAGTACTGTACTAAAAAGTCATTTGGCATTGAGGTTGCTACTTCTTTCTATCCCTTGGCTGGATGGTAAATGCAAGAGGGTCTGGCAGAAGACTCGGCCCACACAAAGTGCCATCATAGCGAAAGTGATATATCGATTATTGAGATATCCAGAAAGAAGAACAGGTTGTGAAATACAGTAGTCGGAGCAAGACAAAAAAGTGCTCTTCCCTGACATCCCGTTTTATACTCTTGTATCTTTTCAGAACGTTCCCAAAGGTTTCAAAAACTCCCAGATTATTCAAATCTGATGTCCTCAACCAGACATCTGACCAGTCTGTTTTGGTCAGCGTTGGCATCATTAGAACACATCTTCCATTGAACAGCTCCTGACTTAATATTGGCATATGACTGGGTCAGGGTATCAGGGTATATTATCACTTCTTGGTATCACTGAATCTCACTGACATTTCCAACACAATCAGAGTATTATCGCCCCTCAATAAGAACATTATTCCTTAATAATAAGGGAATCATCATGCCCTTCAGTTAAGATCAACTGTCATTTATGTTGCTTACATCGCACTCAATCTGATCAGATAGGCCTTTTCATATCATATCCTATCTAAGATGGGTCTTTCAAGTCACTAAGATGAGAAGAAAGCTGATAAACAGCTAAAAGACACACATCCAACCCTACTAGGCTGGGTGGGTGCTGGATCAAAACGTTGAACAGTTGAAAAGAATACAAATCTGCACACCAGTATAATGATCCCATATGCAATTTAATGGTAGCGTTACGAGCCACCAGGCTCTTCCTCAGACCTTGGAAGGTCGGATCTTTATTCTTTTCAATCTTTCATGTCAACAGATGAATCCTTCAAATGTCCCATCATGACTAGTTTCTCGTGAGGCATGATGAAATACTCTCCTGACTAGTCTTTTCATTAATGGTTCTCTTATAAATTAGCTAGCTCAGGGTTCGTTTACAGGCTATACATTTACTTGTGGGCCCAACATGTGCTTAATAGATGCCCCATACGTGTAATTATACCCGTAGGAAAAAACACCTTCAGCATACTAAATAGTATGTTAGTATGTGATTTCAGATGAGGCCCCTGAATTTAGTATTCATCTCACATACTATTTAGTAGCTACTAAGCTTTCGGACATACTGAAAAGTCTATACAGTATATATCTTGCGTGCAACACACACACACACACACACACACACACACACACACACACACACACACACACACACACACACACACACACACACACACACACACACACACACACACACACACACACACACACACACACACACACACACACACACACACACACACACACACACACACACACACACACACACACACACACATATTGATTGACAGATGTTTGTCAGGTGAAATTAAATAAAAGTTACCAAGTTAATTTGACCTTATTGGCGTATGCTTGATTTCCAGTGTCACTTTCTTCAGCAAAGAGTAGAGTTTGACTGTAGAAGCCACATTGTCCAGTGGTATAACATAATCCTCCATTGCAGTGTAAAACAACTATTTTCTTTATTTTTTTATAAATGTTTTACATTTGTCAAAGCTCATTTAGTCTTCTCAGCATTACTTGCAACACACTGGAGTAAATGTAGCACTTAGATACTGTCCACCACTGATAACAGTGTATATGTTTCAGTAATTGGACAGTATTAATGCTGTGGGGAACCATTGTGTGGCAAACCTTTTCCCTCTCAAAACAATGGTTCCCCCGCTATAGCCTGTAGCACGCCTCGGATCTGTGTCATTACATCAAGCCGGAGCCACTTGACACGCAGACACACTTTTCACAATTTTATCTCCCTCCGATTGATTTCTGAGCTCTGTGGTCAATTTCCATCCTCTCGAGTAATTTGCTAGACTCTTCCCGGAGACACTTGGAGATATGCTGCTACGTGCCTACAGCAAACACCAGGGTTTCTCAAAGTGGGGTCCCGGGACCCCCAGTGGGTCCTTGAGGTGGTTGCAGGGGGTCCCCAGATTTAAAAAAAAAATAGCATAAAAATCTGTTCAACCGCTTTAACCCTATAGACATAGGAAAATAGCTGATCTACAAGCTCAGCTATTGTCAAAATTGTTGGAATATTTCTAACAAATTTTAACAACACAAATATTGTATGGGGGTCCCTGCCAAAAATATTTTAAGATGGGGGGTCCGCGGCCAAATACATTTTGGGGGTCCGTGACATTAAAAGGTTTGAGAACCACTGACTCATTTCTGTCTCTATTAGCAAGTATAAAATGCTAATGCCACCATAGTTGGCTGGCATCAGTGAGCACCAGTGCTAAAATGGAAACAAATGCTCCTTTAGGGTGGGTAATGTGTTTATTAATGAGGTCAGTGATCCGTGGTAATAGCAAGCACAGACAATGGCCGACAATACCACAAAGTCTTGAGGAGCAGTAACAATTTAAAAGGTAGGGCTGGCCAATTAACCTAAGCTGTAAGATGATAGTTTGAACCTCTGACCGACTTAATCTTGCTCATGTCAATTATTTTATTTTGTTTCTTATATATCAAGGAAACAACACGAAAACATATATATATATATGTATTATAATTGACTACTGTACATCAATTAGTCTGATAACTGAACTGATATACATTACAATGGTGGTGTGCAAAAATAGTAGATCTTCAAGCTCACAACGTGTCGCATTGTGACGCGTTGTGTGCCACTATTTTCACCGTTTATGAAAATCCATTATTTTATTAAAATAAATGTTTTGATGATCAATGTTATAGATTAGTTCAATTAACTGTTGCACCTGTAATATTTACAGTATACAGACAGACCTTGTCGGAGAACTATGAGGTGAAAAAGAAAAAGAAAAGTATTTAAAAAATGTCATTAATTAATGGTAAACGTTTGAAATATATAGTGAAAATAGCTTATTTACAAGCTCACCACGCGTCACATCACTCATAATCTCAAGAACAGATTCATAGCTGCGCTTGAATCTGTCGGTAGCCGTGTTGACAACCCATGCACATTGGCTACAAGTGGGCGTGCCATCAGATCAGGAAGCAGGCCGCGCTTTACCAAATCAAATGTAGTAGATTTACATGTGTGCGGCTCGTTCCCCACTGGAAACAAACCGAAACTCATTTAACAATAGCGTCCTCGGAGCCGACAAAACCACGAAAAGTTAGTAACATTTTAACTTGCTCTTTCATCATAGAAACAAGTGGGCTTATAACCAAAACGATCCATGTTCTTTGGGAGAAATGGTGTTAGTGTTCCGTGGAGAAATATTGTTAGTGGGAATGAAACCATAGTCGCACCACCGGAAGTGAAGGCAGACCAATACCCCGGTTTCCTCCGTACAGCTCCGCCCAGAGTCAAATGAACAAGTGAAAAACAGCAGAGGGCGCTGTTTTTCCTTTTTATTTGACGATGGGTTCCCAGATTGCATCACTCATGATTCGTTCATAATGTCTCTTTAAGAGTTTGGGTCACGGGAGGAGACACCAAATAAAAACTAATTAAGGCTCTGTTCCATTTAGTCTAGCACAGCGGTTCTCAAAATGTTTTATTTCAAGGACCCCCATAACTCTCAGAGTTACACACCTGTAAGGGGCCATTTGGAAAACCCTTAAGGAACCATGAAGGACCACACTTTGAGACCCACTGGTGTAACAGAGTGTTTCTAGTGAGAACAACAATGCACAATACCAGCGCCCTGACTCTGTTTGACCAAAGTGGAACGCCTTAATTAGTATAATTAGTAAGACCTGTGAAGGAAGTAAGGATTGGAAGAGGCCCAATTTCTTTCCAATATGGCTGCTGTGCATCAAGCCTATTCCTCTTTTGGGTTTCGAGCTGAAATGTTTTGGAACTCCTGGCCCAGCCATACCATACGCAAACTTCTGTTAAGTGGTAACCCCTTTAAGTTTGCTGTTGTTTGATAACTTCACCCCTCCTTACGATTTTAAATGGGGGTGGGGTGTGGGGGGGTGGACTAAACCACCTCTGCGGCTCTGGGACGAGTCGCAGGCTCCTCTGGGGCTGCTGGAGAACATGGTTGGGAGTCGGCCGGCCTGCATGCATAATGACAGAATGAGCCCATGTGAGCACATAATACACAAGAAAATTAGGTTGAACTACGCCATTAGTTCTCAAACTTTTTCAATTAAATTTTCCAAATTCACATGTATTTGGCTGCGGACCCAATCTATTTTGTGCCAGGGGACCCCCAGAAGAGAATATTTGTGTTTTAAAATAAATCAAAAAGATTTCAAGATTTTCTGATATGTTCAAAAATAGCAGATCATGCAGATGTACAAGATCGCAGTGCTGGACGAAGTGACGCGCTGTGAGCTTGTATATCTGCTTGAATCTTTGAGAATGACTTTTTAGTTTTATGAAAAATGTATGTTGCTATATATATATATATAGCTAAAAACTAAAATGACACAGATGCTTCCCCAGTTTGAATGGGTTAAAAAGAAAGCCAAGAAAGCGAGGCAACGCCTGCACCACATCAGACAAGCTGAAGAAATTCAATGTGTCAGAGAGGATCCTAAAATCCGTTCTACTTCGCCACAACCCAGAGCGTCCTGTCAGGGGACATAATATGGTACGGACACAGAGCTCTTCCCAGGACCTAAGTGCTTCTATAGGTGGTGAGGGAAGCGGAGAGCAAAACTATGTTCTGTATAGGACATGTATGAGAGCAGGTGCTTGAGCAGGGCAAAAAGAATCAATGAGTAGGTGCTTGAGCAGGGCAAAAAGAATCACGAAGGACAAACGTCCTCCGTAGCAACGGACTGTTTTATGATGACGCAACATGGGAAGCGCTTGAGATGCCTCACAACCCAAGGCTCAAGGCTTAGAAGGAGTATTTTTTCCTTCTTTTTGCTGCTGTCAGAGCCCTAAACAGTGTTGCCAGATTCTGTGAGAGAAACAAGCAACCAGGTCTAGGAAAACCAGCCCAAAAGAAGCGACTATGGTCCACATGTGCACTTTAACATAATACATCAGCTATTTGAAAATAGCAGATCTACAAGCTCACAACGCGTCGCATCGCGACGCGTTGTGAGCTTGTAGATCTGCTATTTTCAAATAAAATCTTGCGGGGAAATTATAATAAGCAGATCTGGCAACCCTGGCCCTAAATGAGGATATAAAAGTAAAAAAAACAAACATATATGAACAAAAAATAACAATGAAACAAACAAATGAATCTTCTTATGTCACTGCTGCTAAAGATAGAAAGATAAAAGGCATTTTATGCCTCTGCTTGTGCACTTTATGACACCGCGGCTATAGGATACGACATTGTATCCGTCTAAGACAAGACGTTTGAATTCTTATTATTCTTACCTTTTATTACTGTTGCCTTGCTGTTGTAGTGCATTATGTTATGATATGGGAACAAGTCCCACCAACATTTCACTGCCTGTACTTGTATATTGTCGCTGTCGTGCAGAAACCTCCAACTGTGTCTCCATATAGACCATATTCACAAATTTTGGAATTTAACATTGAAAATGCCACCCCGTTGCCGTGGCAAATGGGGTGGCATTTCATTGCCTTAAAGGTTCTTTCATTTTCCCTTTTTTTTATTTTTTGACCTCAATTACACCCAAAAAAACTGAACTTTGAACATTCAGTGGATTTTCTGTGGTCTGGGGTTTTCTGAATAATTAGGCTGAAAAGTAATCTGAGATTGGCCCTTGGATAGTGAAGTAACAGGCCATTAATCCCACCCACTCCCCTCCTCGCCCCTCCCCTCCCCTATCCTTTCCTTTGGGGGGGGGCGGAGCAGAGGTGATGATTGACAGGCAAAATCCCTCAACAGCGACACCCACAGAAAAATATTTATTTTTTCATTGCAGTTGAAAAGGCTTTAGAAATGTCAGAGAAAAACACCTGCAATGGCTCACTAGAGTGGAATTTTCAGTTAAAACTTTTTATACACGTTTCAAGGACCATGACAAAGACTTTTAATGTGTTGTAAAACTGAATGTCATGAAACCTTTAATGGCAATATGGCCACTGTGTGAATATGGTCTATTCTAACTTTGTGGGTTTTTTTGTTGTAAATTAACGGCTTACATCTTACTACAGCGTCACACAAAATAATCAAAAGTAGCAGATCTACAAGCTTTGCGTCGCGTTTTGAGCTTGTAGATCTGCTACTTTTAAATTTGAATCCTGTAAAGTAACAGTTTTGGACATAGGAGGTTTCCACCCGACAGAGACGACAAGTGAGTGACAAATAAAACCCTTCCTGATTGACTCAGCTCGCACAATTCGTTTTGGCACTTCCCACCGATTTCAAGATTTGCACTGAAATTGTTTTGAAAGCATGAAAAACCATTGTTGAAAACCGTTGTTACATAACACAATGGCAAACAATATTTACACGTCTAAATGAAAGAAAAGGGATCTCTTGCTCCGAGCATGGGGGGGGACATGTTTCTTGAGATCTTCAATGGCGACTGCTGTTCTGAAGAGTTTCTCTTATCCAAGTTAGACAGAAAAGACAAGAGAAAAGAGTCGTTGCTTTGCCCACAGGCTGTTAATGGGAATACTGTACATCAAAGGCAGTGGTGGAAAAAGTACTCAAATTCTTTACTTAAGTAAAAGTACCAATACTGCAATATAAAAATACTCTGTTACAAGTAAAAGACCAGAATTCAAAATTTACTTGAGTAAAAGTACAAAAGTATTGGCATCAAAATGTACTTAAAGTACCAAAAGTAAAAGTACTAAATATTTGAAAATAGCAGATCTACAAGCTCACAACACGTCGCGATGCGACGCGTTGTGAGCTTGTAGATCGGCTATTTTCAAATAGCCTAGGTACAAAATAGGGTTAAAGTGGTTAATGTATGTTTCATTATATCATAATTTATATCTGAAAAGTAACTAGTAACTAAAGTTTTCAAATAAATGTAGTGGAGTAAAAGTACAATATTTGCCTCTGAGATGTAGTGGAGTAGAAGTAAAAGTATTGGAAATTGGAAATACTCAAGTAAAGTACAAATACCTCAAAATTGTACTTAAGTACAGTACTTAAGTAAATGTACTTAGTTACTTTCCACCACTGATCAAAGGCTACACAGTGGGTGTTTCAAAGTTATCAAATTAGACTTGATTGTTTGATATAGAAATCTCACGTGTCCATTTGGCCAAGTGATTCTAGTAGTACTGCTACTCGGATAGTTAGCAGTGGTGTAAAGTAACTAAATACATTTACTCAAGTACTGTACCTAAGTAAATCTTTTAAGTATTTTTTACTTTACTGGAGTTTTTCCAATTGTCAGTACTTTTACTTCTACTCCACTACATCTCAGAGGCAAATATTGTACTTTTACTCCACTACAACTATTTGAAAACTTTAGTTACTAGCTAGCTACTTTGTAGATTTTTATCATTATTACAAAACGTACATTAACCACTTCAGCCCTATACATTTTGGCCATTTGAAAATGGCCGATCTACAAGCTTGCAATGCGTCGCATCCGAACTTGTAGATCTGCTATTTTCAAAAGATTTGTATGCATTTGAAAACTTGTGAAACGGGACATTCTGGGCTAGGCTCAGTGTGCGTCGCGGGTTCGAGTCCCGATCCCGACGGCCTTTGCTGCGTGGCACTCCCCAACATCTCTCTCTCCCCATTTCAGTCAGCCTACTGTCCTATCAATACAGGCATAAAAGCCCCAAAAGAAATCTTTAAAAAAGAAAATGGGACTTTAAGTACATTTGGATACCAATACTTTTGTGGCTTTTACTCAAGTAAATTTTGAATTCTGCACTTTTACTTGTAACAGAGTATTTCTATATTGTGGCATTGATACTTTTACTTAAGTAAAACATTTGAGTAGCCTACTTTTTCCACCACTGATAGTTAGAGGGGTATAAGGCTGTGAAAGTTGTGAGAATTTTAACAACATGACATTTTGAGAGACCGGGTGAAGAATAACGCAGCGGAAGAAACACTTTGTGAAACGCTTCACATTCTTATAAATACAAATCAGGCTTCCTTTTAACCAATTAAGAACTGGAACTGTGTCATTTTTAGATTTGAGCTAAAAAAGCATTATTTTACACTTTGGGCTATTCAAAAATAGCAGATATACAAGCTCATAGCGCGGCACCGAGTGCCGCGCTACAAGCTTGTAGATCTGCTATTTTTGAAAATTCGTGAAAATGTGTGCAAATCTTTGAATATATATTTTTAAAGCGAACATTTTTAACTCAAATCTTTGCTTCTGGGGGTCCCTGGAACAAAATATTTTGATGGGGGTCTGCGGCCAAATACATATAATTTTGGGGGTCCTTGACATGAAAAAGATTGAGCACCACTGATATAGAAACATAAGTTTTTCAAAATACTGTTGAGATTTAGGAGACATGTAGAATCGGCTTCAGGTCTCAATGGGTTAATTGCCTTGCCTGGCGAATTCCCTCCACACCCTTTGCATCAAAGCATCGTGAAGCGGACCATTGAGCTCCAATCACAGAAAATGGTGTTTCATCAGCAGTAATTGCATGCATAGATATTTATCTTCATACAGAAGCAAAGAGCACTTCTAAATAATCAAAGAGGAGGGGCGGACAGGATTTGGCAACATTAGGATCTGTATGGAGACTGGAGGACATCTCTTGGGACGGCGCTCTAAATTCAAGGAGAAAGAGAGAGAGTGAGAATTGCTTTTGAAATCAGCTGTGAAATTAGATCAAAAGTAAGGTGCACAAATTAGCACCCACCCCCACTTTTGATATTGTATTATAATTCAACAATTAGCCGAGTCAGAACTTTCAATTAAGGGTTTACTCGCACACAATAATTCAATTCACAAACTGAGTTTTCTTTCTGCAATGTTCCCTCCAAGTTCACCCTGTCTTTTATTCGGCGCTTAAATTAAATGTTTTTTTGTTTTTTTTCCCCCTCGTTCACGAATAGATAAATTGGCTTTCTTATCTCATCCACAGACTGGTTATGCATTCATCATGCATTGTCTGAACAAGACCGAGTGAATTCATCCATAGTTAACCATTGATTAACATCAACAGCTGACTGGGGCCATCTTACAAAACAAAAGCCTAATTGCCAGCCTATTTGGTTGCGTTTCTACAAGTGGAGTGGGGGATAAATCCTAATGCCATGTACCACTGACAGTGGTGGAAAGTAACCAAGTACATTTACTCAAGTACTGTACTTGAGTACTTTACTCCAGTTTTCAGTACTTTTACTCCACTACATCTCAGAGGCAAATATTGTACTTTTACTCCACTACAATTATTTGAAAACTTTAGTTACTTTGCAGATATCAATTATTATATTATAAAACATACATAAACCCCTTTAGCCCTATTTTATACATACGCTATTTAAAAATAGCCGATCTACAAGCTCACAACGCGTCACGAACAACAACGTCGTTGTTGATCTGCTATTTTCAAACATTTTACTTTTACTTTTGGTACTTTAAGTATATTTTGATGCCAATACTTTCGTACTTTTACTCAAGTAACATTTTGAACACATAGGCCTTTTACTTGTAACAGAGTATTTTTATATTGTGGTATTGCTTCTCTTACTTAAGTTAAGTACTTTACTTAAGTACTTTTTCCACCACTGGTCCAGGAGAATTTGGTGTCACTCGTCCTGTTGTTTAGTTTGCCGTGATGGCGTGAAGATGTTTGTTTGCTCTTCCCAAAAGGCCAGTTAAATTGTAAGACTCCTCAATGGGACGCAGTGATGAGGAGGTGTCCTTTGAAGTAAAGATTGCATGACTGAGGACTGAATGTGAGAGAGCGGCACGTCTCGGAGGACTGCTTTCTCTGTGAAATGTGGCGCTATACATCCTTCAAATGTAGCCCTAAACCAGGGCCCTATACTAGGGTCTTTTCTGTTATTGTGGGGAAAGCTCTCACTGAAAATAGACGCTTATTTTCAGCGAAAGCTTTCCCCGGGATACGGAAGTGGTTAAGGTTATAGGCTGTCATTTGAGCATATCACTCACACCTCCATCCCAGGACGTACAACTTCCAGACCTCTCTCACTGGACGAGATTGAAGCAGTTATCTGGCTTTCCTTGTAGCGTTCGTTTGTTAGTGTGTGTAAATCCTTACTGTACTAAAAGAAAAACCAGTGGAACAACCGAGTTAGTCTCAAATGTCTCAACGGCCAACAGACATCGACAATCAGTTATAAATCATAGTGGATCTGGCTTTGAAAGCCTCTCACGCCACCCTACGAGCATCGTGTGAAGAACCCTGACAGATCCGTCTGGTTTCCAGGCTATATACGTCTTGTGTACCTTGAGTATGATCCTGAATTAAAGCCCCCCCCCCTTCCCTATTTCTTACCGTGCCTTTTGTTGTCGAGGAGTATTTTTTTTGTTTTCTGTTTTTTTCATCAATTTTTTCCCACAGAGTAATGGATAACATCTGATACTCATCTATAACTCTTTCAGCTGCCCTAAAAATGTCATCACAGCAGCATTGCATCTCCCCTAGGGCTAGTATCCTCCCCTCTCTGCTGCAGCAGCATGAGCCTCGCCTTGACTGTCTTCTCTCTCGCTCTCTCTCTCTCTCTCTCTCTCTCTCTCTCTCTCTCTCTGTCTCTCTCTCTCTCTATTTATCTCTTCCTCCCTTGCCTTCCCCGCTCTTTCAACTTGTGCTGGGAGCTGAAGCCCTCCACCGCTTTGCTTCGTGCAAGCAGAAAAATCTATATATATATAAAAAAAGAAGAAGGCACAGCACACATGATCAGACTGGGTCTTTTTTTTTAAAGGGCTTCAAAATGATGTAACACAGTTCTCTGACTGCACGTTCGGCTTTGTTGCCGACGCGCATCATGCCTCAATGCCGCGTCTCTAGTTAGCGATTCGCGGCACTCTATGCAAGAAACACGAGTATATGGAGTTAGACAAAAGATTTTTCGTGGCAGTAAACTTCAGGACATTCCCACGAAGACTCCACAGCGGCGCCTGAACCGAATGACCCAAAATGCAGTGTAAAATAAAAATGGTTCCGTCCAGACTCTATATGGTCACTCATTCAGTCGCGCACTTTCCCAGATCAATCGAATCGCGTTTATTGTTCCATTCGAACAATTCCAACAATTCGTCCGGGACCCCCCCTTCACTAACAATGTCTCCCCGAGCCATCGGCTATTGTTTTGATTAGTGACAACTGTTGTTGGACGTGGTGGCACTGCTGTGGGGAGAGGACGCCTCGCAACGAGGCATCACTATTCAGCACGAAGCTGGTGGGAGTACCCTTCCCTCAAGCCTCAAGAGTTATATACTTGTTTGTGCATAATCGTGTCGCTCATTGACAATAGGCTCTATGCACAGCAGCCATATAGGGAATGAATTGGGCCCTTTCCTTACTTCCTTCACAGGTGTTACCAATGATACTAATTAAGGCTCTGTTCCATTTAGTGTGGCATATTGTTTGTCTTATTTTCAAGGACCCCCATAACTCCATCCTCGAGTCCATTTGTACACTCTCAGAGTTACACGCCCACCATAAGGGGCCATTTGGGAACCAAAATGGAGTGTTTCTAGTGAGCCAACATGCACGATATCAGCACCCTGACCAGAATGGAACAGAGCCTTCATTAGTATCATTGGTAAAACCTGTGAAGGAAGTAAGAAGAGGCCCAATTTCTTTCCAATATGGCTGCTGCATAGAGCCTATTCACCCGTTTCCTAGGCTGTGTGTTTTCCACTTCCTGTCGATTTGATCCAATGAAATCCAATGAAACTGGTCAGCTGACCAATGATATCCAATGAAATCGACAGGAAGTGGAAAACACACAGCCCAGGAAACAGGTGAATAGCCTAATCTACAAACTCACAACCCGGCACACTGCGACGCGTTGACTGAAGCTTGTAAATCGTCTATTTTCACTGAACAACACCGGATACATCAGGCCTCAGGCTCTCGTTTTGATCTCACCAGGTGTAAAATCCCCTCAAAAATGTCTCGGGCATGTAAGCATGTGTGGGTTTTTTTTCACAGAAAAGATTCCAAACTAACTGCTCTCAAGGAATAAACAGCATGACGGAACCACCCAATGGGAGACTAAAAGTTGTTGTCTCTCTCTTAACCCATTGAGACCGGGAACGCATCTGTGTCAATTTAAGATTTCTTTGGGCTATTAAAAAAATTGCAGATATACAAGCTCATAGCGCGGCACCGAGTGCCGCGCTATGAGCTTGTAGATCTGCTATTTTTGGAGAAAAATAAATAGTGAAAATGTGTGCAAATCTTTGAATATGTATATACATTTTCAACTCAAATCTTTGCTTCTGGAGGTCCCTGGAACTAAATATTTTGAGATGGGGGGGGGGGGGGGGTCTGTGGACAAATACATATCATTTTGGGTGGTCCTTGACCTATCAGCGGTTTGAGAAGATGATAGCAACATAAGTAAAAAAAATAATAAAAAAAACAACTGGTAGGATTTAGAAGACATTTGTAGAATCCCCAGAAGCAAAGATTTGAAAAATCTTATATTATACAATATATACAAAGATTTGCACACATTTTCACGATTGTTAAAAAAAATAGCAGATCTACAAGCACTCGGTGCCGCGCTATGAGCTTGTATATCTGCTATTTTTTTTTTTTTAAATGACACAGATGCGTTCCCGGGTCTCAATGGGTTAACTTCGGAGAGCGGCGCACGTGCGAGGTCTCCAGCGGGGTCTTAGTGGGATTCCAATTTATCCGGCACAGCTTGACGTCATTGTTCGATCAGTTTGTTATGAGGAATGCATGGCTGACTGCTTCCTTCCCTCCATCAAGGTATGCAGGAATAAGGAATGCGGGCTATAGTAACCCACCCTGGGGGCTTCTCTGTATGGTCATGAATAGTGATTTGGCGGAATAAGCGGGCCGTGCCGTTGATTCCAGCCAGCGGGGGGCGCATGCGTGGGGTGGCGGGTGGATCTGGCCACCAGGGTTGCCAGATCTGCTTATTATAATTCCCCTGCAAGATTTTATTTTAAAATAGCCGATCTACAAGCTCACAACGCGTCGCATCGCGACGCGTTGTGAGCTTGTAGATCTGCTATTTTCAAATGGCTGATGTATATGTTAAAGTGCTCACGTGGCCTATAGTCGCTTCTTTTGGGCTGGTTTTCCTAGACCTGGTTGCTTGTTTCTCTCACAGAATCTGGCAACACTGGTGGCCGCACCATGGCGCGTTTTAGATAACCGTGTCCTTCAACAGCATTGGTTCTCAAACTTTTTTGTGCCAAGGACCCCCAAATTGATACTATATTTGGCCGCGGACCCCCATCAGATTTTTGGGCGGTGAAACCGCCCCTATAAGTGAGATTTGGAAAAATGTACATTTTCCTGCGCTGTGATCTGGGCCCAGGAAATTAGTAGAATTATCCTGCGCTGTGATTGGCCAATCACAGCCTATTCAGGACTGTGATTGGCCAGTGTCACATGACACATGTGCATAGCCCTATATAAGCAACCATAACTTGAAAAAAACCAAATTTTTGGTTTTTTTCAAGTTATGGTTTTGTCCATCATAAAGAGTGTTTCAATAAATGTATTTATCCTTTGTACATGATTGATCGACTCCATTCAGTATTGTGATTAGCTAGCAAGACACCGCCCACTTCACACAGGGTGTGATTTTTTTTTTACTAGTGACCCCCAGAAGAGAAGATTTATTTAAAAAAAATATATATATATTTTTTTCAATATTTCAAAAATAGCAGATGTACAAGCTGGGGACCCCCTGCTACCCTCCCAAGGACCCCTGTGGGTCCCCGGACCCCACTTTGAGAACCAATTATTTAACTGCATGAACCCTATAGTAACAGTTCTACTTTTTCATGTCATGGACCCCCCATTTGTTATACTGTATTTGGCTGCAGATCCATATCTGAAAAGTGGGACCCCCATGAGAGAAGATGTGTTAAAAATGATAAAACGTTTAAAAAAAATATGTCTACATTTTTCTAAATCTTTCAAAATAGCAGATCTATAAGCCCACAACGCGTTGCGAAGTGACACGTTGTGAGCTTGTAGCTCACCTATTTTCAAATAGCTGATGTATAAAATAGACTTTTAAAGTGGTTAAACAGAGTTTGATGCTATATTTTAACCAATTTCGCTGGGAACCCCCAGTCCTCAAGGACCCCAGGGGGTCCCCGGACCCTACTTTAAGAACCAGTGCCCTATTGTAGAGTCAGTCAAAATAGACGACCTACAACGGGGAAAAGGAATGGACCTAGTGCACATAGTAAAATTATAATAATAATAGCTTGAATTTATATAGTGCCTTTCATGAACCAAAGGACACTTTACATCAAAACGATGAACAACCCTCAAACAAACAAACAACCAAACAAAACAACAAACAACTATTTGCTATAAGCCTGAGAGAATATGTGTCTTTTCAAGGCAGCCTTAAAAGAGTCATGGAGCATGGCGATTCTCCATTGGGAGAGAGTTCCACAGGGTGGGGGCTACACCAAATGTCTTTGCTGAAAATAGCTGATACTGACCATGATACTGACCATGATACTGACATGATACTGACCATGATACTGACCATGATACTGACCATGATACAGATCATGATACTGACATGATACTGACATGATACTGACATGATACTGACCATGATACTGACCATGATACAGATCATGATACTGACCATGATACAGATCATGATACTGACCATGATACTGACATGATACTGACCATGATACTGACCATGATACAGATCATGATACTGACCATGATACTGACATGATACTGACATGATACTGACCATGATACAGATCATGATACTGACCATGATACTGACCATGATACTGACATGATACTGACATGATACTGACCATGATACTGACATGATACTGACATGATACTGACATGATACTGACCATGATACTGACCATGATAATGACCATGATACTGACATGATAATGACATGATACTGACATGATAATGACATGATAATGACCATGATACTGACATGATACTGACCATGATACTGACATGATACTGAACATGATACTGACATGATACTGACCAGATACTGACCAGATACTGACCATGATACTGACCATGATACTGACCAGATACTGACCAGATACTGACCAGATACTGACCAGATACTGACCAGATATTGACATGATACTGACCAGATACTGACCAGATACTGACCATGATAATGACATGATACTGACCATGATACTGACATGATAATGACATGATAATGACATGATACTGACATGATACTGACCATGATACTGACCATGATACTGACATGATACTGACATGATACTGACATGATACTGACCATGATACTGACCATGATACTGACATGATACAGACATGATACTGACCATGATATTGACCATGATACTGACCATTATATTGACACAATACTGACCATTAAACAAGCTTGTAGATTGCTATTTTTGACCAATGTTCTCCCGGAAACACGGATGCTGAGGTTCAAGTGGTTAAGTGGTTAACATGGCTGCAGGATAGATAGAGCTGCACAATCACCTCCGTGGCCCTGATTTGTGTTCCTCCGTCTTTCCTGGCCTCCCCAAGGACCAGGCTGTGCTGCAGTCTCTCTACCCCCGGTATTTGCTCCTGTCTCCTCGCTTTCACATCCAGCCTCCACCCCCGTCTTTTTCTCCACTCGGCTCTATCAATTTTGTTTTTTTTACCCCAATAGTTTTTTTCTCTGTTCAATATTCTATTCCTTCTCTCTCCTTACCTCTCTCTCTCT